>NC_142578.1:11440833-11746666 GCF_041283825.1 Pyrus communis
CCGCAAAGTTTGGGAACTGAACGGCCTCTACTGTGCCGTCGTATTCGTCCGCCAAGGGTCGTCATCGTCCTAGTCTTCCTCTGGCATCGTCTTCCCAGGTTCCTTCCTCCGCCAGAGTCAAAGCAGAGAGAAATAGGGGTAAAACGGTCAGAATGGTGTGTTCCCATTTCACGTTGGAGCTCTGAGGGACACGTGGCTGGTACCGTCACCCGCTGTCTTTTTTTTTTTTTTTTTTTTTTTTACGTATTCTGGAGGCTTTCCTGTGCTTTGCTCACTCCCTCGTCTCCGCCTCCGCAGGACCGCAGCTCTGCAGATTCAGGAAGGTGGTTGCTTTCCGAAGCCAAAACCAAAAAGAAAGCAACCCAGAAATGTTCAGGTAACAAACAACATTTCTGAAACACTCTGCAAATCAAATAGGGCAAAGGGTCTCACACCCTCTGCCCCAAAATTTGAAGTCTTTCAGTTTCTGTTGGGTTTGAATTTGACCTTTTGGGACAAAGATTCTTGTTGGGTTTTCATTAGTCAAATCGAAGTTCATGGCAGGATGGTCATCCTTAACAACTGGGTTTGTCTTAGATTGCGTCGAAACTACTGATACATGTCAGAAAGATGGTGTTTTTCCTGAAACTAATGATGTTGGTTCTGTAAAAGATGGTGTGGATTCTGATGAGGGTGATCAAAAGGGTAGGCTGAGCTGTATATTTGATCAAGTCTTGGCTGCTTTTCTTAAGGAAATTGGTGATAAAGATGGTGTTGTTAGGCCTGTCCCTGCCGTGATTGATGATAGGCAACCTGTGGATTTGTTCAAATTGTTCTGTGTGGTGAAAGATAGAGGTGGGTATGATTCGGTTTCGAATAACAGTTTGTGGTCTTTTGTTGCTGTTGAACTGGGTGTTGATCCGGAAGTAATGTGTTCTGTGAAATTGGTTTACTTTAAATATTTGAATGAGCTGGAGAAATGGTTTACGGAGATTTGTGGAACTAGGAGCTTGGGAAATGGGGAGTCTGGATGCAAAGGGAATTTGCATCCGTTGTCTTCGGAGTTGGAGAGAGAGTTTAGAGGTTTGTTGTCCAGTTGGCCCGAGCAGAAGGGAAAAAGTGATGGAGAGGTTCATCTAGAATCTGGAGAATGCAATGGTGATGATGACGAAAAAGTTTGTAATGACGATCAGAACGATGTTATGATATCACTCTCTAGTCTCAATAAAAAAGAAAATGATCGTAAAAGAAAGCGAGAATCCTTAGTACGAATGCTGAATTGGGTAGGCCAGATTGCAAAGCAACCAAATGATCCTTCAATTGGAGCAATACCAGGGCCAACTAAGTGGAAAGAGCATAGGAGCGATGATGAGTGCTGGGTCCAAGCAATTAGAGCAAAAGAGGCATTGCTGATAAGAAGGAATGTTAATTCAAAGACTGAAGAATATCTCCAGCAGGTACGTTTGTTTGTTTGTGTGTTTGTCCAAAGGGTTTTTCTTTTTGCTTCTCGACTACAGCCATTTCTTGAATTTGATATGCATAGTATAGTTAGTCTTTCGAGTATACTCTTCTTGCTTCATAACTTTTATCTTATGAAATTAAAGAGTTGTTGTATCTGTAAAATTTTTAAGTTATTAATGAGATGATGAAAATCATCCCCTGTGATAATTTGCCATTGTTTCTGCCTCGAGGAAGTTAACCTCCACAATATGATAGCATCATCCACCTTAATAGGGCATTGCATTAGTTTGTAATCTGAGTACTGCTAATATACTTTTTCGGGAACTGCATGGCACTCGTAAACCTAAACAGGTTTGCAGATAGTTCACACATCAACCCTACTTAATTCAGCAATATCCACTCTTTGGTCCGATGCTTCTGGTTCATCAAGTTTGTCTAGCTATACTCTTCCTTTTCCTTTTCTGCTCCAATTTTTATTTTCCTGGAACTGTGAATATTCACATATGAAATTAAATTAGTTTCCAATTTTATAAACAGATCATGGTCTAAACTTGCAGAAGAAGCTCAAGACGCATCCATTGTTGTTTGAAGATAATATTGTTGCTGGTCGCCAGTGCTCAGGGAGGTTACGATGTAGTGAAAGGCTTCCTCATTCAGTTAAATCTCGCTCATGCCCTTGTTGCCGTAAAAAAGAGGTGGAAAACGATTCTGTGGAGCAAGCACCTGCAGAAGTTGATTTATTGGTCACTGATACGGCGTCTGAGGATAATCCCCGCGAAAAGGATGTCTCTGTAGGCGCTCACGCTCAAGCTGATGTCCCTGAATGGACTGGTGTGGCTTCTGAAAGTGATAGTAAATGGCTAGGCACACGGGTATGGCCCTTGAAACATGAAGAAGACAGCCTCCCTAGTGAAACAGATGCCATTGGCCAAGGAAGACAAGATAGGTGTTGTTGTGGATTTGCAGGTTCTGTTGCATGTTTCAGATTTCACATTACTGAGGCTAAGATGAAATTGAAGAGAGAACTTGGTTCCTTGTTCTATCATTGGCGATTTGATCGAATGGGTGAGGAAGTTTCTCTTCGGTGGACAGCCGAAGAAGAAAAGAGATTCAAGGATTTGGTAAAGTCAAATCACTCAAATTCTCCTTTTATTGAGGGAAATAACTCAAAATCTTCTTCCTTTTGGGGTAGTGCATCCAAGTGGTTTCCTAGAAAAACACGGGAAGATTTGGTCACCTATTACTTCAATGTGTTTCTTGTCCAGCGCAGAAGTTATCAAAATCGTGCCACTCCAAAACACGTTGATAGTGATGATGACGTAACAGAGTTGGGATCTCTAAGTAATGGTTTTAGGCGTGAGGTAGTCGAACTTTCAGCCAATTCTCTGCCATGTTCTCTGAATCAGCAGTCCACTGATTTCGACTAGATATAAAATCTGTCCCTGGAGTTAGAGAACCGGCCTGGGGTTTCAACCGCTGCATTAACATATTGAATGGGGATGCAATTTTCAAGGGTGTGTGTGTCGTTGTGGAAGCAGACCTGGTGGGATTAGTGGTGACGCCAGAAGGTAGAATTGGTGGAATGCGCCGAAGAATGTTGTTGGTACTCAACAAGTGTCTCCAGCTTTCGTTTTGAAGAACCATGCTACAATTTTGGATGGCTGCATCGTGATATTGTATCTTATACCAGGTTCTATAACCTTGGATACAACTATAGAAGTAGATAGGGAAACATGAGAGGAAGAGACACAGAGTTGTCAAGTTTTTGGGGCTTTTCTTTTCCTCTCTTAGAAAACCTTTTTTTCTTTGTTGTAACTTCTGACAGGTTTTTTCTTTCTATAAAATCTAAAATTAGCATATGGAACTAAATGCTGTGACCCTTTGCCTTTCAGTTTTAAGTGATGTGATTTTGTCTTTGCCATTCTCGTTTTGGTTCTCTGTTCCAACACAAACGTGTGGGTTATACTTAGGTGTACGTGTTGCAACATTTTCATTTTTTTTGTCAAACGATAGATTTTGGTAGATTAGATGTTAAATTAGTCACCGACGGGGTTCAAACCCATGATATTTTCCAAAAGTCCTCAACACGACGAAGTCTTTATGGTCCCATTAAGTTCGTATACATAGAGTTGTTCCAAGAGTTAACTGCTATATATAACTTTGATGTTTTGATTTGGATAAATTTTGTTCGGTTCCAGAGAAAATGCAGGAAAGTAAATTAGATTTCAAGTAATTTTCTCTAATTTTTGTGTTTTGGGAACTTAATTATGCGTTGCATTGAGTTTAATTTAAACTGTTTATAGCTGAATTATGTATTTTTTGTGTGTTTATCACCCCCTGGAATGTATCACTAATCAATACACGTATATTATTTGTGGCTGCGTATGTATGTATGTATGTATGTATGTATGTATGTATGTATGAATGTACGCACGCATTCCCGACTGCTATGAATGAATGTTGTATACTTGTTTTTCTGTGTGCTTGTTGATGCAATACCCTAGAGAAAGAAGGTCAGAGTCCACCGGTTGAGATCATTGTCGAATTCCTCTGTAAACTGTTTTGTTTTTATGGATTCTGTTTTATTCGAACCTAAATGTTTGGTTCAAGCTTTGTTGAGTTGAAGAAAACTCTGGTTTTTCTTGCTGCAGGAGCCTTGAATCTGTCGATGCATCCAATACTGGAAACAACTTGTACATAACAGGATTATCCATGAGCGTTGCCTCCACTGATCTTGACAAATTTTTTAACAACGGATCACCTGACAATGAGAATAACAATCTTATACGGATACAACTCACCGTAGGACATGTACTTTATTCTGCTACGCGGTTCAAATAACTGTTCTACGTTCTAACGTTGTGTTACCAAGAAAACATGCTGTCCTTTCTGACTAGACTCACATACAGTAGGTCATGCTGCGTGATTACTAATTCATAGCTTCCTGTTCATCTGGAAGATAATAATATTTCGAGAGCCTTCCATATCATATTCTGAGAGACTTGCATATAAGCATTTGTTTCAGGTACTGGACTGCAATCTGGTTACAGACCCTTGCACCGGAGAATCTCGTGGATTTGGCTTGGTCATAATGGAAACTGTTGAGGACGCAGAACGCTGCATCAAATATTTCGACCGGTCTGTTCTTGAAGATCGATTAGTTACAGTGGAAAGGGTAATAGTTTCTGTCAAATGTTCAAGAAAGTTGTTGTGCGGTATGCAGTTGAATTGTTTATACTTTTTCTTATGAAGGTTTTACCTCTCAAAAAGTGTTGCCTAATAAGCTTGGCAGCAGGTCTGGTCACTGTAGCTTCATCGAATTCACAATCTAAGCTCTAAACAGTTGAAACTATCCCATTTACGACATTAGATTCTGCGTTGAGATTCAAAAATCATCCATACAAACTCAACTATTTTGCCGAGGGTTATTCATGTTTCTTTGTTGGCAACAGCGTCTTCCATGGTTGCTTATTAACCTTACTATTTAAGTACACTAGAGGCATTGAAAATTCTTCTCGTTGCATATGCTGCTATGGACCATCCGTCGCCATGATTATGATCCATACGGAAGCAGCCGCAAATGGAAGGCAGTGTTACTGTTTTGAGTAGAACTGAGATACTGTAGTATTCTTGTATTCATATCTCATGAAGCATGGTTTACAAAGATGCAGGACGTGATCGTGATCATGACCGCAGATGATCACGGAGCTATTCACGTCGTAGGTTTCAAGACAGAGATCCTTATTCCAGGGAGTGCCGAGGAAGATCACGCTCTCCATATGGTGGGAAGGTGGATGAACATTCGGTCCTTGTCAAGTGGCAGAAAGTTAGAAACTCTAGATACAGAAAACAAATCCAAATGCGCATTTGATCATCCCCTGCATGTTTGTTTTACACCTAGATGTGGGGTTTTGGGATCTTTAGCCCATTTGCCCTTTTATTTTCGAGACGAGCTTGGCTCCTAAGGAGTTACTCCTCAATTCATTTTGAATTCGATTCACAAGACTTTGTATTTATGATCGGAACTGTTTATATAATAAATCACTTTGTAAAGATCATCTTTAGAAAAATCAATTAAAACTAAGGTCGTTTAGTCAATCAATTGTAGTAAACAGATAGACGGTCCATAATGCTTTACGATTTCGTTCATTTGTTTTTTTATATAGTTTGATGATTAAAGGATCTCGTATTTTATTGATTTTTTGTAGAAATGATCTTGACTTGAGAGTAAAATCGGCCACGAAATTAATTGAACTACTCCTCAACTATTGAGGAGCCAAGTTAATTCCTTTGTTTTCACCAAGCATTTCTGCAATATTGTTATACACAATTAACAATTTATACAAAAGTGACACATATCTCGTTCGCTATTGTTATGGCAGCATTTAACATAAAAATATTCGTATGCCAAATTTGTTGATAACTTTCACTATGTTAAAATAATCTTGGTTTTCATGCATCGCTAGTCAATTTTCTTTTTCTATTTGAATTTCAATATTTATTGTAAGTGAGAGGCTTTAGATCTGATTCTCTTTAAAGGTTAAGTTGAATCACATTATTATAGCAAGCGCATTGTAAGGTTAGCCCACTCCCCTACCCCTAAGATAGATACTATCGTTTGTTAAAAAAATAAAAGTTCATTTTTGTTGGTAAATGACATGTTTAGCAAAAAGAAATGTGAAAAATTTATTACACAAGCATGTGGTATCTAACTCATGTGACGGATTACCGGCGGTGTCCTAATATTGCATAATGATTCACCAAGAATTCTGTTCAAATTATTTAGTGATTGATGTTGTCAAACTATGAATTCATACTAAAAATTACTTAAATTTTTTGGAGTTTTAACGAAAAACTCACGGTACTGTTCACTTTAACGAAAAACCATATTTTTACAATAAAAAGTCAATCATGGTACTATTTACTTTACCCTTTATTTTTTCATTATCATTAAAACTCAAAGTTTTCAATCTCTTTTCATTAGTTTTCCTTAAATTTTTTATGCAACATCACTCTTAGACCAACTTTAATAGATGGGGATAAAGCTTAAACTTTTGGGCTTCACTCTCCCCAGCCCACTTGCCCAAATGATTTGGTAGGTCCAAAAGGAATTAAGCCTTGCTAAATCCTTAGAGCAAATTTAGCTTAAAAGTATTTTTTCTCCTTGAGACTTATTTTAGCTCAATAGTCAAAGATAGTCTTATAGTATTGCATATCGAGGCTCTTAAATTGACGAATAGGAGCTAGCAATAGTAGATCCAAGCAAAATTATTCAGGGGTCATATGTAAAAGTTCACAAACATTCTTAAATGTATAATAGCCTAAAAAAATTAAATCGTAGTTTTATTATTCATAATTTATAAACAAATAATAATAAAAGTTACAACTGTCCACAACACGATTTCATATTTTGAAAATGTTGCATTATAGTTTCATTATCAATGGAAGAAAAAACACTGCTCTCAATATAAACAATCATACTATCACTCAACCGTTGACTTTCCATTCAAAATTATGCAATGGACTTTTCACAACTCATAGCAAAAAAGGTTCTCTCCACTGAAGCAGTAGCAACCAGTAGAACCAAACACAATGTAATAAGCAACTACACATGATTATATACTATATTTCTCCTCGTCTCAACCTCTGTTTTTATTTTTTTTTATTTTTTTTTGCAAGATTACCAATTCCTTTCAGCTGAGAAAATTCACTCTTCGAACTCATATCAAGAATATAATGCCCATGTTAATCTTGAAGTGCCAAGAGTTGACAAGTAAAAAATTCATTTGGATAAAATTGAGCAAAATGAATTAGCTTTTGTTCATCAAAAGTCCAGAATGAAGCATTCGTGTGACGACCTGTCCCTAATTTTCCATGTAATTTTCTCCCCAAGTTTGTAAAATGACATTTATGCCTTTTTGGCAAAAGTGGAACCTAACGTGGATGTAGTTATTCGGCTTTTAAATTATTTTTCTCGATATCATAATTAATTAGTACTCATTGTTACAAATGCGTAAGCGCGAGTTAGACCTGAATCGAAGTTGTAACGAAAAAGTTACGTATAGTTAAAGTGCATTAACAATGGGTAGATTTGTACATATGCATGCTAATTATTCAATATTGAAAACTACTATTTGATAAGTCACGTTAGATTTCATGTGATTTCAAATTTGTACAAATCTTATCCCCTTCTCTCTTTAAATGTGTCCCGTGCCCTATTCTCCCTCACCAACCAATCAATCACTTTCCCACATTTTCTCACCCAATCAAACAGCTCCTCTCTCTTTCTCTTTGACCAATTAGAAAACATTTCTCTCTCTCTCTTCTTCTTCTTCTTCTTCTTCTTTCACGCCAAGCCTCTCTCTTCCTTCTGCAACACAAAGAATCATCATCAAACCTCATAGATCAACCCTCAAATCACCACCATCGTGATCCCCTCATCCTCACGAGTCCATCCATATGAGCCAATCTAAGTGGTTGAGTTTTGAGTGTCCAACTTGGAGCAACTTGGAGCTCCGACTTGGATGTAGGTTTTTTCGACGATTTTTCATTCAAGTTGCACGGTTTTGGAAGGTTTGGAGACATCTAGGCAACTCTCTTGAGTCCCTAGCCTAAGTTCGAAGTGGAGCCATCATGAAAACACACGGTTTTGAGACAACTAAAATAGGTTCGAGACTTTCAAGGCTTTTTCAATCCATTTCCATCTAGTTTTTGGACGTTTGAAAGGTGTAAACTTGTTCTCCTCTTCCTAGGCTTCATTTCCATATAAAGTACGTTGAAAATGGTTGAGAAACGAGGAAGTTATGAAGTTTTAAATTTTAAATTTTTTTCCAGAAACTGGCAAACCAGATAGTAGCGAACATCGGAGGACAACCAGAGAAGAAAGAGAATATTTCGTTAAATTTAATGGAATATTCTGACGCCGTTAAGTAACGCTGTGAAACTTAACGGAATATTCCCTAAGGTTTCTGTCAGTTTATCAAGCGCATGGCCTGTGCGTGGTTCACACGAACGAGTCCGTGATGTCGAGTAAAATGTTTTCGTATATTTAAACCCTCCATTTGAGCAAACTATGGGGGATTTTCCTAGCCTTTTAGTGTATGTCCTTAATTAATTAGTATAGTTGTTTCACATATAGATGAGAACCCCGAGGAGGTACAAGGACAAGCAAGGCTAGGAGGCTATGATCCAACCACATATCAGTGAGTGGGAATTTGTTTTTATATATTATATATAAAGTTTATAATTTCCACATGTGCTTTTGGATTGATTTTACGCCTATCATGCCATATTTTATTTAATTTTAAAAAATGCCATTATATTGTTGAGATTTATATATTGTACTGGCATGTTCATATATATATATATATATATATATATATATATATATATATTATACTTGCTTATCATGCATGCTTGCACCAATGTAGTACTCGCCTGGGTCAGGGCTAGGCTTCACGTGTATGTTCACATCACACTGCAGGCTCACCTTGGATCCATTATTGGTGCCAATCCTATCGTACAGGTTCCAATAGGCAACTCCGACTTGTATGTGATGCGCCTAGCACCAGTGTTCACGTCATTGTAGTACTAGAGCGTATATTATGATTACACTTAGTCATGTTCATGGAAGAACTTATCTGCATGAGCTCGTGTGTTAGCATAGGTTGATGAGCACCTGATTTTACTTATGCAACTATTAAGATATTATGATTGGCGTATTTTTGGATTTGTTGTTGATTTACAGTTGATTTCATACTTTTATGTAATATGATTTTCTAGAAACTATACATGTTTTATGGCGAGGGGGTAGTATGTTTAGAAATAAATGTGTTTTATAAACCTTTGTTTGTTCCCACTCACCCTTCTGTTTTTTGCCCCCCCCCCCCAGGACTTAGATAGTTGAACTCGTTGTGGCATACGAGGAATCTCCAGCGTATTTTGACATTTCTATAGATAAATGTAGGAGATTTTATCCGATCGCGTATTAAGTACTTTAATTAGTTTCAATTGCACTACTTTTGTCGTACTGTCATCTATGCTCTGAACATTTGTGTTTTATGGGTTTTTCCCACTACTGCGCACTCGCTACTTTAGATTAAATAAATGTTAGCTTTGGTTTTAAATTTATCCATATTTTTCTTATGCATCATTTTCCTTTTTGGTTATATCACCTTGGGGTGTCGGCTAGCATGTCTCGACTCTGGTCGGGGTGTGTCAATTCGGATTTGTTGCAGCATGCTGGTCTGCTTGTCTAGTGTTTCTTATGAAGTAACCTATTCTAAAACTACGTCGTTTTCTCCAAGTAATATTTTTAAGAAAATTAATAAGAAGAGCAACTCATCTTTTGAGATATTTTATCAAGCAATCGGAAAAGCATCACAAAGGACAACTCCAAAAAATAGCATCTAAGTCATTTATGAAAATTAACGAGAGTTCAAAATGTTAACTGACCTTCCTTGCCCCTTCATGCATGAAAAAGGGAGGAAAAAAGAAAATTATAAGAAAAGGGGAAAAAAAAAAGGGAAAGATGGGTGTACCCTAGACCTAGAGAGAGAAAGGGGACCCACGCTTTGAATTCCCAAAATCAAGAAAGCGGGAGCGGAAAGTTGGTGCGCACCAGCTGCATCTCTTTCAAGGAAATGGCAGACTTCAAATCAAATTTCAAATTTATTCAATTTTCTTTCTTTTTCCTTTTTAAAAAAAAAAATTAAATTGTTAATTTGTTACATAAAAATGGTGAGTGGTATTTTGCTTGCTAGTAGTAGGGCGGTTTTTTCCACTGTGGTCTCTCAAGTATGCACTTGCTAGGATAAGATCCGACAGCTGTGTTCCTGACACGTGTATGTCATTTACCTCTCTCTCCTTCTTTTTTGCGAAATTTTTCATTGTAACATGAACACAAGTGGTACATCACGTGTTTTAATAGAAGTGATGAGAAATTTTATTTTTTAAGTTATTTACTTTTTATCATACATATCCCACTATTTTTATAGTAACACATGGTGTACTATTCCGTGTACCAGTCACACTGAAAACTCTCTCCCCTTTCCCGATGACCGCTTACTTTTTCTCCTCCTTCTCTTTGGCTTCAGTTTGCCTACTAGCTAGTGGCTAATGGCTTAGCCTTTTATTCATCTTGGAGGTGGAGCCCAGGTAATACTTTTGAAAAGACTAAACTACCCCCAGAATGCCAATGACAACACATCTGATCATACTTGGGGAATGATTCGAATGAAGGTGAGCGAATCGTAACCGTAGGTTTCGTTGTCGAACAAATGGCAACAAATTACTTCACATGCAGTTTACAAATTACAATATTTTAATAGAAAAAATTACAAGAATTTACAATGCTTTTTTTCAAAAATACTTAAAACAAATTACAATGAATATTCTCTCTCTCTTCTTATAGGATTTACAATGTTAATAGCTTGTTTGTTATACCTAAAGCCTCTTATAAGTATTTTAAAAAGAAAAAAAAGTTTAGGAAATTGACTAAATAATTATTCTACAAATTTCAATGAATGAACTAGTCATAATCAAATACTTACAATATATGGATAAAAGAAATTAACAAAATATCTATATCGAAATACATTCACAAAACAAAATGCTTGAAGCTAAGTGTCTACAGTTTCTTGGATTGTGAGCCTTAGGCTACAAGCCTCACTCGGGTTCCCACAATACCACCCTTGGCTACATTCATTGCAATAATTTAAATCTCATAGACGCCAATTATTGAACAAAGGTAATGTTAGGGAGAACAAGAGTAATGTGACAGTCCATTCTGAATGTGTCTATTATGTCATCCTTGATGGCATGAATGTCTATTTTACCCTTGGACGTTGTGTAATGTCATCTGGTTTTACTTTGGATGTGGAACTTAGACTTAGGTTTTATTTTCTTTTCTTTTGGTTGGCTGCCATCTGGACCACACACAAGCACACACACCCAAACCCTTTCCGTTGACTCTCTCTCTCTCTCCTCTCTCTTGGATTTTCTTCCATTTTCGTACAACTGTACTGACAAACCTCAAACCAACCTTTCCAGTCGCAGATCGAGATCGTTGTTGGTGTTTTAAGACTCCTTGCAAGCTTAGGAGTTGATCCATACCTTTGGTTGGACGTGAAACCTTCGAAAACCCGAGTACCAGAATTTTCGATTTGATGTATTGTTCATGCAAACGTGATCGTGAAGTTTTTAGTGAGTTTTAAGGTTCTAGGAAGCTTTAGGACGTAATCACGAAGCTCGGGGAGTAATTTTGAAGTGTTTTGGAAGTCGAGAAAGCTCGAATTGGCGAGTTATAGAGGTGACCGGAATATCGAAGGATTTTCCGGCGAATGTCCGTGGGTTTTAGGTTGCAAAAGTGGTAAGAATGTGTTCTATTCGTTTAGAGCTTCATTTTGGTGAAAAATTCATGGATTTTGGTTGAGAAATGAAGAAGATATTAAGGTTTAAAGTTTTTCCAATTTTCGACAACGGCGACGGTCACCGGCGAACCAAGGTTGAAGACGACGGAATATTCTGTCAAGTTTGACGGAATATTC
Organism: Pyrus communis; assembly: GCF_041283825.1. Taxonomy (NCBI): domain Eukaryota; kingdom Viridiplantae; phylum Streptophyta; class Magnoliopsida; order Rosales; family Rosaceae; genus Pyrus; species Pyrus communis. The sequence continues at coordinate 11,452,821 of NC_142578.1, forward strand.
TGTCAATTTTGACGGAATATTCTAGTGGCGTCAGGTTAGTTTTAACGGATAATGCTACTTTCTAACGGAATATTCCTAGCGGCGTTAACGGTTACCATTAGGCGTGCCAGGCACATGGCCACTCGTGAAAGCGCGTCTGGCCGTGCCTTGGCCGGCACGTGGGTGATCGAAAAAATTTTCTAAAAAAATGGGGATGTTCCTGTGGTTGTGTAAATCATGGTGGTATATTCAATCAACCCATTTGAGCATTGTATGAGAAGTTATTAGCTAGTTTCGTTTATGTACTTTAAATTAACGTTTTTATAGTTGTTTCACATATAGGTGAGACCTATCCTCAGGACGAGCGTAGTCAATCGAGGGTTGGGGGCTACGACCCTTCCACATACCAGTGAGTGGGCTTTTGGTTTTTCGTATATACCTATATACTTGAGATTTTTCCCAGAAAATCGATTTAAATAAATTTATGTTTAGAAATGCCATGCATAATGATTTATACGTAGATCATTGAATTAATATAGTATGCATAAATGTGATTTGACGCTATGGACACTCAGGTAAGTACCAGGTGAGTTATAGATTGTTTATGTAAATTGATGATTATGTGTGATCTGTTGAGAGCTCATAAACCTACACCCCGATGTTAGTGCTCCCGACATGGTTAGGGCACAGTCGTTCACGTGATGTTCACCTCCCGCACCATATGCTTACCTTGGATCCAAGTTAGGTGCACAGTCCTGTCGTACAGACCACTATAGGTGGTTCTGACTCATAGGTGACCCGGGATTATTCGCACAGTCTTCACGTGATTGTAGCACTAGAGCGTATTTATTTACACCCAGTCCTACCGTACAGACCACTATAAGTGGTTCCAACTTGTGTGCAGGCATAATTTATGAGCTAGGAGTTCAGTCGTACAGGCCACATTAGGTGGATCCAACTGATATCTTATTTCTCATTGATCTATTTTACCTAAGTTACTTATTCTGTCATATTGAGATATTTGGCATGGCATATTTATGATTAAAGCTTGTTAAGCATGGTTTTGAGATACGAATATATATATATATATGTTCTATTTTCTGGGAAATTATACAGGTTTTACGGTGAGAGGTTAGAACATTTGAGAAACAAAATGGTTTTGAAAAGCTTTGTTTTTGCCCACTCACACTTTCTGTTTTGAGCCCCTCCAGGTTCTAGGTATGAGTTATCGTTGGTGGGTCACGAGGTTTCCAGCAGAGGTTCTAACAGAATTCACAAATGTAGGGTCACCTTTGGGTGTTGTTTAATTAGTACTTGTCCTATCGAACTGCACCTAGGTTATTTATGCTCTGGTTATGTATTTCACACTTAGTCTCGCACTAGCACCTTTTCTTAGCTAGTATTACTGGTAACTTGGTTTTTATTTATTCGTATTTCTCTATATCAATATTGCTTCTGCACTGTGCACATGGTTACGTCACTCTCACGTGACGGCCAGCATGCCTTGATTTAGGTCGGGATGTGTCAGTTTGGTATCAGAGCCTAGGTTTAGCAGTCCTGCATTTTTGGTGATTATTCTAATTATTTTGGTGTCTTCTATCAGAACTATGCCACCTCGTAAAGAGCCAAGTCATTCATCTGAGCCTAGTTTCCCCGATATAGCTCAGTTAGGGGAAGTTATTGCTACTGCTATTCAGTCTGCGCTCCGCCCTCCTCAGAGGACTGCCCTGGAGACCATGTATAACTTAAAGTTGGATAAGTTTGAGGGTCATGAAAGACATGAATGAGTAAAACGGTGGATCGAGCATCTTAAAAAGACTTTTCGAGTGATGCAAAGCTGAGGGAATCTTTCTTCTGAAAGGTGGGTCGAGACGACTACATGGTTTTTAGGTCAAGAACCAGCATCCTGGTGGGAACAGGAGGCTTATCATTTGACCCCAGAGAAAATTGCTGACTAGGAAGTGTTTAAACAGTTGTTTCGAAAAAGGTTTATTCCCCCTGAGTATATGGATCGCAAGAAGCAAGAATTTACTCAATTGAGATAGGGGAAGATGACGGCAAATGAGTTTTGTCTCGCTATGATCCAGAAGTTGCTGCTAATCCGGTTGAGATGCTTCGCCGTTTCATATTGGGTACTAAGAAGAAGTGGCGTTCTATGGCGACCACTACTCCTTGTGCTTCTTACCAGGAGTTCTATGAGATTTTGTTGATGATTGAGGATTCAGAGAATATACCTAGTGAAAGTGAGGAAGAAGAAAATGACGGCAATCAGAAAAAAAATGATAAAGGTAAAGGTTAAGCATCTCAAGGACCTCGCAAGACTCAGAACTTTAAGCGAAGTAGAGCTAGTTCCAGTTCTTCCAACGGGGGTTTTAGTGCCACTGGTTAGGGAAGAGGTGGTAGATTTTATGGGAGGTCCTAGGTTTCAGAGACAGAGAAATGCTAGTAGTGGAAGGGGTCCGTTGTGCCGCAGATGTAACAATAGACATTTTGGAGAGTGTAAGCGGGGTAACAGTGGATGTTTTACTTGTGGGCAGATGGGACATAGAGCTATAAATTGTCCTCAGAATCAGCAGAGGCCCTAGCAACCTTCCTTGCCACCACCAGCGTCGATCCAGCAAGTTCCAGGGTCCGATAGTTATGGCTAGATGGGTTATGGTGGTGCTTACCATTATCAGGGTGATACCGCTCCTTATGCTTCAGGGCAGTATTAGTATTCCTAAGATCCTTATTATCAGAGTAGGTATCCTCAGTATTCTGGAGGTTATACACCATATCTCCAGCTAGTGGATCTTAGTGGTATCAGGGAGGACAGCCCCAACAATGAGAGATTGTTTCCAGTAGTGCAGGATCTTCAAGGCAACCTGGTCAGCCAAGTCAGGGTCGTGGTGTGCAAAGGTGAGGTAATCAACCTAGTAGAGGTCGTGGGAGACGACAACAAGCCCAATGACGTATTAACAATATATATCTGCAGGATGCTCAAAATAATCTGGACTTGATCATGGGTATATTAAACATTCTTGGTCACTTTGCTAGAGTTTTAATTGATTGTGGGGCTACACATTCTGTTATTTCTCATATATTTGCTCAAGTGACGCAACCTCATCCTACACCTCTAGGATATGATTTAGAGTTTGCTATGCCTGGAGGGGAGAGATGTTATGTTGATTGCGTATGTCCAGGATATCCGGTGATGGTGGAAGATGTAGTTATGCCAGCTAATCTTATCCCATTAGATATTGTTAATTTTGATGTGATTTTGGGCATAGATTGGTTGCATTATAATCGTGCCAATATAGATTGCTACAGGAAAACAGTTACTTTCCATCGTCCTGGGTTACCTGTGGTTACTTTTATGGGTGAGCAGAGTAGGGTGAGGCATGGCATTATTTCTGCTGTGAGAACAAAAAGGTTATTATCAAAAGGTTGTCAGGGATATTTAGCTCATGTGGTGTTAAATGATGTTGCTCCTAGTAGTGTGGAGGAAGTTAGAGTAGTCAGGCATTTTCCTGATGTATTCCCTAATGATTCACCTGGATTGCCGCCAGACCGAGATGTGGAATTCACTATTGATTTGCTTCCAGGTACATATCCTATATCTTTGACTCCTTATAGAATGGATCCTGCTGAATTGAGGGAATTGAAAATCCAGTTGCAGGAATTAGTTAATAAAGGTTTTATTCAGCCTAGTACTTCACTATGGGGAGCTCCAGTGTTATTTGTGAGGAAGAAAGATGAGACTCTGAGGCTATGCATTGATTATAGGCAATTGAATCAAGTAACAATTAAAAACTGTTATTCGTTGCCACATATAGATGATTTGTTTGATCAACTTAGCGGTGCCTGCGTGTTTTCTAAGATTGATTTGAGGTCTGGTTATTATCAGCTGAAGATTAAAAGTGAGGATGTTCCTAAGACGGCTTTTAGGACTCGATATGGTCATTATAAGTTTCTTGTGATGCCATTCGGATTAACTAATGCACCAGCAGCTTTTATGGATTTGATTAATCGAGTATTCCAGCCATATTTAGACAAGTTTGTCATTGTCTTTATTGACGATATTCTGGTATACTCTAAGTCTAAATCTGAACATGTTCGACATCTCACTTTGGTGTTGAAAAGATTGAGGGAACACCAATTGTATGCTAAGTTTAGCAAATGTCAATTTTGGTTGAATCAAGTGGCATTTTTGGGACATGTTATATCCGCCCAAGGTATTCTGGTGGATCTTCAAAAGGTAGTAACGGTGGAGAATTGAGTACAACCATAATCCGTCACTGAGGTATGGAGTTTCCTTGGTCTAGCAGGTTATTATCAACGGTTTGTTAAAGATTTTTCAGTCATTGCTTTGCCAATAACTGGTTGACTAGAAAAGAGGTTAAGTTTGAGTGGGACAATAATTGTGAGTAGAGCTTCTAGCAGTTGAAGTATTGTCTCACTCATGCACCTGTTTTGGCACTCCCAGATGATAGTGGTAATTTCGAGATCTATAGTGATGCTTCTTTGAATGGTTTGGGATGTGTGTTGATGCAACATGGTAGGGTGATTGCTTATGCTTCAAGATAGTTGAAATCTCATTAGATGAATTACCCTACTCATGATCTGGAGTTAGTAGCCATTATCTTTGCTTTGAAGATTTGGAGACATTATCTTTATAGTGAAAAATGTAAGATCTTTACGGATCATAAAAGTCTTTAATATCTTTTTACTCAGAGAGATCTTAATCTTCGGGAACGAAGGTGGATTGAGTTGCTAAATGATTATGATTGCACGATTGAGTATCACCCTAGTTGTGCAAATGTGGTGGCTAATGTACTTAATAGGAAGACTCCAGTTAGACTTAATGCCATTTATGCTTGCCATGTTCCTCTTCTTGCTTATTTGAGGTCCATTGGAGTGAAGTTAGGGGTAGAAGAACGAGAAGAAGCCTTACCTGCTAATTTCCAAGTTAGACCAATTTTAATTGATCATGTGCTTGAGGCTCAGATGAATGATGTGGAAGCCCATGAAATAATTCAAGCAAGGAATCGGGGGAAGAAGAAAGACTTCAGAATTAGAGAATCAGATGGCATGCCTATGCAGGAGACTAGAATGTTTGTGCCGAATAATATGGAATTAAAGAAAGAAATTTTGGATGAAGCGCACTGTTCGGCATATGCAATGCATCACGAAGGTACTAAAATGTATCATACCATTCGACCATTTTATTATTGGGCGGGTATGAAAAGAGAAATTGCTGAGAATGTGAGTATGTGTGCCATTTGTCAGCAAGTTAAAGCTGAAAGGAATAAGCATTTTGGGTTGATGCAGCCACTTTCCGTTCCACAATGGAAATGGAAAAACATTACTATAGATTTTGTGTACAAGCTTCCTTGTACACATAATGGTTATGATGGCATTTGGGTGATAGTTGATCGGCTTACTAAGTGAGCACATTTTATTCTAGTGAAGGAGAAGTATTCTTTAAGTCGATTAGCTGAATTATTTATATCAAAGATTGTGAACTACCATGGAGTTCCAGTTAGTATTGTCTCGGATCGTGATCCTAGATTTACTTCTAAGTTCTGGGTAGCATTCCAGGAAACTCTTGGTTCGAGATTACTTTATAGTACAAGATATCATCCTCAGACAGATAGACAATCAGATAGAACTATTCAGACGTTGGAGGATATGTTGAGATCTTCGGTATTGCAGTTTGGTGATGATTGGCATAAGCAGTTGGATTTAATGGAATTTGCCCACAACAATATTTTTCATTCAAGTATTGGTATGGCACCATTTGAGGCACTTTATGGAAGGTCTTGTCGTACACCTTTATGGTGGTCAAAAGTTGGCGAAAGAGTTTTGGTGCCCTGAGATAGTAAAGGAAACTACTCAGAATATTTAGGTGATTAAGTCTAACCTGAAAGTGGCCCAGGATCGATAGAAGAGCTTAGCAGATAAACATGTCACTGACAGGGTGTATAAAGTGGGTGATTGGGTAGTTTTAAAGCTTTCATCGTGGAGAGGTGTGGTACGATTCCCGAAGAAAGGTAAGCTAAATCTTAGGTACACCGAACCGTATATGATCACCGAAAGAGTCAGTGAAGTTGCTTACAGGCTTGAGTTGCCTCCAGAGTTGTCTAAAGTGCATGATATGTTCCATGTTTCCATGCTTTGTCATTATGTTTCAGATCCGTCACATGTGATTCATCCTCAACCCTTGGAAATTAATCCAGATTTGACTTATGATGAGGAGCCAGTGACGATATTGGATTGGAAAGATAAGGTGCTGAGAAACAAGACAGTGCGTTTGGTGAAAGTTTTGTGGAGAAATCACTCGGTGGAAGAGGCTACTTAGGAGACAGAGGACTGGATGAGAGAAATGTATCCACACCTGTTTTATGATTATTAGTGGATTGTATTTATTGTGTGAATTTCGAGGACGAAATTTTCTTAAGGGGGTAGGTTGTGACAGCCCGTTCCGAATGTGTCTATTATGTTATCCTCGATGGTGTGAATGTCTATTTTACCCTTGGACGTTGTGTAGTGTTGTGTGGTTTTTACTTTAGATGTGGACCATTTATGTTAAGTCCTTAATATTTCGGAACCAATTAGGAACTTAAACTTAGGTTTTATTTTCTTTTGTTTTGGTAGGCTACCATCTGGACCACACACACGCACACATACCCAAACCGTGTCCCGCTGACTCTCTCTCACTCCTCTCTTTCGGATTTTCTTCCATTTCCGTACAACTGTACAAACAAACCTCAAACCAACCCTTCCAGTGGCAGATCAAGATCGTTGTAGGTGTTTTTGGACTCCTTGCAAGCTCAGAAGTCGATCCATACCTTTGGTTGGACGTGAAACCTTCGAAAACCCGAGAACCAAAATTCCCAATTTGATGTACTATTCATGCAAATGTGATTGTGAAGTTTTCAATGAGTTTTAAGGTTCTAGGAAGCTTTAGGACATCTTCACGAAGCTCGGGGAGTAATTTTGAAGTAATTTTGAAGTATTTTAGAAATCGGGAAAGCTCGGATTGGCGAGTTGCAAAGGTGACTGGAATATCAAAGGATTTTTCGGTGAATCTCCCAGGGTTTTAGCTTGCAAAAGTGGTAAGAATGTGTTCTATTCATTTAGAGCTTCATCTTGGTGAAAATTTCATGGATTTTGGTTGAGAAATGAAGAAGATATTAAGGTTTGAAGTTTTTCCAGTTTCCGGCGACGGACACGGTCACCGGCGAACAGCGGTTAAAGACGACGGAATATTCCGTCAAGTTTGACAGAATATTCTAGCGGCATCAAGTTAGTTTTAACGGATTATGCTACTTACTAATGGAATATTCCTAACGGCGTTAACGGTTACCGTTAGGCGTGCCAGGCATATGGGGATCAGAAAATTTTTCTAAAAATATGGGGATGTTCCTGAGGTTGTGTAAATCATGGTGGTATATTCAATCACCCTATTTGAGCATTATATGAGAAGTTATTAGCTAGTTTCGTTTATGTGCTTTAAATTAACGTTTGTATAGTTGTTTCACATATAGGTAAGACCTATCCTCAGGACAAGCGTAGTCAATCGAGGCTTGGGGGCTACGACCCTTCCACATACTAGTGAGTGGGCTTTTGGTTTTCTGTATATACCTATATACTTGAAATTTTTCCCAGAAAATCGATTTAAATAAATTTATGTTTAGAAATACGATGCATATTGATTTATACGTAGATCATTGAATTAATATAGTATGCATAAATGTGATTTGACGTTGTGGACGCTCAGGTAAGTACCAGGTGAGTTGTAGATTGTTTATGTAAATTGATGATTATGTGAGATGTGTTGAGAGCTCATAAACCTGTACCCCAGTATTAGTGCTCCCGCTATGGTTAAGGCACAGTCCTTCACGTGATGGTCATCTCCCACACCATACGCTGACCTTGGATCCAAGTCAAGTACACAGTCTTGTTGTACAGACCACTATAGGTGGTTCCGACTCGTAAGTGACCTGCGATTATTCGCACAGTCATCACTTAATCGTAACACTAGAGCGTATTTATTTACACCCAATCCTATCGTACAGACCACTATAGGTGGTTCCGACTTGTGTGCAGGCATGATTTATGAGCTAAGAGTTCAGTCGTACAGGCCACATTAGGTGGATCCGGCTGATATGTTATTTCTCATTGATCTATTTTACCTGAGTTACTTATTCTGTCATATTGAGATATTTGGCATGACATATTTATGACTAAAGCTTGTTGAGCATGGTTTTGAGATACGAATATATATATATATATATATATATATATGTTCTAATTTTTGGGAAATTATACAGGTTTTACGGCGAGGGGTTAGAACATTTGAGAAATGAAATGGTTTTGAAAAGTTTTGTTTTTGCCCACTCACATTTTCTGTTTTGCGCCCCTCCAAGTTCTAGGTAGGAGTTATCGTTGGTGGCTCACGAGGTTTCCAGCTGAGGTTCTAACAGAATTCACAAATGTAGGGTCACCTTTGGGTGTTGTTTAATTAGTACTTGTCCTGTTGGACTGCACCTAGGTTATTTATGCTCTAGTTGTGTATTTCACACTTAATCTCGCACTAGCACCTTTTCTTAGCTAGTATTGCTGGTAACTTGGTTTTTATTTATTCGTATTTCTCAATATCAATATTGCTTCCGCACTGTGCACATGGTTACGTCATTCTCAAGTGACGGCTAGCATGCCTCGATGTAGGTCAAGGTGTGTCAAGTAATGCTAAAGTGATCAAATTTTTTAACCAAAGTTTGCAAACCAAAATGATGTGGTTGTTGATAATTAGATTATTATTCAAGTATTGATTAATGTGCTTATTTTTTATTTATGACACATTATTTAATTTATAAATTTAGTTTATAGTTTGGTCTTCCTTAGCATTATTCATTGAACAAATGAAAACTACTTTGGGTATCTTTTTTTCATTTGTAATTTCTAGTTTTTACCTACAAGATTTTCTATTTCTTTGGAGTTAAAAAAAGAGTCCACAGTATCACGGTCAAGATATGTATGGGCCACGCATTTACATTAGGGTGCGTTTGTTGTACTGTACTATCTCGAACTAGACTAGCTTCAGGGACTAAGTTGGATTGGCTTATACTAGACTAAACTAGACTGACTTAGTGAAGCATTTGATACAATATCGAACTAAAAAACAAAATAATTAACAAACTATAATATTATATTATTTAACACATTTTCAATAATATTTTATTATTAATTCAACATCTTTCTTTCTTCTTCTTTTTTCTTCTAAAAATCTATGCCCCTCTCTGGAAATTTCTTTCCTCTTCTCCCTCTTTAGCTCTGTCCTATCTCTCATTTCTTTCATTATTTTCCTGCAAAACCCAGATCCTTCCCATCTTTCCTTTGAACTCTATAATCTATACAACCAATCAATCATCATCTTTATTAGTTATCTGACTGACTCCATTGATTTTTCCAATTTCTTGATTTTCTTTTTTTGGCGAGTTGGTCAAAGTGTCGATTGAGAAAGAAAAAAGCTTTGAGCATTATTTGAAACAGAGCAATGGGTTTTTTTAGAGATGGTTAAAAGAAGAAAGCAATTCCCGAGGGTTTCTAGAAATTTTCTATTCATCCCTAAAGCTAGCCATCTAGGATTTTTTTTAGGAAAAATGAAGAACAAGCACCGCCAATTGCTAGCCATGGTGACAACGCCGCAAAAAAAGAAGGAAGCCCAATGATTAGATGTCGTTATTTAGCAAGCAAAAGCTGGGGTTTGGATCTCGACCTTAATTTTCTTTTAGTCCCGCTTAATACCAAGCGAAAATATGGGACTAGATAACAGGGTTTAGCGAAGCGGGGACGATCTCGTAATCGAGGCGAGTCCCATTTATTGTAGTTTAAGACCTTATCAAACGTAGGATAATAATCCCGGTTAAGGCAGTCCAAGCCAATCCCTCTTAAAGAGGTGAAACAAACGCACCTTTAGGGGGCGTTTGTTTGCCCTAACTAAGTGGGACTGGACTGGACTAGACTAGATGTTAGTCCAATACCGTATTTGTTCCGTGCTGGGATTAACATTAATGAAAGTAAAGGGGACTTGCATGGACAAAACCCTTCACTAAGAGGTCTTAGCGAGACCTCCCAATAACCATGGGAATGCTAAGACCTTTACTGCGTCTTCGTCCTCTCACGTTCTCTCTCTTCATCACCCTCTTTCTTCTTTTTCTACTCGTTTCGTCTGCTCGCGTTGCCAACATTGTCAACACTCGCCAACCTAGAATCACATCGTCTGCTCGTTGCGAATCTTACAGAACCCAGAACCCGTCGCATTCTCTCCCTGCTCTCGTTGTTGTTTTATTCACTTTGATTCGAATCGCAAAACCCAGACCCGAAAGCCAGTAGATAGAGCCCATATTCACTGAAATTGCAACCCATATTCGAATCACGAAACCAGATTCCATTGCAAATCCCATACTCGAATTGCAAAACCAAATTCGTTAGAAGCTATGCACATCTTTCAATTGTCAAACACAGATTTATGCAGAACAACTTTTCAAGAATAAAAAAGGAGAAAAATAGTAAGAGCTTTCATTCATTCAAGATAGTTTTCTAGAAAACAAAGGGCATAAAGAGAGAGGGAGTGCTTTGGTTCTAGAGAGATAATGAAAAGAGGAAAAAGGATAAAAGAAAATGGAAAGCTTTGGTTCTCGAGAGAGTATGGAAAAAGGAAGAGTGTTCTCGAAAAAATGAAAAGGAATAGGAAAAAGAAAAAGGAAATAAATAAATATTATTTTTTTTTGTTAGTCTGACACTGCACCAAACGCTTCACCAAGTCAATCCAACTTAGTGTAGTTTAAGCCAGTCCAGCTTAGCCCATGAAGCTAGTCCAGTCTGAGATAGTTTGATGCAACAAAATCACCCTTAGGCTATCTCCAACCAAATGGTCCAGAAGGCCAGAATGTCGAAAATAGACCAAAAACTTTCTCCAACTGAGGGTTAGGCCAAAGGGGTCATGGGCCCCACGAAATCTGAAATGGCCAAATGGCCAACCAGCTAGCCCAATCCAGCCAGCCCCGGGCTGAGCCAGAAATTCGAGCATTCCTGTCGGATATAACCGACATGAATATATCCGACAGGAATTCTAGGCCAAATTTCAAATGCAGCGGCTAGTTGATGTCAGCTAGCTGTTATTTTTTAATTTTTTTTTTAGAGTTTTATTTTTATTATTTTTCTCCTATAACTTCTATTTTTTTTTTCTATAACTTCTAGTTTACAAAATTTGTTTTAAATTTTTCATAAATTATATTTTTTTTCCTATAACTTTTATTTTACAAAATTTGTTTCATATTTTTTTAAAAATTCTAATTATTTTTCCTATAACTTCCTAAGTCATTATACAACATTAAATTAAATTAAGTAACATGAAACAACATTAAACAATATGAAACAACATTAAATAATATTAACCAGCATAAAAATTATACAACATAAAAAAAAACATTTAACAACATGAAACTTAAACAATATTTTTAAAAACATTTAGCAACATAAAACTTAAACGCCTACTCCATGCTATTTTTGGCCCAAAGATGTGCAACAAGATCCTATTGTAGGTACTTATTTGTGGCACGGGAATGTATTATTCTATAGCACCTCATGTTCTCATTTATAGAGATACTACCAGTTCTTGGATTGAAAGGCAAATTAGGCCTATCATATATTTTTGCACGAGCCCTCTTAATCTATATGGATCTTCTTGGTCATCATCAGACTCTCCATCAATATACCCATCTCGCTCATCATCCACCATCATATTGTGTAATATGATGCAAGACATCATAATGGAGTCCAAATTTTCTCGACTACACCCTCTTACTAGTTCGCTGATGATCTTCCACCGTGCTTGTAGAATACCGAAAGCTCTCTCAACATCTTTTTGGTATGCCTCTTGGTGTAAGATAAACAACTTTTCCACACCATTCCTAGGGTTTGTAATTGCTTGGACATGTGTCGCCCATTTTGGATAGATGTCATATGCCAAGTAATACCTCATATTGTATTGACGGACATTGATGTAGTAGTCAAGTTGAGGTAATTTACCTTCTGTCAGGCGATTGAAAAAGGGTGAACACCCAAGAACTGTAATGTCATTTTGGGATCCAATGACTCCAAAGAAAACATACCATATCCATGTGTCATATGAGGCAACCACCTTTTCACACAACAGTTGGCTTTCTCGACCTTCCGCAAAAGCTTCATTGCCATCCGGTGGGACAATTCTTCCAATCCCAATGCATACAGTCTAATGACCCTATCATGCCTGGAAACCCATGGTCTTCAACTTTGCGAATGAGCCGATTCAGATCTTCTTAATTTGGCTCGCGGAGGTACTTGTCTTTGTAAACCTGAACAATTGTGTCACAGAATTGTTCAAGAGTATCAAGACATGTAGACTCAAACATACCATGGGTTTCATCCATCAAATCAGCTGGGGAGCCATAGGCCATCATTCGGAGTGTAACAGTAACCTTCTAATGAGGTGAGAAACCAAGGCGGCCTGCTCTGTCCCGCTTCTGTCAAAAGTATGGATTGACCTACTGGACATCACGAAGTAAACGCTTAAAGACATAACGCCTCATCCAGAAGTGACGTTTGAAATCCTCTTCTATGTACATCGAGTTGGGGTTGAAGTAGTTGTTCATCAGATTGGCATGCGTCATCGCTTTGTTTCGTGGTTTGTAAAAGCAACCAGCAACAGAGCCACCCTATTGAGGTTGTTCCTCAGTTGACTGACACACCATGGCTGCTGCTCTGTTTTGTTTCTTGCGCCTTACTTGAACTTCTTCATCAGACTCCTCATCTTCTCGTCTCATTTATGCCTATTTTTCTTCCAATTTGGAATTAGATGAGGACCCCCAGTTGGAATCCGAAGAGAATCCAAAGTTGGAATTAATTGCAAACTTGAATTGAAAAAGATTGAATTCAAAGTTATGTGAATTATAGCTCAATATCCACCCTATTTATAGCAAAAACAAAAAAAAAAATTCAAATCCAACGGCTAGTTGACGTCATGCTGACATCACTTAGCTGTTGGATTTGAATTTAAGTTGTAGTTTTTAAATAATAAATTATGTTTGGCCCTATGGCCCTTGGTTGGAGACGGTTTTTTGTGACAGGGCTAAAACAAGCCCTATGGCCCTTAGTTGGAGATGTAACCAAATATGACCCTATACTGTTCATTAAAATATTAATATCTTGGAGGACCAGAGGGTTAAAACAATAGCCCTCTGATCAACCTTCGGTTGGAGATGGCCTTAGTCCTTTAGGGCCCGTTTGTTTAACCGAATTAGAGGGGACTGGATTGGACTAGATTGTAGTCCCTTGTTTGGTTTGCACCAGGATTAGATTTAATGAGCTTAGGTCGAACTCGCTCAGATTATTCACCTCGCTACGAGTTCTTAACGAGGATCCCCAAAAACTACGGGATTGCTAGTCTCATCTCCCTCTTCTGCAAGTAGCGTCGCTCAAACCCGCATGAGCAGCATCAGCCCTCCCTTCTCCACTGACCAAACCTGAAACAACTGTCACCGATCTCCATCGTCCGGTAGACCTAGCCCCCTTTTGGCATCTGGGTCGGTGATTTGGGGTTTTTTGCCATATGGGTTGACCCGAACGACGGCAAAAACGGGTCTCATGGTGGCCCAGATTCTTCCACCAACAACAAGATTGAAAACTTTAGCATGAGTGCAGTGACTTTGAGTGATTTTTCTTAACCAAACTATGATTTTCCCAGAAAATACAGGTACCAAATCTAAAGAAAAAAGAAATACAAAGAGAGCGATGGGAGAGCACAGAGGTGAAGCGAGAGAAAAAAAAAAAAATAGGGGAGTGAGACACTGCCTATGGGTCTCTCAAAGATGCAAGAACAGACTCACAAAGGACATCGTATTACTCCTGCGTTTTTTGTTTTTGGAAGAACCAAAACATACAAGAAAGCAACCCTTGATTTCGATATCTCTCTCTTTCCCTCCTGTGGGTCTCTCAAAGATTGTGTCTTTCTGCAAAACATGACCCCGAAAAAAAGGTGGGGCAAAAATGGGGAGAAAATGGAAATTGGAAGGAGGGGCGAAGAGACAAAAATGGGGAAAAAGGGAAAGGGAGATGGAGAGGTGGAGTGAAAAATGAAGCTTACAGATATTGGAGAGTGATGATTCTAGAAAAATTAAAAAAAAAGGAAAAAGATAAAGTAATAATAAAATATTAATTAATATACATCAAATTAATATAAAATAATATAATATTGCAATCATACTTCTTAGTCCGATACTACACCAAAAACTTCACTAAATCAATCCAGCTTAGTCTAGTCTAAACCAGTTCAGCTTAGTCTTGAAGTTAGTCCAATCCGAGACAGTCTAGTGCAACAAACGCATCCTTAAGCTCCCACTACACAACAAAACCACCCGGCTCACAAAATCCCAGCCGAGCCGGAGCCTCCCATTTCAACCGGCACTACCCGTTTCTACCGGTTACATAGGCGTGACTGTACGGAAAATGGCAGGTAGTTCCCTTGGCAGTTGGCAAGCATTTAGTGTGCTCCTTCCTTCCTTCCCCACCCTCTCTCTCTCTCTCTCTCTCTCTCTCTACTTTCTCTCTCATCAGCAAATTCCAATCCTTTTCACTCATTCTCAAAAAAGCTTCTGCATTTTTCACAATCTGCAAATCCTCCAATTCTCCAGTCTTCAAGGTCACTCCAAATTATTCAAAAACTTGTTTTGGGTACTTTTTCTTACCTGGGTTTTTGTGAGAGTTTCCTATTATTTTCTCGGCATCCAAACAGGTAATGCACTTTTTCTCTGCTTTTTTGAATTGGGATTTTGACACATTTGGTTTCACAGCCATTTGCAGTTTTTACTGGTTTAAGTTCAAGTCTTTGCTGAATTTGGCTTCAAAAGCTGCTATTTTTTAGCAGCTCCTCACTGTCATTTATGATTTTTTTATGGGTTTATTGGGATTAATTATTTGAATATTTTTTTGTAAATTTCACAGGTTGTAATGCCATCAAATTGTAAGATTCATGGTTGAGCTTATTTTTTGAAATAATAAAAAATAAAAAATCCAGTAGTGGGGTCACAAACAGTTGAACCAAAAATCCAAAAATTTTGTGCCTGTTTTGCTTATTCTCCTTTATTTAATCATGTTGCTTATTCTCCAAAAAATTTAATTCAGTTTTTAAATAGGCCAAAAAAATTTGAAAACTTTTTATTTTTGAATTTCTGACACTTTCTCAGCTGCCAAACAGAAGTTTTGGGATTTGCTTTGGTTGAGTGCTGACGTAATTTCACCATAGAAGTAAATAGATTTATTTATTTTTATTAATATTTTCTGAAAAATGTTCAGCTGTTTCTGGTGAATTTTCAAAGAGAAAAATCCCCTTCAATCTAAATTCAATGCAGAAATTGTGAGAAAACTAATCCCATATATATTATATATGTATATGTGTGTGTTGATTCAGGTTTTGCATGCAGAGAGAAGCTTGGTTAAAAGCATATGTCTTTGATCTGAAGGAAATAGTACTTCATTTAATGTGATCAATCTTTGCCCGTGAACCAGTGATTGAAATTCTATGTTTAGCATTGAAGATTTCCCTAAAGATTTCGTGTCAGAGCTCAAGAATTACTCACATTCACAGAGAAAGGTTCCACTCTCTCTCTCTCCCCTCTCTCTCTCTCTCTCACTAGAATTAATTCCAGTCCCTGCAGGTCTCTGGGTTTATTTATAACACAAGGCCTCCATTTTTCTTGTGCCACAGGATCAAAGTTGGAGGTAGGGATTTTCTTGGCTAAATTGGTTCATAAGTCTGTCCGGGTAATTTTAGCAGTAATGAATGTAAGCAAAACCCAAGTAATGAATGGGTTTTTGTATCTCGAATTGTCGAATTCAGAAGTTGGGTATTGAACTGTGAAGTGGTTTTATTTTGGTTGTTTGATTGGGTTTAGTACAAGTTATAGTTTGTGATTGAAAGTGGCAAGAATGCTGGAGGCAGAGCTCTGTGGTTCTCGGATTCTATTGCCTTTTCGCGAAGAAAGCGGGGATGAGGAACTTTCAGTTCTTCCCAGGCACACAAAGGTTATTGTCACTGGAAACAACAGAACAAAGTCTATTTTGGTGGGTCTTCAAGGCGTGGTCAAGAAAGCTGTTGGGCTTGGGGGTTGGCACTGGCTGGTATCTTCCCCTTTTACATTTTTTTCTTTAACTATTTTTGTCTTAATTTAAGTGTTTCTTAATTTGGTTTTTGTGGACTTTGTATACCGTTATTGCTTTTATTTTTCAACTGTTTTGCCAATTTTGCTCTCATGTGGATTTGTTGATAATTTTGGTTGGGAAAGGAAAAGCATTCATGTGGTTTGCTGTTTCCTGCTGTGAGAATAATTGTAGAAATATGACTCCGGATTAACTAAATGTAT
Organism: Pyrus communis; assembly: GCF_041283825.1. Taxonomy (NCBI): domain Eukaryota; kingdom Viridiplantae; phylum Streptophyta; class Magnoliopsida; order Rosales; family Rosaceae; genus Pyrus; species Pyrus communis. Next base: position 11,469,245 of record NC_142578.1, read on the forward strand.
TCTAACAATAATTGTGGGTCTTGCATTTCAAACAAATTTAGGGTTTTAGGTTTCTTGGAGTGGACAACTACAATTTGTACTTCTTTTCCAAGTGGGTTTTCATTGGCGGGAATCGGGATTTTGCTCTCTTTCTTCTTGATCTTTTTTGCATCATATAAGCAATCATGTCTTCCATTTTTTTTTTTTTTTTTTCATGTAATTGTGAATATATTTTGTATCAGAAATTCTGTTCTGGGTTCTGTTTATTCTGTTGCGATTTTGTAATTTAGATCATAATCTAAGCTTTGAGAATTAACTAAATGTATGGAATCCTTCTCATCATTGGCATGTAGGGCTTGTTATTATCCAAATTCTTTCAAAACTTGAGTTTCAAGTATGGATTGTCATTGTTATCCTACTCTGCACTTTAGGTATTTATATTTTAAACCGTTAATTTTTGGCGATACAAGGTTCTGAAAAATGGGGTTGAAGTTAAGCTGCAAAGGAATGCATTGAGTGTGCTCGAACATCCTACAGGAAATGAGGAAGATTCCAATCTTGAGTACTCTAGCAGCAGCTCTGACCACGGTGATAAGGAAAATGATTTCTGTAAGTTGCATATACCATACCTAATGAAGCATCAATTGAGTCAATTCTAATTTCTTTAGGTGTGGTATTCAACTGGTAAGGTTGTTCCATCGCAACCTAGAGGTTGTGGACTCGAAATGGGAAAACAGCCTTCAGAGAACGAAGGATACGACTCTACAGCTGTCCCTTTTTGGATCTTGATGATGGGATCCTTGTGTATGGGGTTACTCTTTTTATGATGGTTTACGTTTGGCATTCATTTAAAGCTTCAATCTAATGTTAATAATTGTATTTCTTTTGGCAGCTAGATGTTTTGAGTTCCATAAGCATAGTAAACCAAGAGTTCGATTTTCAAGGCCATATGTTCCATCCTCAGCAACGAAGTCAATGAATCGTGGCAGTTATAGAGAAGTTCAATACATCCAAGCACCCCAGTCGGTAAGTAACTTGGAAAGAGAGATCTGGGTATTCATCTTTGTCATTGAAAATTTATCCTGTCTACTAAATGAGTCTCCTCAATATGCTTTCACTTATTTGAAGAACAACGCTGTAAACTTTGTGAGGAATAAAAAATTATGAATTGGGAGTTTTACTGCTTTTAGTCCTTTGAATGAAATGGTTTTTCATGCTTATGATTTCCTACTCAAGTAATAACAAACGGTTTGCTTCAATATGCTTGTATCGGTCACTCCAATGGTTCTAGTAGATGACACGTTTTTAGGCTAAGCAAAATGTTCATGCTCTGATATATAGTTATCCTTTTACGCATAATGCTGTATGAAAATCCGAATTTCTATGTACGCCATTATTGTGTTGCCTAATGTGTTGCGTGGATGATCAGAGAGTAAACTTGGGAAAACTAGGAACAAGCTCATTGAGGAGGTATTGCGGACACTTCAATCTTGTGGGTATCGCTGATTCCTGCTCTTCTTTTGTTTGTTCTGCCTGTTGATGAAATCTTTCGACTAAATCCAGCTCTTGCTATTTGAAATTGTAGTTAAGCGGGAATTCTAATCCAACAAGGGAACAGTTGATCAATGCTGCACAACGACATTTTACCTTGCAGCAGGTATCTCTCACTCATGAATCCATGATTCTGTACACACAAAATTACATATATGCTTTGCATGCATAAATAGAATACTCGGTGTCATATTTTTTGTTCTTGGTTGCAGCTGCCGTTGGATGAGGTATCTGTGGTCACTGAATTCGTCGATGCTGCCAGGAGTAGGAAGTGGAAACAAGCAGAGCGACAAATGTGAATGTTAAAAAAAGGAAGTATGTTTGTATAACAATATACATATGTATCTACTACCCTAACCGTTAGATCAGATCTAATCATAGACTGATGTGGAGTCTTCAGCTTTAGTATCGTCTCCCACGAATCCTATCATTGTAGTACAGGGCTCATACCTGAGTTGTTCTATATCAGTATTAGGTATTAATCCCATCATTATATCTGCCATTTGAGTATTATATGATGTGCTTGGTTTTAAAAGCATATGGTTTTGTACAAAATCTAATGTGCAGACTGCCGAGCAGGGTGAATAATGTACCTCTCTCTCTCTCTCTCTCTCTCTTCACGTGATAGGGCATGGTCTCACGTGAGGGGAGAGAGCGGTTTTGCACCGTGAGAGTTGTTTTTCTCCAATCATGTAGTTTTTTCAGGTTCTTTATTTACTGGTGTAGATTGCTGAGATGGTACCTTTATTTCCTGTTTAAACTTTTGAACGATGGAAAAGCATGGTGGAAATAGAACTAATCAATCCTCAATTATGTAAAATAAATACGGTTTTGGTGCAGTATTGATCATGTATTTCAAAAATAGATATGTATGAATTATTTGGAATGGAAAGTCTTACGTTCAAATCTCAAGTGGTGAGATCGATATCAATTATTAACAATGCATTGTGCGGCTTAACCAAACTCCATGCTCAATATCAACGAATGAAGCAAAAGATCACGAAGTTGGAACTTGAGTTGTGTTGCAAAAAAGATTGGGTTGGATTTGAAATATGATAAAAAAGAATTTTCCCAAAAGGGATAGTCTTTGAAAAAGAATACAAGAGAAATGTTTTGAATATTATTTAATATGTAATTGTGTAAATCTTAGTTAAATTGGGTTTTAAATTACCCATTATTCTAATGATTCTTTTCCTAAATGATTGTACTTATTTGGAGGACGAGTTAATCCTCTCCTCCTGGACTTATACTTTTTGGTCCAATTTGTACCACCAACGAATTTCGGAGCCTGATAATTTTTAGGCAATAACTATTGGACTTATACTTTTTGCCCTTTCTTCTTTGTTGGCCGGAACCCAACAACGCCAAAGTTATCCATTAATTATTGTAGTTGGCCTTGAAGGCTTACGTGCATTTATATTATATGTTGCATATTTTCTATATATTTTTTGTTTCCTTGCAAGAACCTATGAACGTGAAGTTCATAAAATTCGAACTCGAATTTTTTTTTTTCCAATAAGTGCCATGAAAACTTGGAAGTTTTCTTAAAAACACTACACCCATGAAAACCCAAGTTTTTCATGAAAATTTAAACCAAAACATGTCTAATGGAAGAGAAGAAGGATAGCTATATTGATTCGGTATACTCTAAAGACACCCTCGGTACCACTATTGAAGATCCCACTTAAATTCAATCTCAGTGAATTTCCATTTACTGATCCTATCTTTCCCAAAATTGAACCCCCCCCCCCCCCCCCCGGCTTTTTCTGTACATGAATATGTGGAGCTCAGCATGTCTGGAAGCACGGGAGAACGTTCTTTTGCTGATATTATTACATGTATTCGATATGGGTTCATTCATAACAAACCTATACCTTCCCCATTTACTTTACTCGACGAATCCGAACGTTGTACTCCTTGTGTATGGATTGATAATTTTTTATTTCATTGCACTAACCACAATTTTGATCCCTTTTATGACATCGACATGTCAAATTTGAATAAACTCGAAGTGGGTACAAGATGTGAAGCTCCACCTCACTACTAAGAGCCTTTCAGCTACCATAGAAGCTGAGACAGATGTCCTAATTGGTGAAGCTGACAAAGCCATTGCCATGATGTTCATACGAAGGCATATGCATGATGCATTACAAACCGAGTACCTCGTTGGGAAGGATCCACGAGTTTTTTGGCAGATCGTTTTGATCACCAAAAAGACATATTATTGCTTGAAGCAAGACACGACTAGCAACATTTATGCTTCCAAGACTTTAAGTCTGTGAATGAATATAATTCTAAAGTTTGTCGAATTTGATCACTTCTCAAGTTCTGTAACGAGGACTTAACCGAACAGGATCTCTTGTAGATGACCTATTCAACCTTCCATGCCACTAATATTGCCTTACAACAACCATACAAGCACAAAAGTTTACTAAGTTTTCGGATTTAATGTCTATTTTACTTCTTGTTGAAAAGCAAAACCAGGTGTTGATGAAAAATCATCAGGTTGGACCCAGTGGCTAGACCGCTATGCCTAAACCACATACTAGCGAGAATCAACGCCCAAACCACCGTTTTAGTCGTGGTAGGTGCAACCAGAAACCGAAAGCCCAAGGTCGATGAAGTGAAGGCCCATCCAAGGGAGGAACAAAGCCCAAAAACGCTACAACCTCACTCACAAAACCTCAAACTTCAAGAACAAAGGTAAAGCACCTGACACCATGGATGCGGATATGTGTTATTGTTGTTGTTCGAATGACCATTGACCCGGTGTATGCCGAGCTCCCGCCAAGGTTGTAGCTGAGTATCATTCATGTCATTAAAAGTTTGAATCAAACTTGCTCAAGTTTTGTTATTGGAAGATATAAAGATGGAGGTGTCTAACTTTCAAGAGGTATTTGTTCCAATGGAAGAATAGAATCGCAGACATACATGTGGTTGGATTCAAACCCCCATCCAAATTATTTTATTGGTTTAAGTTTTGAACAATTTCCTTTATTTGGACTATTTGTTGGTGTCTGTTTTAAATTTTGGATATTGAATTTATGGGTCATTTTCTCGAATGAAATTTTTCGAATTTCCTTATATTTGTGACCAATTCAATTAATTTATTTCTAGGTATAACTAGTGGGGAAGTTAGTTATCTGGCAGGTAGTGCAACCACGAACTCTAATTTGTAGCAACGCATCTATTTTACAAACTTCATACCTAAATTATCGCACCTGGCAACCCTTTCAGGCCATTCTAACCTGATTGAGGGTTATGGTATTGCCCGTATAATGTTGTCTAATGGTACTGAATTGATTATTCAAGAGGCTCTTTATTCTCCACGTTCCAGAAGAAATCACATTCCTGATTTGCGATTGTTGCAGTTTATGTCGACGACATGAATTTCATTGGGACTCCTAAAGAGCTTGAGAAAACTGTTGTGCACCTGAAGTTAGAATTTGAAATAAAAGATCTTGGTAAAACTCAATACTGTCTCAGCTTAAAGATCGAGCATTGTTCAGACTCTTGTGCATCAGTTGAACTACATTCATGAGTGTGTTGTTTTAATGAGGATAAAATGAAGCCTTCAAGTACTCCTATGGTCGTTCGAACGCTAGATGCTAAACGAGATCCTTTCCGTTATAAAGAAGATAAGGAAGAGCACTTGGAACGTGAAGTTCCATACCTCAGTGCAATTGTCACTTTATTGTACATAGCTCAAATGCACTAGACCAGACATCTCATTTGCCGTTAAACTTTTAGCAAGATATAGCAACGAGCCTACACGCAAACACTGGACAAGTGTTGAAGACATCTTCTGCTACCTCAAAGGTACGACGGATTTGGGTTTGTTCTTTCCCTACAATTCCGAGAGAGAGCTGCTAGCCCCTCAGTTTTCAGGTTGATTATTGCTTTGTTGGTTATGCTACACAGGGTACTTGTCTGGCCCGCATAAGACGCATTCTCAAACGGGTCATGTATTTATCGTTGGAGACACGACAATGTCTTGGAGGTCAACCAAACAAACCTTAGTTGTGACTTCTTCGAGCCATACTCTCGCTTTACATAAAGCTACTTGGGAATGCTTTTGGTTAAGAGTAGTAATGATATATATTCGAAGCACCTGAGAATTTCTTCCATCGTTGACGTCCCTGCAAGGATTTATGAAGATAATGTAGCATGTATTGAACAATGTATTGAACAAATCAATGAGGGATACATCAAAAGAGACAGCACGAAGCATTTTGCGCCCAAACTTTTTTTTTTTCTCTCATCAACAAGAAGTAGATTAGAACATTGAAGTCAAGAAAATATGTTCCCAAGACAACCTAGCCGATTTATTCACCAAGTCACTACCGAAGTTTACTTTCCAGAAGCTTGTTGGAGGAATTGGTATGCGTAAACTTTCTGAGTTGTAACATTGTTAGTTCTCTTTGGAATTATGTCAAACTTAGGAAGAATATCCCGAAGTATACTCGCTTGATCTTAATGTACTCTTTTTCCTTATGATTAGGAGCATTTTTCCCTTTAGGTTTTTGTTATTTTAACGAGGCACCCATCGTGGGCTAGTCATACCCTTGTGTACATCTCGTAGACACTAGTGGAGCCAGAAATCGAAGCTCTGAGGGGCCTCTAAGCCATATGCAAGAAATTGACAAAAATTAATATAACTAAAGAGAAAAAAGGTTCATTTGTTGCAGTGGAATGAAAATTTTTAATCAAAAGAAAGCGATAAAGTCACTATTTTTTTTTTTTGGAGATAATTATATTATAAACACCGAACTCCTTTATAAGTTTCTACATTTAAGTTGAACAAAAATTAACATGCATTGCTCAAAACTACAACTATCGAACTTGTGATTCAATATAAATACTTCTTCAATTCATATATGCGTTGTTTCATTATAAAACAACACTCTATCATGCAAAATAGTGAACTAACTAAAGAAAACTAGTTGATATAAGGCTTTGGTTTCATAACAATAGTATTGTAGAACACATTTTTTTGTCAATTAGAGAAATATAATAAAGTCGAAGAATGCAGAGTATCCAACCAAAAGGATACAAAGAGAAGCTACAAAATGAAAAATTTCAAGGTTGGCCCGGACCTCTCCTTGTTCTTAAGTGGCTCTGCCACTACCCGTAGACAAAGATTGACTTTATTAACTCACCTTTTTTTTCCTTTGACATGATTTTTTGTTGCATATTGGGTTTTATCATAGCGGGGTTTGTGAGAATTATATCCAAATGCAAGTTCCCTTGTTTGAGACTAGTGTGTTCCTTAATCAATGCCGATGAGACGACTTCATCAACTCTGCTGAATCTGATGTTACATCTACTTAAGTATTTACATACTCAAGAGAGAGTGTAAATAATAGGTGAATGTGTAAATCCTAGTTAGATTAGGTTTTAGATTACCTAGGGATTGTACTTACTTTGGAAGATAAGTTAATTATCTTATCTTGTTTACTATATTTTAAGGCACTGATATAAGAAGAATCACACGATTCTAAGCATTCTACAATTTATCCGCTCTCCTTCCTGCTATTGCCGCATCCTCTCTCTCACTTAGATGAAATAGGCCACAAACAAAAAACTTTTTTTTTTATTATAGTTCATAGTTTTCTCAACAGTATCCTCTCCGGATCCTTTTGGTGAGGATCATTGGGATCCATGAATCATGTATGTTCATCGTACATCATGCGATCAGTTTTTGTCAAGTACTGTTTGTGTTTAATTTTAAATACAAATATTTAAAATAATTTTTAACCGCACGATATACAATAAACGTACACAATTTACGAATTTTTAAGATTCTCATAAAGATGATCCGGCGAGAATCCAGATTCATAGTTATCAGCATAATTAATAATTTAGTATTTTTTATTTTCTCCCCACTGAAAAGTTCACACATACAAAAACACACCCAAAAACAGAAAAAAGAAGCAAAAGCCATCACTCCTCCAAAACGCACTCCAACTAGTCCACCACCCCCCCCCCTCTCTCTCTCTCTCTCTCTCTCTCCACCCTCACCTCCTTACCTCTCTCTAAAATTCCCAATTCCAAGTCCGATTCCGATCGAAGCGTCTTCAATCAACAAAAAGGTACTCAAATAATTCTCAAACCGTTGCTAAATTCGGGTTGATATTATTTACTTCTTCCTCCTCTTTGTTTTTTTTCGGTTTTTCAAGAATTATTCTGTAAAACCCTGTTCGAATTTTTTGTTTCCGCTTTTAATTCATTGGTTTCCAGCTTTTACAGCTGATTATATATTTGTTTCTATAAGTATAATTTGATTGCTTTAGTTGCTTCCATGATGATTTGATGCTGTTTTACTAGTGATAATTGTTCAAAAGTGTATAAAATTGGGTGGTGTTATTGGAGAAGTTTGGCTCTTCACTAATTTTTAATTATTTTTTGAGCTCCATGAATTGGGTTTTGCTGCTAAATATGATGGATTTATTGGGTTTTGCAGTAATTAACATGGTGGGGGCTTTTGTACTAATATCACTAGGAACATGTTGGGTTTATTGTGTTTGAACCGCTGGTTTAATCTGGGGGTGTCAAACCTCGAAACGTAGTAATTGGACATGGGGTTTGAAATCGTAATTTATATTTTTTTGGTGTTGTGGATATTGGTCAACGTATTACATTGTTACCGTTGTCTAACAGCCTTTTTCGTGTTTTTTATGTTGAAGGGGATATGTGGCACCAAGTGCATCGAGTTCTAGGTCCGCAGTGAAGATAGTAAGTAAAAGAAGACAATGGGAGGCTGCTGCTGCTGTTCATCCAAAGGAACGGAGCTGAATGCTGCACCAACATACTATTACGTAAGCAGAATGCTTTCCCTCACTCACCCTAAATATTGTTCTATAGTGTTGAGCTACGTCTCTTTTGTTAAAAACATTTCGTGTGGTTGTTTTTTTTCTTCTAAATGTTTAAGTGGATTTAGCCTTTGATAATCGACGTGACTAATGAATTAATCTTTAAATCAGAGTGTGTTGGCAGTGAAGTCGATTTTGTGATTTATCTCGTTTCTTGTTCTATATATCTCTTGAACTTGAATTGTAATGCAGTGTCCAAGGACCTCGGATGAGCACGTTCCCTTATCGTCTTGCCAAGGAGGTGCCTCTGCACTCTCTACTGGGCTCCTAGTTGATACAAATTTGGATACATCAATACCTGACACTTATAGACCACCTCCTGCCCCTATTGCATATGATGTGGCTTTAGAGCATCCTCATACTCCACCACCAGCACAAGAGATCTGTGGCAGCAAGAGTGAAGCAGCATTGCAAATAACAACAAATTCTGATTCTGTTCAAGAAGCAGTTGGTGGAAATACCCAAGAAGCTTCACCCAAGTGTGCAGACCTGAAGGATGCGGATTGCAAAGCCCAAACGGATTCGGAACTTGATCCAGTGAATAAGTCAGAAGTTGAACTTGCGAAATCAGTGGAATCTATTACTTTAGCAATAGAGGAAGAGGATGTTTGTCCCACTTGTTTGGAAGGTAAAGTCCTTAGCTCAACCATTCTAGAATTGTATAGTTAAACTGTTATCTTTCTTTTAAAGAGGAAGTTCCTTCATTTAATTTCTAGTGTTCAACGACGTTGTTGCTGGAAGTTGTCTATTCAAACTGCACTCTTTGTTTTCTGCTTGCCTCTAAATATGTGACACATTCAGTTACTAGATCATTTCCTTTCTTCTCTGCAGAGTATGATCCACAAAATCCAAAAATAACTACAAAATGCGATCATCATTTTCACCTTGCTTGCATTCTTGAATGGATGGAACGAAGTGACACATGTCCTGTGTGTGATCAGGTTTGCCTTTGTTTAATATTTTCCTATTGTTGTGATTTAACGAGAAGAGATATCCATTGTCTCCTACAATATTGAGAGGCCTTTTCTTCACTTACGATGCAGGAAATGATATTTGAGCCTCCAATCTAGTAGCAACCAGCAATTGAAGTCCAGTTATTTCCTTATTGAATTATGGTTTGAGAAGCAGAGGTTACAAATGATAGAAGGTTCTTCTTTCCTCCATTTCTGTGTTACTGTTCGGTGCCAGTTACAGATATGGTTCGTCTTTGCTTTTGTTTCTGGGGCTATGCTCATTCAAATGCTGTGCCTTTGTGCATTTGTTTCCTTTCAACTCAATGATAATGAAAAGGAAGAGGGGGTAGAGTTGACGCTGGTGTGAAATTAGTATTGAACTCGATTTTCTATTTGCAGTGCATACACATTAGATCTTAGAGCAACGTATTATGAATGATAGAATGACGTGGGTTAAATAGATATTGAAGATGGGAATAGTAGTTAGATTCGTTGTCCCCAACGGGAAGTTAGTTTCCAAACAAGACAGATGAACGTATACTTCTCTCTTTTTTCCGAGTATAGTGTCTTTGTTTACTCGTGTGGTGAGCCTGTCCATATGTGAGCTGCTGATTTTTGTTTACTCCCTTGTCATATAAATGGCATTGAATTACTTGTTTGTTGCTGGCAGTGGATTCGCTTAGTGTAATGGAAGATGGAAGGTTCTTGTTGGTTTTCAGATTTCTTGTATATAACTCTTCAGTTTGGCGATCGGTTTTGATTGATTTGATTGACATACAGTTTCGCGTTATACATGTTCATCGGTCTGTCTTTTATTAATACTATACATATATACATATAGTTGCTCCTGTTTTTGGGTCACCTAGGCTGCTCCTTTTTAAAAAAGCACACCGAGTCTGTTAGTATTTAAGCACACAGTAGCTGAAGTTTTCCATATTTTTCTACGATGTTTGAGCTTAAGACAACATTGATGCTTATACATTTACAAGGTACTTCCCCAAGCTGCTTCTGAAAAAAGCACTTCTGTGATTTTTTATGCTATGCTAAACACATGCGAACGCATACACCTCCAACTGCCTGTGCATGTGGGTACCTTGTAGGTAGCTGTTCATTTGTATCTTGATTCGCAACCTTGCATTTAGGTTATGGGCGGGTCGGGTCGATGGTGGTGGTTGTGATTCATCGAGTTTAGATGTCAGTGACCTTGGCAGTGGTTTGGACGGAGACAGAAAGATGCGATGAGACAACGAGAATAAAAACAGAGTTGGTACAAGGAGTCTCTTGACTCTGGCATGGGGGAGAGATGATATATAGAGTGAGAAGGTATTAAAAATATCCAACCGTAAGGATTTAATCTAACTTATGTGAGATTAAATTCTACGGCTATTGTAGTAAACTTTTTTTAATAGTTTAAAATTACCACACTAACTTTTTTCTTAATGGATTGAAACAGGTTACATGCGAGTAAACCTGCCAACGGATTCTTAGGGGTGATCCGATAACGACTTGATTAGTTAACGTGTTGACCAAAAATCTGTTAGTTTTCGTATCCTTTTGTGCCGGGTTAATGAGTTGTGCAAGAAATTGTCATATTTAACTCATACCCTTGTTTTCTAAATTAAGAACAAGTGCAAAAGGACTACTTTGAAGTGCCAATAACAAATTCATTATTGTAAACTAGTAGCATTTCATGAGGTGTTTACTTTTTCAAGTAAAATATAGGATAGCACTGTACATGGCTTGTGGTGATTAGTGAAAATGAAGATTAGCACTAGAAGGGCTGGTGGTTTAAGGTGATTAGCGAAGAGCACGCTATAATTGTTATTATTAGCTTTTTATAGTGTGCTCCGTTCGTCATGGCTAGAGAACCGAACGGTGGTGGTGGCGACGGCGAATTTCGTCGTCAGAGCACCTTGGAAAGGCGTCGGAAAGACGTGTCTAGGAATCGGGTCGTGGTTATAGAGATTTGAGGCCATTTCCAATTGAAGAAGGGCCAAAATGCTCGTTTTAGCCCTATAGTCCTTTAAGAAATTAATATTTTAATAAACAGTGTCATATCATATTTCTTACTATCTCTAACCGAGGAGCCAGAGGGTCATAAGCCAAGCATAGCCCTGTGACAAAAAATCATCTCCAACCGAGGGGCCAAAGGGTCATGGGTCAAACATAATTTATTATTTTAATTTAAAAACTACAATAACTTAAATTTAAAAACTACAACTTAAATTTAAAAACTATTACAACTTAAATTTAAAGTCTATAATCATCATCATTATCATCTGCCATTTTAGGATTATAGTCTGAGGTAAACAACTTCCGTCGGACCATAATTTCACTCTTTTTCCTATCAAAATAGGTTTTGCTCATTTGAGTGTAATCCGAAGTGTTCCTTTGTATATTCCTATCATCCATCTTTTCTTGTATTTGTTTGACCCGTTCTTCGTTAACACTCTTAAAAGGACAACTATGCCCCTATATATTAATTGATTTGACAAAGTTAGCCATTGGTTTTATTTTTTATTTTTTTATCACATAGCCATTGGTTAAGCCACATTGGCAAAATGTGCATTTGGACTAAAACACCTGTTAGTCAAACTCGTGCCCAGCAGCTCCAAAGATAACAGAGCAGCAATCATTGCCCCTTTCCATGGCTGCCAACAGTCGGAGCTCTCTACAAATCTTAATCCTTACATGTTTACTGCTTTCCTTGGTAATTTAGTACGGGTTGCTCGGCTTGCGAGGAGCTCAGATGTGGATAATGGGTTCTCCGCCGTGGATGCCGTGGTTGAGGGTTGCTAGGCTTGCGAGGAGCTCAGATGTGATGGTACTGCTAGTTCTTGGATTTAGTTGATTTTATCTTCATGTAAGAAAAAATGTTTTACTTATTAGGAATTGATGTTTGCATTATCTGTATGAATTTTGGGTGGTCAGTGTTTGTGTGCATTGGAATCACACATTAGGGAAGGGAGGGAGGAAGACAATTTTTTGAGTCGAAATTCCACGGTATAGAAGATGAAGATGGCAACTAAATTGTTGCTTCTCGGCTCAAAATTCATGTTATGAACTAATTAATGAATTGGCAACCATCGGTGGGTCGTAATCGAATTTTGGGATTCATGTGGTGGGTGGGGTTGTCGGTGCAAAGATATAGAGCAAGGGGAGAGAGAGAGATAGATCCATGCAGGGAAGGAGTGAAGGCTGGCTGGCTGATATTGGCCAGCCCGCTGGCCTGTTCTCAGATTTTTGGTTGGAGGGGGCCCACAAAACCTTTGGCCTATCTCTCGGTTGAAGACGGTTTTTGTGTCAAAACGGGCTATTTTTAGCCCTATGATCCTTTGGCCGGATTGGTTGGAGATGGCCTGAGTCCCTCTGGATAGGCCCGTAGTTCCACCTTCCAGAAATGGTAAGGCCTTCCAAAAAATTTGGAGTATTCTATTTAGAGTAAACTGCCGATTTACCCCCTGAACTATCACCCAACATTCGATTTCCCCCCTGAACATTTTAATTGGAAAATTAAGGACTTAAACTATTTTTTTTGGCCGATTTGCCCCTTCCTGTTAATTTTTCATTCATTCCATCCAAATTTCTGTTAAATAGAAGTATGTGCACAACATGTGTGGGTAGTTCAGTCGCTTCATTCTTTAAAATAATTGAAAACATTAGATTTCTAAAATATAAACCTATGCAAATATGTGTGATTCTATAGCTTTTATGTCTGAAAGTCTAGTAAAGTGACGTTTTTGTCCACAAATGAGAGTTACGTGGTTTGCACATGATAAGAGTTAACGTTAATTTGGATGAAATCTATGAAAACTAACGGTAGGGGGGAAATCGGCCAAAAAAACTAGTTTAAGTCCTTAATTTTCCAATTAAAAAGTTCATGGGAGAAATCAAAAGTTGGGTGATAGTTTAGGGGGCAAATTGGCAGTTTACTCATCTATTTATAGAGGTCCTAATGACTATTTTGCCTCTAACTTTACATGCTTATTACTTCTTCGTTATATCCGTTTCGTGAACTATTTTCACCTATGCATTTGTGGAATTGAGCTCTCTGCAAAAATTCTAAGATTTACCCCGAAAGGTATACGAAAATTCAAACTTTGCAATTAACTATAATCCTAAAATGAACGAAAAATAAATTTAATTCCCAGAAATACAAAATACAAAATTGAAATAGTAAAATTTAGGAATGGAATTTCACAAATGTACCCATATTAATATGGATAAATTAATATGAGTAGATTATGAATGGTCGATCAAAAGGCTTATGGGTATAATGCTATAAGTGAAAAAAATTGTACCCATTCCATTGTACTATGAATCTATGTGGTTTGTGTATTAATATAAGATGTTGATGTAACTTAACCGTGACCGTTCAAATAGGAGGAGAGTGAAGAGGAGGGGAAAAAAGAGAGGAGAGAATCCTTCTCCATATACAATTGGTTGTATACTAAATGATTAGTACATGAAGAATATTGAGAGAGAGAGAGAGAGAGAGAGAGAGAGAGAGAGAGAGATGTATACCCTACTTTGGATATCAATTATTTTTATACAAAGAAATTTGAAAACAAATTAGTTAAGGTCCATTAGTTATTTATTTGGATTTGAAATTATAGTTTTTTAAGTTAAAAAATAAATAACTAAGATAGAAATATATTAATAGTAAAATAATTATGCGTACAAAGTTTAGAGACTTGAATAAAAAACTGAAAATAAACAACGTTTCTTCAGTAATAAAGCATTGGTAACTAGGGAATGAAACCCAATTTACACTAAAATTAATGTCCAACTATTAAAATTTTATTGTATTCCAACAAAAAAATTCATGGTATTTCGGTATAATCTGTACACTAAAATATTGGTCATTGTATCCTTAAACAAGGACCAAACGATCAAAAACCGTTGTATCATTGGAAAGTTCAATGAATCATGATTCTATTAACATTTTATGGCGTTACATTTTTTATGAAAGTTATGGAGTTACATTTGGAGTCTTTTAGGTTATTATCAAATTTATATAAAAAGTAAGATCACAATGTCGATTACAAATCGTCAACGTGTCTAGTGCTGACGTGTGGGTGCAAAATCAGCTGCAAACGACAAGAGGCAAGATGATTAAATAAGTTAAAAAAATAGAACTTTAACGAAAAACTCTCTATACTGTTTATTTTAACGAAAAATCATATTTTTACACTAAAAAATCAATCATATACTATTCAATTTACCTTTTATTTTGTCCTTATCGTTAAAACTCAAAGTTTTCAAGTCATTTTCATTAATTTTCATTTTAAAAAAAACTTTAATGATAAATTACAATATTGCTTTCATATTTTAAGTTGTTTTTACCCTTTCTTGCATTTTTTTTAGTACATCGATATTTTTACACTAAGGAGAGAGATAGTTCGATTAATCCACACAATAAGCAACCTAATTTGGTATCAAATTTGTCATCCACGAGATTCGAACATAAAACATCTCACTTCCTATTCTTGCATTTTATTTACTCTATCTTTTGACAAACTGTATTATTATTATTTTACTCAAATTTTAAAACAAGTTTGTTTTCTATTGACATGTTAATCTTGACTTTTATTCTTATTATTACATATAAAATAGTGACAACATATGAGAGTGTTTTTTATACACAAAATTTTCTCGAAAAAAAATGCGATAAGAAAAAGGGTAAATAAATCTCAACTTGGTTGGTTTGAAATTGAAAATGTACAGGCAATTACAAAATTTAAAGTTAAGCAATAAGTGATGTCTGTATAACAAGAAATGTAATGTTTAAAGAACAAAAACAGTGTTTTGATGAAAATTTTAACGAAGATTAATATAGGCGACAAAACAACAAGATTTTAGTTTGTGAGGCATTTGCGCACATCCCTAATATTTTGTAAGTGGTCAATGACAATTTTTTCGTAAAAAAAAAAGATTTTGATGTGACTATACATATAAATTAATTCAAAATTAGCCATGCAAACAAAATTTGAAAATTTTGAGATTTTACTATAAATTATTTTTAAAAAGAACTAAAGTTGCCAACACTCCAAACCTCCAACGAATTAAAAAACCATAAGCCCTACTAATTTTTGCATCTGCAAATTTATAGTAACTATTACGACTATTATTATTGAAATAGAATAAAAAAAAGCTCGTAACATTATTAGGTGATACGCATGCAATTTATACAAATAAATGACTTAACAAAGTTAAACGCATACTATTAATAAACGCCCACATGCGCACAAATGACTAAGGAACCATCCACGAATTGCCTATATTTGCGGGGCCGCATGGTTATCCCTAGAACATCTCCTGAAAACCAAAAGGAGATAAAAATTGTCATTTAGTATTACGGTCTAGTGGTATTTCTCTTCACTTGTAAGTGGGAGGTTTTAGATTCAATCCTCACCATATGCGAGTTTAAACCACATTATTACTAACCTATTATGAGGTTAAACCCACTATTCTTCATTTTAACGTAGATATTATCATTTGTTAAATAAATAAATAAATGTCAGAAAAATGCAAATAATCTTGAAATTTTAACTATTGAAGCAAAAAGAAAAAGGACATTTTACTGACTATTTGACCACTTTGGCAGAAGAGGAAATTACTGTGGCCCTTCGGAAATCTAGCAGCAACTCAAGAAATTTACTGGACCATTACCGCAAAGCAGGCGACTTTTGTGAACACGTACATATACATTCCAATCGTATTTCTCTGATTGTTTGTCCGAATTTATTTTTGTTGTTGCAGAAAGCTCTCTCAGAATCTTCCTCAGCCTCTATCTCCAACCCTAAAAACCCCAGCTGAGCCACAAAAAATGTCTTCCCCAAGCAAACGCCGTGAGATGGATTTGATGAAACTGTACAAGTTCTCAAATTTATATAAACATTAATATTTTTTTATATTTATTTCTAATTTTGATCGTTTAATTTCAAGTTTGTTCTGTTTTGTTTTGGGTGGTATGAACCAGGATGATGAGTGATTACAAGGTGGAGATGATCAATGACGGCATGCAAGAGTTCTATGTGGATTTCAATGGCCCCAAAGAGAGTAAATCATCCGAACCCAGAACATGATTTTTCATTTATTTTTTTTCATTTTATTTTTGTTCATTTTATTTTTTTTAATCTTTGTGTGTTCTTATTTATATTTCAGCTATTTTTTATGATATCTTTGGTGGGTTTTATCCATTTTACGTAAAGATGTGTTCTTTTGTGTTGATCATGTGCAAGTTTTTTTGGGTTTTGGAATTATTAGTAGTGGGAATTTACTTAAACTTTTCTAAATTAACTGATTTGGCTATAGATTAGAGTGGTTTTAGAATTGCATCAATGTAACTAGTATGTGATTTTAGAATTTCGACATGGATTTTGCTTTACTGCTTGTGCATAAGTGGGCTGCAAGTTTTTTGTTTACTGTTTTTCTTCAACAGGAGGAAGTTTATGGGTACTTTTGCTTCTGGGTAATATGGATATTGAATGAAGGGTGGGATTTTTTCTTTTCTTTTTTTCCCTTTTTTGAACGGAATGTGGCAGGTCTGTATCAGGGAGGTGTCTGGAGAATAAGGGTGGAGCTACTGGATGCTTATCCTTACAAATCTCCGTCAATTGGCTTTGTCAACAAAATCTACCACCCAAATGTTGATGAAATGTGAGTTGAACGATGCCAAAAATTCACTACTTTGGCATTTAATTGTATCGTATGTTCTTTTAAATAATGTGGCATTGTTTGTAAAACTTGAACACAGTGTAAATCTTGTACTTACGTCTGGCTAATGGTGCTTTTTTGAGTTCCAGGTCGGGATCTGTTTGTTTAGATGTTATCAACCAAACTTGGAGCCCCATGTTTGGTAGGCCTATACATGTTTTCTTGTACCTGTAAAATTGATATGGTTTATCCGGAGACCAAAACCTTTTACTTTCATTTATACTTTGTAGTTATCCTATTATAACTAGTGCTGCTACCTTGACGAAATGAGAAATTTACATCCTGTCTTTCTTAACTATATGTCAGACCTGGTTAATGTGTTTGAAGTGTTTCTGCCCCAACTTCTTTTATATCCCAACCCATCAGATCCATTGAATGGAGAGGCTGCTGCTTTGATGATGCATGATCGCACTGCTTATGATCAAAGAGTAAAAGGTGGTATGCAGCTTTCGTAAATTGAATATATATTGGTTGTCACTTATATGGGCTGCCTGACATGCTTGAACTTTCCGTTTGGTTCCTTGTTTTCATTGTTCACATATAGAAAAAGCTAAATCCTAACTGTCGCATTTAAGAAAGTGTTTGAAGGTCTTGAATCTGTGATGTTTAAACATATAGTTTTTGGTGTAGGTTTGGTGGAACATTTAAACTGGTTTGAATTGTTATGAAATTTCACCGTTTGGTAGTGGAAGACCTACAAAGATTTTGAAAGAGACTATAAGAAAATATATAGAGTACTTGGAGCTAACGGAAGACTTGGCATGAGCACAATGGCATTCTAGGATTCATTCAGCCGACCCCACTTAGTGGGATAAGGCTTGGTTGTTGTTGGTAGTTAAATTAGGTGGGAAATATTTGAGACGCGATTGCCGAAATAAGTTTCGACAAGTCCTTCTTAAGTAACGCAAGGTCCTCCGACGGGCATTTTGAAATCCTCCCCTCAATATGGCTCTTGATATCCATTGCCGCACGAAGATTGATGCGATGAATAAGCTGCTTAGTACCACTAAGGTTTGGCCCTCTCAGAGAGATCTCAGAGCTAGCTGACAAAGGTATAGAACGCATGACGAGATCTTGCATGCCTCCACCTACACACGGCAAACTTGGGAAACTTGACGAACTTGGGATAAGCTCTGTACCAGGTGGATCCCCAATCTCCTCGCCTGTAGGTAGGTCGTCTCCAAATAGCATCTCCGTATAAGAATAAATACCTGTGGTCGCCAAGTCAAAAGAACAAGAAGGCCCAACCTAAAGAAAACAAAGAAAGCTGTTAGAAACAAAAGCTAGAACAATGAAAGCAGAAGAAGTCATAAGAGAGAAGAAGATGCATACGTCTTTCTCAAACGACACACTGTCATCGAGTTGAGGGAGCCTAAACACTTCTTTCTTCTTATGACGAAAATTGACATCGCTATCGGCCTGAGCGCCTTCAAGACGTCGCTTGTTTAAAACTTGTTGACCCTACCGCAAAACAAGTCCATCTTCGTGCAAATCAACTTCATCACCAGCCTCTTCAGATACATCCAGATGTTGAGAAGACAAGCGTGGGCATTGAGGGACTAAAACCACTGGTCTATCTTGCAAAGTAACAGCACTCGCGCAATCAAAAGATATCAGTTGTGTAGGAACCACAGAACACCCCTCCTTCAATACATTAAGGTGTGAATGAGAAGAATTGGTACCACTTGCCATCCCCAAATTCTCATAATATACATTTGACCACCAACTTATGTAAGCACGGGTTACTGGACTACTCTTGAACTCGTCTTTGGCCGGCAGGGTGACAGAAACATTTGTACATGCACGGGTACAAGACTCCCAATGCATATACACGGCTTGCAAGGAGTCTAATTGGTTTTTTTTCCTTCAGCTTGCCTGGCACATGTTGGACAAAACCAAATTGCCTGCTCAAACGGTGGGGACTATACGGTTGAACAATGCATCGATCTTCTTGCCGCAAAGAAACATACCCTGAGCGAAGACTTATAAGGTAAGATAAGTTTGAGAATCAAAGATGCGAATCGTCCATGATGCCTCGCCGCACCGAGCCAACTCTCGCCAGATAGTCCATCTTCAAGCCTTCGCAGCTTCTAAACAGTGTTTGCGCCTGGGAATCATCGAGGCTCTTCGAAGAAAGCACGCCAGAATACTTCGTCATCAAAGGCCCTGACTTGTTTAGAGTTGAAGAAAAAAAATGAGTACCGAAGTACTCACCCAACCAACCATACACATAGTGGTAGGGAAGAACCGCAGCACGATCTTCAGTGTTTGCCGAGTTCGAAACAACACTCAAGCCGTTATAAATATTGGCCAAAACCGGGATAGCAAGACTGAAAGATTCACCTGCAGCCATCTTGCTAGCAACTTTGAAAACCCCAGGACGAACAAAGTTGACGTCGCCGATTGGAAAAACAAACTTACAAAGCCAACAAGCTAAGAAAGCATCTAGGTAAGATTCTTCCACATGCTCTGATGCTATGCCAAGGTCCTCAAACGCTTTCAACTCGGCAGGGGAACGGCGCCTAGCTGAACCAATGGCACCAGACGGATATGAGTCTCCCTTTGGCTTAGTGGTTTTGTTGCAACTTCTTCTCTTCGAGGACTTTTTGTACCTTGTGTCCTCCCAATACCAGAAGTGGATCCATGAAGAAATCTTCACGCCTGATTTACCTCGAGCATCTTGGGAAAGCTTGTGATATGCCTAAAATAAACAGCGACAACTCGCAGGCAATCCTCGGTTATTGTAGAGAGAAAGTTCATCCGCACTAGGAACGACCTCGTCATAAAACTTACCTTGGATTGGCAATCCCCCTATCTTGTGGAGATCCTAAAGTGAAATTGACATCTCTCCTTGAGCTGTATGAAGCGTGTTAGTCGCTGAACACCAATGCTCGAAGAACGCATGAAGGACAGAATGATGAAGATCATAACTAAACAAAGATGCGTACACGGCATGGTAAAGGCCTATGCTAGTAAGCACATGTTTAGATCGGCCCAAGACATTTTCAAGCCATTCCCAATAAGACTCAGCAAAAACAGCTTCTCCGGTAGTCGACAAGACATCATTCCAAGCCATAGCTCCGCTGCGGATGTGATCATCGAGAAGCTTAATCGAAGCCGAATGATTGTCACGAGCATGGTGCGAAGGGTTCAAGATAAGAATCCTCAGTGTGCACGTCTTCTTCTCCGTATTTGATCGAACAAAGTCTGCCACCTTCCAAGATACTTCAGAAGACCACGACTTAATATGCATGGAGTTGTCTTTTGTAGGAAGAGCAAGCGCCTTAAGGCCAGTCAGTGGGGCGTAAATCTTCAGCGTTGTTCCCCTATCTTGCGAATCACTTTCCTTCGCGAGAATGGTGATGGTGTTGCTCTTAAAACATTTGAAAAATACCATGACCACAACAAAGCAAAATCAGCCACAAAACTTGGCACTACACAGCATAAACTCGCTGCAGTCTTTGGCACAACCCCACACGGTAAAAGTGACGACTGCAACAAGCTCCAAGCAGCGGTAAGAGGCACGACAACGTCACCACCGAGGAAAATTATGATCAAAAGGCACTACACAGCATAAACTCGCTGCAGCCTTTTGCATAACCCCACACGGTAAAAGTAACGCACTGCAACAAGCTCCAAGCAGCGGCAAGAGACACGGCAACGTCACCACCGAGTGAAAACTGTGACCAAAGAAACTACACAGCAAAACCCCGCTGTAATCTTTTGCACATCGCCACTTCGGCAAGAACGAGCATTGTTCGAATCTTTTTCCTCCAAGGGATAGCTGCAGCTTTCATACTTGGAACCTGCACTAGCAGCCACTCTTTCTACACCACCAATTTATGCACTCCAACCATTATGACCTCAGATAATCAGCTGAGGAAGATGACAAGATGGGGCAAGACAACGCAGCTGTTGTCCCATGAGTTCCAAGCCACCTTCCGCATGTGCCATCAATGGAAGTTTTGTAGCAATTTGAGACCCGTGGAGACCGAGTCAAGCAAAGAAGACTTTCGATGCGTTCCTGGGTTCTCTGTCGGTTTGGCAGCCTCAGCCTTGCAGATCACCATATAAAGAAAAAAAATAATAATAAAATAAAATAAAAGGGAATGATGATAGACGGCATCAAGTGAAAAAAAAAAAAAAAAGAGGTAGATGAAGGTAAATAATAAAATAAAATAAAAGGGAATGATCATGGACGGCATCAAGTGAAAAAAAAAAAAAAGAGGTAGCAATGATGATGTTGGGAAGCAATGATGAAGGTATAGAATAAAAAAAATAATAAAATAAAATAAAAGGGAATAATGATGGACGGCATCAAGTGAAAAAAAAAAAAAAAAAAAAAAAAAAAAGAGGTAGCAATGATGATGTTGGGAAGCAATGATGAAGGTAAAGAATAAAAAAAATAATAAAATAAAATAAAAGGGAATAATGATGGACGGCATCAAGTGAAAAAAAAAAAAAAAAAAAAAAAAAAAAAAAGGAGGTAGCAATGATGATGTTGGGAAGCATCTTTCAAAGACAGCACCAGCTGCCAATTGTTTAAATTAGCAAATTGGAAGATGCAAGGCAGTGAGCAAATGCAGTGATCATGAAGTGCCCTATATGTGTGTGTGTGTGTGTGTGTGTGTGTGTACAAGTTGTGGAATTAAAAGTAAAGAAAGTAATGAAGGCCATCATTCATGTGTGGACATATTTGTTATATACAAGTTGTAATTTTGTAGAGTTTAAAACTCACACAGTGCCAGGCGCACCGAGAGCAATTATTAAAAAAAATAAAAAAAAATAAAAAAAGTGACACGCTAGTCTGGAAAGAAGAAGAAATGGTGGAATCTTGATGGATCAGCACCACCGAAAGCAAAGAAAAAAAAAATAATAAAAAAGGGATCTTGGTGCACCGGCACCATGTGAAATATATATATATATATATATATATATATATATATATATATATATATGCTCTATTATATTTAGCACAATACACTGAATAAAATAAAGCACGTCCATTGATCTTCTAGAAATTACAAGTGCGTAGAAAAAAAAAAAAAAAAAGATGGAGCTTTCACAAAGGTTATTCACGTGAAGCCCCACTACTTGGCAAAACTCCAGGAGCGGGAGGCATCGAAAATAGATCATTCAAGGCCTCAATACTTGGTGGAACGCTAGATGACGCAGGACAAAGGTGCCTCTGGAAGAAAGCCGCAAGCCTTTGACGGTCACTTTGAATTCGACCTTCAGATTCTTGCAGCTCATCAAACTTCCTCTTCATGCTCATCGAATAATTATTTGCAAGCACGTGCAAACCTCTATTCTCGCGCTTAAGCTGTTGGATCTCTTGTTTAAGATTTTCCACCTCCGCCATCAATGATTCAACTTGACGGGATCGAACAAGTAGGCATTGACTCATGTTGGACACGGAGCCCGCACACTGAACACTGAGAGCTAGGGACTCTTGAACGGCCAACTCATCGGACCATCCTGAAAGCAGCCTACTATCTCTAGGAGTGAGGAGGTTCCTAGCTACTATTGTAGCTGTTGTTGCATCCTTCATCACGGAGTCTTCACCTGTAAGAGGGCCATTAAAAGATAAGAAAGACGGGCGCCATACATTACCCTGACGCGGCGCACTCGTATCACTGCTGAGACTCAAATCTAAGCAAATGTTAGATGGGTTAGCCATTTTCAAAGGTGTTAAAAGAGAAGGGTTGGATGGAGTAAAATCTCAAAGGGCCGTTACAACAAAATACACCGGAGACGATTTTCACGAATGGGCAATCTTCAAAGTGTGCATGTTGGAGGTGATCGATACCTCTATAAAAGAAGAGGCGACACAACCATCGATTCAAAAAAATTTGAAGAGACACAACTCTTCAAATCTTAAAAGCCGGATTTTCCTGCGTAAAGTTCGGCAACGCTCTTCAGACACAATCTCGGCTTTTTAGATAACACATGCAACTTTGTCAAAGATCTCTGACAAAGTGAAAAACGCGTGGAGGTTATTATCCCTTTTATTTCTGCCTCTATAAAAAAAGAAGGAGGAACAGGGTTGTTCATTCAGAAATCGAAGAGGCGCTTGCTCAGAAATCAAAGAGGCGTTTGTTCAGAAATCGAAGAGACGCTTGCTCAAAAATCGAAGAAGCGTTTGTTCAGAAATCGAAGAGACGCTTGCTCAAAAATCGAAGAAGCGTTTGTTCAGAAATCAAAGAGGTAACACCCTCCGAACCTCAAAAGCTGGGCTGCTTATTCAAGGATCGAAGAGTCATCACTCTTTGAATTTCAAAAAGCCGGATTTGCTGAATCAGAACTTGTCAGTACCTTTCACATGTAACCTCAACTTTGCAGACATTACAAGCAACTTTGTCAAAGATTTATGACAAAGTTGAGAACGCGTGAATCTTACTGTTTTAATTACCCAACAGTTGTCGACAATGGTAAAGGAACAATACCACCACTTGCTATTGGGAAATCTCTATATATGTCGACCTTCATCTTTCATGGCAAGGCAGACCTGCAAAAAAATGTCCAACTCTGCCTCAACTCTGAGGGCGCACTCCCAGCAAAACCTCTCGAAATACTCAATTTTTTCTTCTTCCCCAACGGCCCTTTGGATCAAAAATCTCAACAAACCTATACACCCATTCTTCAAGATCAAGCCCAACGCCCCTTGAAGATCCATTCATCAACTCTTCATCCCTAGATCAAGCCCCGACGGCCCTTTGGATCAACAGCTCATCCCTACTCTCCGACGCTGGGATGAACGGATGATGAATGATGAACATTTTCTTCAAGGGGCCGTCAGGGCTTAATCTTGAGTCGGTGGAAGTTCTTCAAGGGTCATCGAGGCTTGACCTTGAAGGAGGATTTGACGAAGAACGAAGAGTGTTTTCTTGATCCTTCGGGATTTGCTTGAGAGCTTTAGAGTTTCAAGGCTTCAAGGTTTTGGTGTGATGTAAATTCCCTATTTTCTTTCTTCCTCCCCCAAAATGAATGTCTTGGCTTCCTATTTATAGAATTCCAAAACTTGATTTTTGGATTTAAATAATCAGATGAAATAAATCATTTCTGCCAGGTATTGACACGTGTCATATTTGATGACCTTTCCAATTTAGTTCGATTTTTCGTTGAGTCACACGCTACATGTAAAATTTATGTGGCACGTGAGCGTTGAAATTTTAATTATTGGTTAACATTCATTTCACCGAAATTTTGACGTCTACAAATGCCCCCACTTCAAGGCGCGTCGTAGATATGTGCTTGTCACGTGTAGAAGATGCGTTTTGAAGTCCCTTAATGTAGATGTCAACCCAAGGGCCGTCGAGGCTTGATCTTGAATTGGGCTGCAAATTTCTTCAAGGGTCATCGAGGCTTGATCTTGAGTTCGACTGGAAGATTTTCTGGTTTACTCCAATCGTTGATTTTCCACAGGCTTAATCTTGAACTGGGCTGGAGGATTCTTTTGGTCTCCTCCGAATGTCTGAACTTACTCTTTTTATCTGGAGTTGAATTTGATTCAAGGGTAGTGAACACTTGATTTTGAATCGGACTTGTGATTTCTTCAAGGGCCATTGAGGCTTGATCTTGAGTGAAAATAGGAACATGAGCGGTTTCAGGATTCAGACACATGGCATGCAAGCACGAGGTGGAGGTGATAACCTGTTTCTTTGTTCAATCTTTCCAATTCATATTTGAAGAGGGTTAGAGGATGACTCAGCATATGCAGTTGTTGCGTTTGCTGACGATCCACAAGATTGATGTTTTATTGTCACTCGTCTTAGCTGTTCTCCAAGCAGATGTGGTCCCTTTTCTGGAAGTGTATCAACCGTTGAAGATGACTACTCGAGAGCAACGCTAAGTAAGCAACCATGCAAAGGTTCCAGGTAGTCGGTTCCAGATCGGAAGACTGACTCCAAGTGCCGGCTGATTGCTCTCTTTCTCTTTGCCATGCGAGTAAGAACAAGGACAAAGGAAAAGACAAAGAAAAAGCATGATATGAGATACCTTTGCTTTCGCCCTTGATGATATGAGATACTTTTGCTTTTAAAGAAGCAGCGAATGAATCAGCACATATATTTGTTGTGCTTGTCTCCACATGCTTCGATTTACCGTTTCCTCCTGCCTTATCTGTACTCCAGGCATCTGGTATCTTCTTTGGAGAAGAAAAAAAAATTGAGTATTTCGAGAGGCTTTGCTGGGAGTGCGCCCTCAGAGGTGAAGGTCTGCCTTGCCATAAAAGATGAAGGTCGACATATATAGGGATTTCCCAATAGCAAGTGGTGGTATTGTTCCTTTACCATTGTCGACAACTGTTGGGTAATTGAAACAGTAAGATTCACGCGTTCTCAACTTTGTCAGAAATCTTTGACAAAGTTGCTTGTAATGTCTGCAAAGTTGAGGTTACATGTGAAAGGTACTGACAAGTTCTGATCCAGCAAATCCGGCTTTTTGAAATTTAAAGAGTGATGACTCTTCGATCCTTGAATAAGCGGCCCAGCTTTTGAGGTTCGGAGGGTGTTACCTCTTTGATTTCTGAACAAACGCTTCTTCGATTTTTGAGCAAGCGTCTCTTCGATTTCTAAACAAATGCTTCTTCGATTTTTGAGCAAGCGTCTCTTCGATTTCTGAACAAACGCCTCTTTGATTTCTGAGCAAGCGCATCTTCGATTTCTGAATGAATAACCATGTTCCTCCTTTTTTTATAGAGGCAAAAATTGTGTGGTAGTTGGGATAATGACCTCCACGTGTTTTCAACTTTGTCAGAGATCTTTTACAAAGTTGCACGTGTTATGTGAAAAGCCGAGATTGTGTTTGAAGAGCGTTGTCGAACTTTACGCAGGAAAATCTGGCTTTTAAGATTTGAAGAGTGGTGTCTCTTCAATTTTTTTTGAATCGATGGTTGTGTCGCCTCTTCTTTTATAGAGGTATCGATCACCTCCAACATGCACACTTTGAAGATTGCCCATTCGTGAAAATCGTCTCCGGTGTATTTTGTTTTAACGGCCCTTTGAGATTTTACTTCATCCAACCCTTCTCTTTTAACATCTTTGAAAATGGCTAACCCATCTAACATTTGCTTAGATTTGAGTCTCAGCAGTGATACAGGTGCGCCGCGTCAGGGTAATGTATGGCGCCCGTCTTTCTTATCTTCTAGTGGCCCTCTTACAGGTGAAGACTCCGTGATGAAGGATGCAACAACAACTACAATAGTAGCTAGGAACCTCCTCACTCCTAGAGATAGTAGGCTGCTTTCAGGACGGTCCGATAAGTTGGCCGTTCAAGAGTCCCTAGCTCTCAGTGTTCAGTGTGCGGGCTCTGTGTCCAACATGGGCCAACGCCTACTTGCTCGATCTCGTCAAATTGAATCATTGATGGCGGAGGTGGAAAATCTTAAAAAGAGATCCAACAGCTTAAGCGCGAGAATAGAGGTTTGCACGTGCTTGCAAATAATTATTCGACGAGCATGAAGAGGAAGCTTAATGAGCTGCAAGAATCTGAAGGTCGAATTCAAAGTGACCGTCAAAGGTTTGCGGCTTTCTTCCATAGGCACATTTTTTCTGCGTCATCTAGCGTTCCACCAAGCATTGAGGCCTTGAATGATCTATCTTCGATGCCTCCCGCTCCTGGAGTTTTGCCAAGTAGTGGGGCTTCACGTAAATAACCTTTGTGAAAGCTCCATATTTCTTTTTTTTTTTTTCTTTTTTTTTTTTCTACGCACTTGTAATTTCTCGAAGATCAATGGACGTGCTTTATTTTATTCAGTGTATTGTGCTAAATATAATAGAGCATATATATATATATATATATATATATATATATATATATTTCACATGGTGCCGGTGCACCAAGATCCCTTTTTTATTATTTTTTTCTTTTCTTAGCTTTCGGTAGTGCTGATCCACCAAGATTCCACCATTTCTTCTTCTTTCCAGACTAGCGTGTCCCTTTTTTTTTTTTTTTTTTTTTTTTGTTAATAATTGCTCTCGGTGCGCCAGGCACCGTGTGAGTTTCAAACTCTACAAAATTACAACTTGTATATAACAAATATGTCCACACATGAATGATGGCCTTAATTACTTTCTTTACTTTTAATTCCACAACTTGTACACACACACACACACACATATAGGGCACTGCATGGTCACTACATTTGCTCACTGCCTTACATCTTCGAATTTGCTAATTTAAACAATTGGCAGCTGGTGCTGTCTTCGAAAGATGCTTCCCAACATCATTATTGCTACCTCTTTTTTTTATTCTTTACCTTCATCATTGCTTCCCAATATCATCATTGCTACCTCTTTTTTTTTTTTTTTTTTCACTTGATGCCGTCCATCATCATTCCCTTTTATTTTATTTTATTTTATTTTTTTTATTCTTTACCTTCATCATTGCTTTCCAATATCATCATTGCTACCTCTTTTTTTTTTTTTTTTTTTTTTTACTTGATGTCGTCCATCATAATTCCCTTTTATTATTATTTTTTTATTCTTTACCTTCATCATTGCTTCCCAACATCATCATTGCTACCTCTTTTTTTTTTTTTTTTTTCACTTGATGCCGTCCATCATCATTCCCTTTTATTTTATTTTATTTTATTTTTTTATTCTTTACCTTCATCATTGCTACCTCTTTTTTTTTTTGCTTTTTTTTTTTTCACTTGATGCCGTCCATCATCATTCCCTTTTATTTTATTTTATTATTATTTTTTTATTATTTACCTTCATCATTGCTTCCCAACATCATCATTGCTACCTCTTTCTTTTTTTTTCACTTGATGCCGTCCATCATCATTCCCTTTTATTTTATTTTATTATTTTTTTTTATTCTTTGTCTTCATCATTGCTTCCCAACATCATCATTGCTACCTCTTTTTTTTTTTTTCCACTTGATGTCGTCCATCATCATTCTCTTTTATTTTATTTTATTATTTTTTTTTCTTTATATGGTGATCTGCAAGGCTGAGGCTGCCAAACCGACGAAAAACTCAGGAACGCATCGAAAGTCTGCTTTGCTTGACTCGGTCTCCACGGGTCTCAAATTGCTACAAAACTTCCATTGATGGCACATGCGGAAGGTGGCTTGGAATTCATGGGACAACAGCTGCGTTGTCTTGCACCGTCTTGTCATCTTCCTCAGCTGATTATCTGAGGTCATAATGGTTGGAGCGCATAAATTGGTGGTGTAGAAAGAGTGGCTGCTAGTGCAGGTTCCAAGTATGAAAGCTGCAGCTATCCCTTGGAGGAAAAAGATTCGAACCATGCAAGAGTTCTATGTGGATTTCAATGGCCCCAAAGAGAGTAAATCATCCGAACCCAGAACATGATTTTTCATTTATTTTTTTTCATTTATTTTTTTTAATCTTTGTGTGTTCTTATTTATATTTCAGCTATTTTTTATGATATCTTTGGTGGGTTTTATCCATTTTACGTAAAGATGTGTTCTTTTGTGTTGATCATGTGCAAGTTTTTTTGGGTTTTGGAATTATTAGTAGTGGGAATTTACTTAAACTTTTCTAAGTTAACTGATTTGGCTATAGATTAGAGTGGTTTTAGAATTGCATCAATGTAACTAGTATGTGATTTTAGAATTTCGACATGGATTTTGCTTTACTGCTTGTGGATAAGTGGGCTGCAAGTTTTTTGTTTACTGTTTTTCTTCAACAGGAGGAAGTTTATGGGTACTTTTGCTTCTGGGTAATATGGATATTGAATGAAAGGTGGGATTTTTTCTTTTCTTTTTTTCCCTTTTTTGAACGGAACGTGGCAGGTCTGTATCAGGGAGGTGTCTGGAGAATAAGGGTGGAGCTACTGGATGCTTATCCTTACAAATCTCCGTCTATTGGCTTTGTCAACAAAATCTACCACCCAAATGTTGATGAAATGTGAGTTGAACGATGCCAAAAATTCACTACTTTGGCATTTAATTGTATCTTATGTTCTTTTAAATAATGTGGCATTGTTTGTAAAACTTGAACACAGTGTAAATCTTGTACTTACGTCTGGCTAATGGTGCTTTTTTGAGTTCCAGGTCGGGATCTGTTTGTTTAGATGTTATCAACCAAACTTGGAGCCCCATGTTTGGTAGGCCTATACATGTTTTCTTGTACCTGTAAAATTGATATGGTTTATCCGGAGACCAAAACCTTTTACTTTCATTTATACTTTGTAGTTATCCTATTATAACTAGTGCTGCTACCTTGACAAAATGAGAAATTTACATCCTGTCTTTCTTAACTATATGTCAGACCTGGTTAATGTGTTTGAAGTGTTTCTGCCCCAACTTCTTTTATATCCCAACCCATCAGATCCATTGAATGGAGAGGCTGCTGCTTTGATGATGCATGATCGCACTGCTTATGATCAAAGAGTAAAAGGTGGTAATGCAGCTTTCGTAAATTGAATATATATTGGTTGTCACTTATATGGGCTGCCTGACATGCTTGAACTTTCCGTTTGGTTCCTTGTTTTCATTGTTCACATATAGAAAAAGCTAAATCCCAACTGTCGCATTTAAGAAAGCGTTTGAAGGTCCTGAATCTGTGATGTTTAAACATATAGTTTTTGGTGTAGGTTTGGTGGAACATTTAAACTGGTTTGAATTGTTATGAAATTTCACCGTATGGTAGTAAAAAGGGGTAGAGGAAGACCTAGAAAGATTTTGAAAGAGACTATAAGAAAATATATAGAGTACTTGGAGCTAACAGAAGACTTGGCATGAGCGCAATGGCGTTCTAGGATTCATTCAGCCGACCCCACTTAGTGGGATAAGGCTTGGTTGTTGTTGGTAGTCAAATTAGGTGGGAAATATTTGAGACGGCCAAGTCTACTTGAGTTCCAGTGTTTTAAGACTTGGGGGGCTCTTTAATCTATCTTTCAGGGGACTCCAGGTATCAAATGACAATATTAGTGTTCTTTTTGAAGCTTTGAATTCTTTAGAAAATTAAGTCGTGTGCAAATAGTCAACTTCAGCTGTATTTAGAATTTCAGTGTATGCTTTTGAAACTTCTATACGTCACATATATTTGAAGCTTTTTAATATATATGATTATAGCGTGGCAGATATCTTCTACTCGGGAGATCAGATATTACTGTCTATTCTAAAGTTACAGTTAAATGGATTAGAGAAATTTTTTTCGAAGGATTAAGGCTACAATCACTTGCTCATCTACTAGGAAAATGCTTGCAATTGTGAAGATTTTGGGGAAAATGTAATTCAATTCTGCCGGTTCTGAAATATTGATCTCACTGAGGATCAAAGTTGGCTGTTTTCAGCAGTCTTTTAAAGGTATTTATTCTTAGGAGAAATTTGTTCTCTGATGTCTAATTCACGAATCTAGACATCCGTGACTTAAACTGGTTGACTTGTAACACAGGGATGCCTGGAGCTGAAGTGACCCAATGTCTCGGAATTAGCATATAAGAGCTTAAATTTTCAAACTTTGTTGGTCTTTAGGTTCAGCTGAAATTATTGGAGTTGCAGAAAATTAAAATCTTTAGAATCAGCATCCGATCTGATACAAGGATTAAGAACATGGGTCTTAGAGTTTTCAAATAGGAAATAGCTTCAGTAGACCTACATTGTATGTATCAAGGTTTCAAATATTATGACATATTTGGTGACGAGCTCGCTTCACCAAATATAAGTCATGATATCTCCGCGTTCAACATCTTTACTTGGATTGTCCCGACGGCCTCGTACCCTACTTCACCATGTCATTTTGCTTTAGGATCAGTGTTTGTGGATATAATGCTGATTATTCTTTGTATTTTACAGAGTATTGCGAGAAATATGCAAAGCCAGAAGACATAGGGGGTGCTCGAGAAGAGCAATCAAGTGATGAGGATCTGAGTGAAGATGAGTATGACTCCGGTGAAGATGCAGTCGCAGGCCATGCCGATCCTTAGGTGTACAATGCTGGCCAGATTAATTGTCTGCTGCACATTATGTTCTGCTTCGGAATGGAAAATTAAACGAAAAAACTGAGGGATTACGGAAAAAGTCCTGCCCTTGTGTCATTGCTTTTCATGGACGTTGTGTAAATTAATCAACTATGATTAATTGTTTTGAATGTTGTGAAAGTGTCTCTCTGTGCATAATTACCAACAATAGACGATCAATTGGGCTGAGTATTTGAACTTTGGAGCTTTTCCATTATTAGGGAGAAAAATATCACCGGATCAAGAGTTGGCTGATTGCGAACGGTGAACTATGAACATTGATTAGAATGATCCATTCATGGGACTCAAAAAAGTTTTGGACTAGTGGTAATTTTGACTGAGGAATGCTTGGCTCCAAAGGTTGAGGAGTTATTCCTCAAAACACTTTGTGACCGATTTATGAAATTTTGTGCTTATAGTCTAAATTGTTCATATTATAAACATTTTGTAAAAAATCATTTGTGCAAAAAAATCAATTAAAAAACAAGGTTGTTTAGTTAAATCAACTATAGCAAATAAATAAACGGTTCGTAATGCTTTTGCCCTATCTGACCATTTGTTTTTATAAAATTCGATGATTAAACGATCTCATACTTTATTTATTTTTTGGAAAGATCTTTATAGACTAATTTATAATATGAACAGTTTTGAACATAAACACGAAGTTCCATGATTCGGTCATAAAGTATTTTGTGGAGGAACTTCTTCTCACCTATTGAGGAGGCAAATTAATTGCATCCTGATTTCCATTCCATGTAGACAGAGTAAACTCCTCTAAGCCAGACTAAAGGGAAGGTTGAAGAGAAAAACCTTATCCATCGGAGCAGTTAACAGTTTGATTGCAGCTCTATAAAGCAATACGTATTTTCAAATTTCAATGAATAAAAAATAAATCCATATATTGCATAAAATAAATCAATAAATGATGTTTACACCCTTCCTTCCCACTAAAATTTTAAAGAGGAATGTGAACCAAAAATACATTTACGCAATAAATAAAGATTATTACTATTACAAAAGCAAGAAGCCCTTATAGCTCAGTGGTAGAGCGTCAGTCTTGTAAACTGAAGGTCCGTAGTTCGATCCTGCGTGAGGGCATTTGGTTTTTATCTTTTTGGTTCTTTATTTTTAGTTTTAATATTTTTTTTATGTAAATGTTTTTGCAGATTATAATTTCGCTGAAAGTGCAGATGCAGAAGAAGGTGTCACGTCCAACAGTTAAGTACACTTTCGAATCGGGTCCCACTTTTATCAGAAATCAATCATACACACTAACAGCGGAGATGGAGGTCACCCATGGGTTCGTGACAAATTGTTCGTTTTCTTACTTATTGTCAGACTATTTATTTGTGTTTGGACAATAAGTAAATTATTGTTTTTTGACTTGTTAGTCAAAATGTTTTGAAGATTTATAACTGCTCATTTTAAATTTTAAATTTAAAATCGATAAAAATGAATTTTGAATTTGTTCTTTTCGTGAAATTTTTTGTTAAATAAAGATCGAAGTGAATTTTCTAAGTTTTACGAGTAATGATATATATTGTTAATTATTCAAATTTAATGAATTTCTTGCTCAAATCATTTGCAACGTACATGTATCATTTGTATATCACCCACAAGTCTTGTGATAAGAAAAAAATTTCCACTCAAACCCATTTGTGAAAGAAGGAAAGAGATTCTCTTTGGATCTCTTTCACCAAGATCACCGGATTAAGTGATCCGGACTATTGAAATTTTAGCCAAAATAAAAAAATTATTACACTTTTTAAAAGGATCAAAACAGGTGAGCTGTTAGATGAAATTTAAAAGCTCGAACCACTTAATCCGAAGATGATCTCTTTCCGTGAAGGAAAAGAGTAGCATGTGGTGAAAGACTAATATATCATTAAAAATTAAGAACAGAATCTCATTACTTTTTGCTTCCTTATAATTGGAACCGTAATAGGACGCTTAATTTAATAAATAACAAGTCAAAATGATTTACCGAAATTGAGGATACTTTGGTTATTGTATCGTAATCCTAACAAGTTTTCACAACTCCAGTGTTGCTATAATCCAAACAAGTTTCAGCAACTCCACTGTTGCATACATGCTCATAAGTTCCATCCGTCAAACTTCGGCACAGAAATAAAAGAAGCGTCTCAATAGGTATTCAGATTCAGCGTTTCTACAGCGCTGTAAGCTCACAAGGACACACCGTTGCATTTCGGACCACGGCAAGACAGTGCGTAAGAGCTAGATTATCGATCATGTAGCGGAGAAACAACGAAGTTGTTGCAAGAAACTTGCCTACAAAATGAGCAGAAAAGCATCCTGTCAATTCAAATATTAC
Source organism: Pyrus communis (assembly GCF_041283825.1). Taxonomy (NCBI): domain Eukaryota; kingdom Viridiplantae; phylum Streptophyta; class Magnoliopsida; order Rosales; family Rosaceae; genus Pyrus; species Pyrus communis. Next base: position 11,502,585 of record NC_142578.1, read on the forward strand.
ATTGATCTTCCTACGTTGTAACACAAACATGACGAGTACTACGTCGATATCTTGTCAATTATCAAATCCTTAACCATCTGTACTTGAATTCAGAGATTATAGACAACTTCAAGTCAAGCATTTGGTCAGACGATCATCGTATGAATTTGTATGTATGAGTGCATTCAGTTTCGGATGTGATACGTATAAACAACTTCGAGCACATGGGAGCCCGTTATCTATGCAGAACGTACATCCAAATGTTAAGCTCACACTCCTAATCGAAACATAAAATTACAGCTCGGAATATGGCGATGAGCTGTGAAAGTCTTCACTCATGACAGCAATTCGGAGTGCTTCTTTCTGCCCTCAACGAACATACAACAAAGTAAGACAGCGAGATAGAAATAGAGTAGGAGACTGATTCTACATCAAATTAAGATCTCGAGATGCCAAATTCAAAAGTAGTAAAAAAGAAACATATTACCCAGAAGTTGACGTAGATGCAAATGCCCGACTCCCGCAATTCATCATCGAACAATCCTTCAAAAACTCTGGAGCTGCATCACAGTTTTATTTATAATATGAAAGAGCAAAATCAAAATTTTAATCCCCAATCTGGAGGGAGACAAATGTTATTCACATAAGCATAACAAGAAATGATGATGTTATGCGAAAGGAATGGAATCTCTTTCGGACTAAAAATTGGTATAGAAAATCTTTCAGAATGGGGTATACAACTGTTTTATTTCAGACTCCATAAATGCTAGAATAAAATCTGCTTATGAAAAAAAATGGGATCTATGGTGAAGTATGAATTTGAACATTTGCAAGAAGCCTGGTGACTTTGCTAAGAGTTTCGCGAGCAGCTACGGTGTCTTTATGATCTTCACCACAAATAGAAGTTCTGATAAAAAGCGCCTTCCTAATTAGATCATCAGCTATGTCGAATTGTCCCCCTCTTAGCATCAGCTTGGCCCTAGTTTCCAGCACTGTGGCTCTTGATAGCGCAAGCTCCTGCCAAAGATAAGGATTCAGCTGAGCATTAGTCTGGATCGGCCTCCAACAAAGTGATTTATCGAGCCACTTGTCAACTGGGGTTACAAACGCTTGGTCTGCTGCTTCCAGGGCATTGGTGCATAGGCGGAGGAGTTCTAGGGCAGCATTGCAACGAGAGAATGTTATGAAGGCCCGTATTGCAAGAGGCAAAATCACTTCCTTGACAAGATACAGCAGGTCCAAAACCTTAAGCTCAACGACCACAGGGTCATGGCTGAATCCAAATATTAAGAAACAGGCTGCCCAGATGTGTTCCGAGTGTTGAGATATTGATCCACGGCTGATAACAGCTTGTACCATCGCTTGTGCAACTCCGCTCACAACTCTCTTGCGAGCATAAAGCTTGACGAGTTCATGGAAATGGATATAGTCCTGCTTGGTGCTACTTCTAGCAATGTTAAACCTTAACAACGTGGAAGTCGCTTCTGCTTCTGATTTTTTGGTGTATGATGAGGTAAAGCCGCAAGTTAAAGACTTCATCAGCTTTCTCCAGAACCACATCCCTTGATGCTTTTCAGGTATCTTGTGAGCAGCTTGGGCCAACAAAGAAACTGGAATCGCGGCCGGTGCAAACCAAGTACTTGCCTGGACCATTCTTGTTGACAAGCTCCTCGGTCCATCTGCGTGATCAAAAATCGAGAAACACACCTCGAAGAGTTGCAAAAGGAAAGTATGCCGCCTCAACAAATTAGTCCCCCTGCCACTCCATGAAAATTCTTTAAACGGCATTCTATTAGTTGTTTCCAACAGCTTACTTGGAAGTATGGGCAGCTCAGACAATATTGCACCTACAATAGAAAGTCCCAAGGTTGAGCGTCCCACTTTCTCCTCAATAGCCCGTAAAGCATCCAATTCTTCATTTTCTGTGTATTCTTTTACGCTACCCTGCATGAGCGACATTGCTTCTGCCCCGGATAAGTACGAGAGTTTCAAAGGCTCCAAATTCATCACAGAAGGAAGGCGTGTGGATATTATTATGTGCGTCTCCCCACCAAAACGGGGAAGAAGATCCATTACAAGTTTGTGGTCCCACCAATCCTTTTCACTTTCTAAGTTATCAATCACCACCAAAAATGGCATGTTTCTCATGAGTTCTCTGCGTACTCTAGCTATGGCTGCGTCTTCCTGTTCTTCAAAGCTTTTGATTCTGTTTTTGTCAAAGCAATTTTCAACCCCCACATCGACTTCTAGAAACGACCAGAGATTCAAGTAGTTTTGCCTAATATACCTACTTTCCCCTCCTATCCATAAAACCATCTTGTACTTCTGGTGATATCTGTAGGCAAATTCAAGAAGAAGTTCTGTCTTGCCAATTCCCGAGTCCCCCGACACACAAGCAATTCCCTTCCCATACACAACCTTTGTTGATCTTTTTCTCCTTGAATATCTTCCACCACTTTTTGGCTTTGATTGTCTTTGCGGAATTTCTGTGCTTTGCATCTCAATCTCTTTCTCTGACTCCTTCCACACAACTGGTTCTTTTCCTTTTCTGCTTCCAATCTCCAGTTTTCGTTCCCTTCGCCTTTCATCAAATGAACTGCTCCTACCCCACCCAATTGTCAAGTTCTTTCGTCTAGGCCTAGCCTTAAGCTCAAAATAATCTCTTTCTGCTTCTCCATTGACATCGCCAAAAAGTATGAATTCCAGCTCAGACAGTTCCTTCTTCCTGCCAATAAAGTTCTCATTTCGAGGGAAAGGGAACTCCTCTTTCTCCACCTTCTCTCTCGACTTGCTTAAACGGTCTACAACACTTCTCCTCCCTAATCTAATTGCTAATAATGTGACAGCCCTTAATATACAATCTCTCCAGTTACCATCCTGAGCCTCCAATTTCCATTCATCCACCCGGGAGAGGCTATGAAGGGCTTCTTTCCACTCCTTCTCGAGTCCTCCATACAAAATCCATAACTCTCCCCCATGTCTTTCCCACAACTCTCCTCTCTTCTCAACAATATCCCTGACAAGGCAATCACCTGGACTCAAATCAAAGAATATTGGGACCAAGTTCTTCTTGCTAGCGAAAAATCGAAGTTCCTCGATGGTATATGGATTTCGGAATGACTTCCTTGTTAGGATGACAATCCCAAAAGAAGAGACATCCATGGCCCTCTCAACAATTCCATGTTTGCGAGAGTTCCTACATCGAGCTCTATCAGATACAAAGCAACTCATCCCCTGAACTTCCAACTCAACTCGGAGCCAATTAGCAAACCTCAGCAAAGAAGGTTTACGGCCATGCAAACCTATGAAAACATCACAGCTCCTCAGTCTATTAGATGTCATTGAAACTGGACCAGATATATATGAGTCTCCAGAGTTTCTCCCATGCTTTCTCTGCCTCTCTCGTTGCCCAGAATACTCATAGACCCAGGCATGGCTGTGACTAGATAGAATGCTATTAGAAATGGCTGTCGAGGAAGACACGCGGTCAAACTTCTCAAAATCGCCTGAGACTGAAGCAGCTGGGGCCGGTGACATGTTTGACAATTTATATCTTACATTTGCTAGAGATTCAAGGTCTGGAATTCCAGAGCTGGAACTAAGGGGATCTGTACTTAAAACCATGCTATCACATGGAGCATCAGACCTTGTTGATTCAGATAGTTGACAAGATGGTGATCTTGGGGAGAAAAATGGTGACTGGTTTGCTGAAAAGAATGCCGAAGATGAGGTGGACATATTCCTTGAAGTTGTAGCCGGTAAAGAACAGAACCTCGAGCTATCATCTCCGATATCCATATCTACAAACTTTCCCTCTTTCCGAATGACTCAAATTCAGTGCAGTCGCGCAAGATGTAAACGCCACTCTGAAAGGGAAGACACATCTTCAATCAGTAGTAGAATTCCAAATCTCATGTAAACAACTTTAAAATGCAGTAGAATTGAATTCTCTTTCCAAACTAATCGGTTTTAGAGTGGAGAAACTAAGACAAGCATTCTACAACACTGTAAGAAATGTACACATTTTCGATATTTGACAGCAACAGACAAATGGAACTACGGAAGTCTACTCTTCACACAATTAGGAAGAGGACCAAGACAGCAGTATATGCCTTTAACACAGAAAAACAACGTTGTTCGTGTTCGAAACCAAGAGAGGAAAACAAAGAAATTCATTCAAGCGATACAGTAAATGATATACAGTTACAATGGAAATGGAATCCAAAAATATATGGAAACCCAAAAGTCAATACCTAAAATAATTGCAGCCAAAAACTTACACAAATTTTAAATTTATGCTTCCAAATAACCCAACTGACACTTGAAACATACTCACTCACCAAAATCAAAGAAACGAAATTTGATAGAAGATGGTATTTTGAGGCAATACAGATCCAATGCGAAATATAATAACACAGAAATTAATAGAAAATAATAAAACTTGAAAATTCAGATATGAACACTTACCAGGATTCAAATCTAAGGACAAGGAAGCAAAAAATCCATCTTTCCTCCTCAAGTCGAAGAACCCAGTTGGCTGAAATCAATGAGGACCCCGAAAAAGTTCAAACTTCGGCAAAACCCAAATCTCTGGAAAATGAACACAGCGGAGTTAAACCAGAGGTGTAGAGAGAGAAACCACAGGTGTAGAGAGAGAAAGGAAGACTGAAACATGGAAATATGTAATTGCCCAAAAGGCCGAAACGGGGAAAGGGAAAGTATCTTTAGGACAAAGGACAAGATTTTTCATTCGTAAGACAAGGTTTTGACAAAATGCAATCACCGTGGGATTGAAATAATGGGCATTTAAGATATATACCATTTTCAGACACGGTTTTAATTCAAATTTTCAGCCCCCAAAATTTAGAGTTACGGACAAAGTGAAGATTTTTCGTGAAAAAAATGAATTTTCTGAGTGTTGGGTTTTGGTTTTACCTCTTTGGAGATTACAAAAAAGTGAAAAATCTGAGAGACGCTCTCTCTCTCTCTCTCTCTCTCTCTCTCTCTCTCTCTCTCTCTCTCTAGCTTTGTTTCTCTCTCTAAAAGTCACTGTGGTGTCTGAGGGACTGAGGAAGTGGTCTGAAGGGGAAGGAACGCCGTAGGAGTGAGGAAAAAGATGGGGCCCAGAAGAAGGGATCTGACGAGGTATGCCTGGTAGGCTCCATGTTCCCACCTTTTATTGCTGTGAAATTTTTTCAGAGAAATCCACTCTGTTTTGGGGTTTTGGATTCACATTTGTAACTTTTTGGACTTCGGTCACACTGCTCATGTGGGTGTGTCTTAAAAAGGTTTTTATTTTTTGAGCAATCATGTATAAATTTCTCTGTTTAGTTCTTTAAGTTGTTATACTTTTTAGTTTTTTGAGGTTTTGATATGGGATCTTGGTGTTTGGATGCTTGACTCAAGTCAAGCTGATTCAAAGATATTTCAGTTGTGAACCCTGAAGCTACGTTATGTGAGTTTTTGAGATATTTTTGGGTTTTACAGCTTAAAATCTTAGTCTTTTACGCGTCAAATTGAATAAGATTTGGTTAGTGACAAATTGGATAAGCTTTGGTTATATTTGTTCATTAGCGGTTAATGGTTAACTTGTTTCGTTAGTTATGATATTGTTGTTATTATAAAATTAGGTCATTCAACTGAATAATAAGATCTATTAAGTTACAATTATAAAATTTGGCTGAAGTTGATTTGATTCAAAGAGGCAATCTCTCAATTTACCGCCTAAACCCTATTTTTGTGAGTTTCAATCAACTCCAATGAGACTTTTATGCATTAATTCGTTAACAATTAACTTATTATGTAAGTATATACGATTTTGTCGCTATTGTAAAATCGGGTCAGCCTACCAAATAGTAAGCTCATAAAAACATATATTAAATCTGTAATTAATTAACTCCCACTAATTATACAATAGTTGTTATTATGAATTAATTGAAGGTAAGTCTCAATAAATTTAGCATAACTAAAAAGGGTGTGATATCCACACACCCTATTTTATTTTTCACACATCTTTTTAATGTTCGGCCGTCGGATCGGATGAATTGAAGAATATCAACGGACAGGATAAAGAAAATAATAAGAAAATGTAGAACAATACTTCAATATTTCAAAGAGAGAAATTTTATGAGTGATGCCTCTCACGTCTAGCCTACAAACGGCCACTCACCCTACAATATCACCTACTTTAGAGGCACTTAAAATGTTTAAATATGGATCATAATTGGAAAGCTTTTTAGGTAAATGATCTTTGAGATTGTCATATTCCTCACTTTGATTTATGAAAATGAAAATCGATGGGAATGGTGCTTGAGTTTATCCACTGTAAATCATTTGATCATCTGGTGGATATTTTGTCAATATCCTCGTTAAATGGAGAAGTTAGTTTGATAAAAAATACCTTAAAAAGATGGTTACTACTTGTCCATGTGACAATTTAACAAGGATATTAACAGATTTTTTACGGAAAAACCAAATGATTTACGGTGAACAAACTTAGGGGGACCACTTAAATCGATTTTCTTTGTCATGGACAAAACTGAGGAGCAATGTTAATTTCAGAGACCATTTTGGACAAAGAGTCTATTTTGATATAATATAAAACGTGCATGCGGTCCAATGTTTTAGTGGATAGGGTGTTGAGTTTTCATCCATATGTTCCGAGTCCGAAACTTCCCTTTCTCCTAAATTATTGTAATAGTTTCAATTTTCTCCCACCATCTTTTGTGGTTTGAAGAACCCCCTGATTTGCTCAGAGATATTTTATTTGAAGAAAGTTTGTAATTTGTTATGTTTGTTATGTATTGTCATTTGAGGATAGTTCTCTCTGTTGTGCGAGACGCTCTTTTCCCTTCGACCGGGTTGAAAACCCCGACAAGGTTTTATCGAGGTCCGTTAAGCACATTATCCTCAGTTTGTACGTGTTCTATTTTAATGTAATGAATAACATACTTTTTCCTTAAAAAAAAAGGAAAAAGATCACTTTGTTAGCCTGATTTATTCATGAATCCAATACAACTCAACAAAGGCATAAAGCAGCCTAAAGATGAAGCAATTCACTTACCTTCGATGAAGTCAGTCGGAACACCCATCTTAGGCGAGGGGTCAAATTCCCACTCTTTGCTTACCTCCAAGGTATCCCTTGCCCACTTATGAGCACCTTTACTCGAGGTGTCAAGCAATTTATAGTGATACCTCAATTGCTCCACACCATCTAGTTTGCTTTGCATTGCGCCCTAGCGCCTTAAGTTGTGGCCCCAATCGAACGGCCTCCCTGGCTTCAGTTGAGCCAAGCAGCCCAAGCCATGGGCATCTGCCACGCCACCTCTTCAGCCTATGCCAAGCCGACTCCCAGGCCCTGCCAACCGACGTGTCTCACCACCTCGAAGGTTGCCCCGCGACAGTACCACCTAAGAATAAGACAAATAAAATTAATTTTTTCTTACTTGGTACGGCGCAGAGAAGAAGAACAACTATTTGCCAGGGCAAGCAAAGAAGAAGGCTAAGGGAGGTGGAATAAATTTCCTTCAGCTTTCTCTTTTTCTTGTAGGGATAAAAATTCCCAAATTTATTTAATGGGGCTGAGCGATATGCCGAAGCTATAAGATGTAAAAATGTATCGGTAAGGGAGTGTTCCGCCTAGAGGGAAGCACTCGCACAAGCTACGGTGGACGAAGCGGAAGTGAGAATGTCGGCTTGATTAACGCAAACGTTGGTGAGAATCCAATGCCTCGAAAACCTAAGGGTTCCTCTGCAAGGTTCATCCACAGAGGGTGAGTCAAGGCCTAAGATCAGGCCAAAAAACGTAGTCAATGGACAACAGGTGAATATTCCTGTACTACCCCTTGTTGGTCCCAAGGGACGGAGGAGGTAGGTTAGCCGAAAGATAGTTATCGGTTCAAGGACGCGAGGTGTCCCCGATTTTCCAGGGTAAGAAGGGGTAGAGAAAATGCCTCGATATACATAGATATCTTTCTATCTATGATTAATATTCCTAGTATCAATACAAAACTTTTTCTTGAATCAACAAAAAAAATTACTAATAAAAACATTAACAGTAATGAAGCAAAGTTTAAGCAGCAGACTACGATTGCCCACAGCTCCCCTGCACATGGAGTGGAAAAGTCAAAAGGTATTAAGGATAATGATTAATTACCAAATCCTATCTTTATTGCAATCCTAAATAGAGACCAACACATAAGTAAAGATCCCCATCGCAATCAATTAGGGATATTCCCATCATCATTCCAAGATATTATCTCCAAATTAATATATTGGAAATATTTTTTCCTTGCACATCATGTGGATGACATAACTTGGCCAATAGGAAGCTCCATGTGTAGGGCAAAACCCTATCCCATGGCCGGCCACCTCCTCCTACATATACCCATCATCTTCACAGAATTTCAGTAAGTTTTTTGCTATAAAAAAAAAAATTAAAAAAAAAAAAAAAAAAAAAAAAAGCTCTTCGTGGGATTGTGAGGCTTTAGTCTTTGATCAAAGATGTTGACTATTTTATTGGTACTTTTTTTGTCAAGACCGAAGATCACGAAAATTGTCTACTATAGTAATTATTGTTTGATTTGTAATGAATTATGTATAGTCTCATACCTCGATTGGTGTCGAAGATTGATTTGAATTAAATAACTATTAGATTCTATGAATGTTGAGTGAAAACATGGATGTCAACTTATACAGTTTATTCAAATTGAAAAGATAAATTTACTTTGTTCATAACCGCTTGCTTTTTTGTCATACGTGCTAAAATAGTGTCTAACTTTCTTTTTTGACCATACAACAAGAGTTTGGAATCAATGATTGAGGATTAATCGTCATTCATTCTTGAATTTTATATTAAAGATAGAGATTAGAATATTAAAATAATATCTATTTAATTCAATCCTTATTATCAAATATAAGAGTAAATGACGACACAAATTTCGTAGTCACCTAAACATTTCTCATTGAAAAATTGCGTGTCTTTTAATTCCATTCAAAATACACAGATCTTTTGCCAATCGTCTTTAAGCAAAAATACATGTGTTTTTTTTTATGAAACGATAAATTAACATTAAGCGGATGAGAGAATAAATTGATTGTGAATTTGTTAATACTAGATTTGAATCTAAGACTTTTCATTTATAAATGAAGAAAAATATCACTAAATTATAGTACTAAATGATCGTAAAAATTTGTTTTGGTAAACAATTTACACTAAATTTCCCATGAACCATTAATGGATTATTGTAACAGTTTTATCCACCAACCAGAGGACTTATCGGTTGACTTAAAATCATAGTGGATATGTGGCGCTTTCAACGTCAGTCCAAAACACTCTTTTGCTGCTTACTTCTCGAGAGCACATGCTTCCATGTGAGACCAAACACGGACAGAGCCATGATTGTTCCAACTCATTATCCTCCATGCAATCAATGGCTTAGATTGCAACACCTACATCACTCCCTAAGAAAAGTAATAATAACAGTATTTTTTTTTTTTTTTTTTTTTTTTTTTTTTTTTTTTTTTGAAACACAACGAACCATAAATAAGAAGCCTACAAGAGGCAAGCAGAAGTACAATACTAAGCAGTGATAATGGAGATACCACCAAGACCCCCCTACCAAGCAGAGGCGTCATCCCCATCACCACCACACCCAAATTAGTGAGGACATGGAAGCCCATCATTGTTCAATACAAAGACCAACGAAGATGAAGGCCTATCGACCCACACAACATCACACATCTCCGGAAAATTAACCGACGCTAACTCATGCGCCACACTATTGGCTAACCTAGGCACCCATGACCAACGGCAGTCAATAAAAGCCCTCCCTAACTGCTCAACACGAGCCAACACTGGAAAGGCTTCCCAACTGCCCCCAGACAGCGAACTAGAGAGACAATTTATAGCCTCCAGCGAATCAGATTCCAAAATGACATACCTGAATCCCAAAGCCGCACCTAACTGGCAACCATGCATCAGCGCAGTGGCCTCCGCAGCGGCCGCCGAAGGAGCCCTGATAGCGTACCTCGCGGCTGCCACCATCCTTATGTCCTGACCCCGCGCGATCACTCCAACAAAACCCGATTTTGAGGCCTTGGACCAGCTAGCATCCACGTTGATCTTCACAAAGGGATTGACCGGAGCACACCATTGCGCGGCCTGATCATCCATCCTCCCAACACCCACAATTCTACACTCTGCCGCTGCCTTTGCACCAAAGAAAGAGCTCACCGCCACAGAGATTGCAGCCACCACTTTTGGAGGACATAAGGCCACCCCATTGAACACAAAATCACATCGGGCCTTCCAAATACACCAACACGTAAAAACAATATAAGATCGCCTCCACCTCGTATCACCTGTGTTGCACATATTCGGTGAGAAGACTGCCTGAACCCAGTCCACCCAATCTGGGAGAGAGAGCCGATCCACTTTATATCCCAATGCCCCACCAAACCAAATGGGTTCCACCCAAGAACAGGATAGGAACATATGCTCCGTGGTCTCGTCGTGGCAGCCACAAATAGGACAAATGGAGGTCTGCGAGGATCTCCTGCGGAAGAGAGCATCCTTAGTAGGAAGACACCCATGCACAGTAAGCCACAAAAAATGCCTCAACTTGGGAGGCACCTCCAACTTCCAAATACCTTTCCAAAGATTGCTAGGGACCCCGCGAACAGAAGGCCGACGAGTATCTCTCCTCTCAAGCGATCTATCTTGCAGCCATCTATACCCCGACTTGACCGAGTAACACCCGTTTTTGTTGAACTCCCAGACAAGCCGATCTTTACGATTTAAATCACCCAAAGACGTCTCCTCAATAGCCTGCATATCCTCCCCCGAAATGATATGCTGCAAAAACCCAAGGTCCCACCGCCCCGACTCTGGACAAATAAGAGCACTAACACGTAAGCTAGGAGTAACCGCAACCGGACCAATCGGCTGCGGATGTCCAAGGGGCAAAGATGGCAGCCATCTGTCCTTCCACACCCTAACCTCCTGACCCCCCAAAATCTGCCAATGAGAACCCTCCCTGATCAAGTCCCTACCACAAAGAATGCTACTCCACGCCCAAGACGCCCGACCACCCTTCTTTGCATCCCATATCGAGCAATGAGGAAAATACCGCGCCTTAATAACCTGAGCCCATAACGATTCAGGTTCAGTAATTAATCTCCAGCACTGCTTAGCTAGCAAAGCATCATTAAATTCCTGAAAGTTTCTGAAACCTAAACCACCCAACTCTTTAGGAATGCCCAGAACCTCCTTTGACACCCAATGAATCTTATGGGCTCCCTCCTTACATCCCCACCAAAACCCAGCCACCAACGCATCCAATTCATTACAAACAACTTTGGGGAATTTGAAGATACTCATAGGATACGCCGGAATAGCTTGGATTACAGCCTTTATTAAAACCTCTTTACCGGCCCGGGAAAGCGAGCTTTGTTTCCACCCTTGTAACTTTGCCATAACTCTTCCCTTCACATAAGCAAGGCCACGCTGCTTCGATCGACCCCAAATAGCAGGAACCCCCAAATAAGTCCCCGGATTGTTTACCACACCCATGCCAAGAAACCTCCCCATCTGATCAGCGACCCCCTTCGGCACATTAACCCCGAAGAAAACACTAGACTTATTTAAATTAATCTTCTGCCCAGAAGCACCACAGAAACTATCAATCAAAAGTCTCAGATTTCGGCAGTTTTTCTGATCAGCACGCAGAAACAAGAGAGTATCATCAGCAAAGAACAGGTGAGATATAACAGGACCCGAGCCGCCCATCTTGACACCCTCCAACCGACCCTGTTCAACCGCACTCTGAATCATTTTGGACAAAACCTCCCCCACAAGAATAAATAAGTAGGGAGACAAAGGATCCCCCTGACGGATACCCCGAGAGGGAGCAAAGGACGCCCCGGCCTGCCCATTTAGGAGGACCGCAAATTGTACCGACGAAACACATCCACTAATAATCGATCTCCATCTTCCACAGAATCCCATTTTTTCCATAACTGCATCCAAAAAGTCCCATTCCACCCGGTCATAAGCTTTCTGCATATCCAGCTTAATACCCATCTCAAACTTGTTCCTAGCTTTCCTCCCCTTCAGAAAATGAAACATCTCATGGGCGATACCAATGCTGTCCTGAATTTGTCTGCCCGCCACAAAAGCATTCTGGGACGGAGAAATAATTGTTGGTAATAAGATCTTTAGCCGGTTGGCGAGAATCTTAGAGAGGATTTTGTACGAATAGTTGCACAAGCTGATAGGCCTAAATTGCGACACATATTCCGGATTTGGAACTTTGGGAATCAACACAATATGGGTCAGATTTAAATGCCTCGTACCTGCTGACTCCTGAAACAAGTCCCTGACCAGAGCAAAAACTTCATCCCTCACAACCTCCCAGTACTTTTGATAGAAAATCCCCTGGAAACCATCAGGGCCCGGAGCCTTTAAAACGCCCATTTGCATAGCAGCCTCCTTAATTTCCTCCTCCGTCACCGGCGCAATTAAAGCCGCATTCATCTCGCTAGAGACCGAGGGATTCAAACAGTCCAACAACGCTCCCCAATCCCGATCCCCGGCCGAGCAAAAAACAGAGGTAAAATGGTTTTCCACCAACTGGCGTACTTGAGACGGGCGATCTACCCAGCTACCATTCTCATTCCTTAGCTTCATAACCTTATTTCTCCGACGCCTCTGGAGGGTGGAAGAGTGAAAGAACTTAGTGTTGGCATCCCCCTCCCTCAACCATTTAACTCTTGACCGCTGGCACCAGTAGCTCTCCTCTTGAAGCCTAAGCTCATCCACCATCCGAGACTTCTCCCTTATCTCGGCATAATTCGGACCCCAATCACGCTGAAGTGTATCTAACTGGGATAGAAGCTCCTGGATTTTGTAGCTCCGCCCCTTGAACTTCGAGTGGTTCCACCTACTTAGCCGAGAGCGGCATTCGTTAATTTTCCTCACCCATCTAATCACAGGACTGCCATGCTGCCGACCTTCCCAACACCTTTTCACCAGATCCTTACACTCCTCCTCCGCCGCCCAGTAAGCCTCAAACCTGAACAATTTCCTCCCTTTCGGCCCCTCAACACTCGAGTTCAGGACAATTGGGCAATGGTCCGAGGCTAAGTCCATTCCATGCACAACATGAGAATTCGGCCAGCACTCCTGCCACCGCTCGTTCGCAAGGACCCGGTCTAAGCGTTCCTCCACCCAATCCCCTCTTCTCAAACCTCTCCAAGTAAAGGCCGACCCATGAAAGCCCAAATCCAGCAACTGAGAAGAAGACATGAAATCTTCTAAGAACCTGGGCCTATTATACAACACCTCAGCACCTCCAGACTTCTCATGGTCCCAAATAAACTCATTAAAATCCCCTCCACAAATCCACGGGATATCCGTGGGGGTAAAGTGATTACCCATCCAACTCCAGAACACTAACTTCTCATTTCTGTACGGAGTTCCGTACACCCCCGTAATCCGACACCAGTTGGTTTGCCCTTCTCCTTTCATAACAGCATCAATAATATGTTTGGAAGAAAATATAATCTGAACCTCCAGGTTGTCCTCCCACCATAAACTCAGCCCTCCTGATCTTCCATTTGGCGAAACATCAAAACCATTTGAGTATCCTAAGCGCCTCCTCACCCCACGAATTCTATGATCTTTCATCTTAGTCTCAGATAAGAAAATCATAGAGGGTCGCCTCTTACGAATTAGCCCATGAAGAGCCCTGACTGTCGTGTCCGACCCTAGCCCACGACAGTTCCAGAAGATATAACTCATGGCTGGCCTGCGGCTGTTGAAGGCCAGCCGCCACCGCCCCGAGCTGTCATGCCCGCCTTCCTTGCCACCCTCCCCTCACTGACAGTATCCGACCCCCCATCCGATAACTCTTTTCTCTCCTGATGCTCATTTATTCCTTCCTTGTATGCACCTGCAATACTTGCCGCACCTTCCACCAATAGACTCACTTCCTTAGAATTTATGCTCCTCCATAGTTCATCCACCCTACCTTGGCATTTCTCCTCCATCTCCAGCCCTCTGGGTTTCTTCTGTAAGCCTGGTGTTAATAATATCTCCTGCGATTCCACACCCCTTTTGAACCCCCACATTGGGTCTCCACCCTGGGCCGACAAGACTTCATTGACCCCCTGATTATTTCCCCATTGTCCTTCCCCCCTTGGTTGTATGCGTTCCAAACTAGAACTGGACGAAGAGTCCTCGCCCTCCACCCGCTTCCTTCTCCGCCACCTTTTTGGACCTGTGCTCTGAACCGTTGATGTCCCCCCCGACTCGACTATTTGTGTATGGTCCTGTCCCTGCACAAGCGGATTCCTTACTCTGTCTTGATTCTTCATAACCGTATTGCCTGGTCTGCGCACCGCACCTGCCTGCCGGCGTTCTCCCCTTCCCACGCATTCCACTCTCGGAGCTGCAACCACATCCCTGACCGGAGGCGCCTTTAACCACTCTCCATACGCCACTGCCTCTTCTCCAGACACCTCAACCGTACACTCAGTGTTGATATGCCCTATCCGACCACACCGGTAACAAAAATCCTGGAGCCGTTCATATCGAAATTCCACCCAGGTATCCCTGTTAGTATCCCTCCGAATCCAACATCCCTTGAATAACGGCTTCTCCGTATCCACTAGGATTCGAACCTGCAGAAATCCTCGCGCAAGGCCGGGATCCTCCATGGCTAAAAATTTTCCAGCCTCTTTGGTTAATCGCTGGATGTTATCTACAGAAGCTAGGCCCAATGGAATTCCCCTGATTTGAACCCAAAATGGAACGGAATCCAGTTCCAGCTCCTCTAGAGCGAGCTCCGGCGGCCATAATAACAGTATATTTTACAAATTAAAGATTGGAGTTTTAAAGTTTGAAATGGGTTGAACACACATTTGCCCCCACAGATTCGTAGACCTCTTGTCCGCTTGATTGTGATTACAGGCAATGTAAAATTCTTTTCATGAATTTGAAATAGTGAATAACCGTGATTTATCATTAGTTATTTTTTTATGAGAAGAACACAATACAAGTTTTTAAGGTAGAGATGGATATAATCTACTCCAACGGTTGGTAACATACTAACGAAAACTTAATTATTATATTATCATACTTCGAAGTAGGCTTTACTCGATTTTATGCGTTAAGTTGTTTGTCAATAAGTAACTTCTAGGTGTACTCCAAAACACTGTTTCGTTGTATTATTCAATTTATATTATAATTAGACATGAACTTAACCATGGCGGAAGAAAAAGGATACATTATATACCAGTGCACCTCAATTCTATGTCATTTGTGAATTATGATTTGGACTTATTTTCTGTTTAAGATTTCATTTCGGCATATCGGCTTTTGCCTTGTCGTTAGCTTGCCATACATGATTTAAAATGTTGTGAAAAGTTTAAAAATTCCTTCTTTTTTTCTTTCTAATTTTTCATTTTTGCCAATTTCAAATACATATCAAATCCATATGTATGGGTGGTTCATGGCATTTGCAAATTGCATATTAAAAGTGGATTTGGATCTTATTCGGATTATTTTTAGGAGAATTTTAAGGATTACCACATCACATCCGTTTGTTGTATATTGTGCAATCAGAAATTATTTTAAATTTTTTTATTTCAAATTAAATACAAATAATACCTAACAATTTATAATTGCATGATGTACGATAATCGAATAAGATTGAACCCTCACAAAAAAAAAAAAAAAAATCCAGAGAAATCCTCATCAACTATAAGTGGGGTCATAGGGTACGGGGAATTCAATTGTCCACCCATCTGCCATCACCATCCTAAAGTTTTGTCCAATCGATTCCAACAATAAACACTTGTCCAACTTTAAGCAACATATAGCCAACTAATTAGACTGCAACTCTCAGACATGAGGTCAAAATCTAATCGAATTATATTCACGTCCGCGTCGGGTTGCAAAGTTACCATACTAGATGATGCATAAACATGGTCATGGTGAATTTGTACTATGGTTGTTTCTGAAGGGACCGTCGGTTTAAAAGATACCGGTTTATGAGGAAGATTTAAATTCAAATATTAAAAAAAAAAAAAAAAAAAATCGAAATAAACTGACTTAAAGTAAATAACGGATTATGAAGTTTTTTTAAAACTAAAAATTAGAGGTCTTGAGTTCGAAACCTATTGCTGGGCTAGAAGCCAAACTTGTGGCTAGAATAAGGCTGAAATGTGAGTCTTCTCAACCCCAGAAAAAGTGGAGGAAAACAATGGCTTGTCACAATTTGTCTCTCATATTAAAAAAAAATATATATATATAACATTCATAAATATTTGATATTTGTACAAATTAAAGTGACTTAAAATTTCAATTTTTTTTTTTTTATAAAAGCGCACTAGACAACACGTACAAAGTTACATTAATTCAGTCTTTGCCCTTGATAATGATGCCCATAATCAGGAAGTTGCCTTAGCTCCTTTTTCTTAAATTAAATATAGCCATTAGCCTTTATAGGTGGCATTACCTCATTGTTTATCAAACATATACATTGAGACCTGAGCATTTGAGAAAGATTGGTGGCTTTGGTTTAAAATTATGAAATTTCCAGTTGTGCTCTCACTTTTCTCTTTCACTTTTAATATACCAATTTCACACAACTTATTTTAAAACTAATGCGGTGTATAATGAGATGATAAGAAGAAGAAATAGGTTACTTAATGTCTAATCTTCTCGATACGAAAAATACTTTGAATATGATGAGTTATCAAATGTGTTCTATCTTAAATACCAAACGAGTCTTTAACATTTAAAATATACAATTAGTTTTGAAATAATTCAAACACTATAGTAGTATTATATAACTTTGGCTTTTTAGCTATTATGGTCTTTGAGATAGACATAACTCCTTATTTTGGTCTTTGAGAAAATTGATAGAATTGATTCCTGAGTTTTTCTATCATAAATCATTATGGCCATTCCTTGAAATCAATGTCATTATCTTCGTTAAGTGGAGTGGTTGATTTGACAAAAATACTCAAAAAATGTAGTCACTTGATCGTTCACGTGACAATTAAACGAGGATATTGACCAAATTTTCACGAAATGACCAAAATGATTACAGTGGACAAACTCAGAAACCACTTCTATCGACATTCATTGTTGATGGTATGTGATTCATTAGGTTCCTTTTAGCAAGGTAGTGGGCGATTAGAACTATTATTAATCGGTTGTGAATTTAAACTTACTTTCGATTCTCCATTTAGTGATTATATGTCTTTAGGGCTTTCACAAACCATGAGTGATTATTAGCAGTATGTCATGGCTAACCAAGCTAATAAGAAGACGTTGGAGAACCTACTCCATTTGGGATTACAATGCAATACGGCCCTTCTCTAATTCGATACCATTGATCACATTATTTGGTTGATAGTATATTCAAGTCTGTTTATCCAAAGTGATTATCTTGTCTAATTGTCACATTTATCGTCTTTTGTGGCAATTTTGTACTGTTTGCACTTAGTTCTTGTGGTAGTATGTTGGGGTTTAACTTATTTGTTGGATGCGTAAATTAATCTCCAAATCAAGAAATTGGTCACTGAAGAAGATGTATTTATATGAAACCCTCATGTATTTGTTCGATTTGTATAAATGAAATCACTCTATCATTGTTTGTCAAAAAAAAAAAAAAAAAAAAAAACAAAAAAAGTAGACATCGTGTCATATGAAACAATTCTACCTTATATTTGGAATTTAAGTTGGATCTAACTTCTTCCCTAGAAGCAAAAGTTTTGATTCAATAGACTGCAACCTAAACAGAATCTAATCGCTAAACAAAATCTTATTGCATCCAAAATTTTGATTACTACACCCACATTCAAAAGAAAAATGTTATTCATGGCTGGTCGAAGGTCAACCATGCTCGACCGTTTGAGATGAGATCCGATTGAAAGTGACCGATCAACTATGGAATTCGTAGGTTTGAAACAACTGTAAGAAATAAAAATTGATGAGGATAAAATTTGAGTACATTTTTTGAGAAACAACATGTATAATTTGAACGAGAATCATCTCTGGATTCTCTTTGTGAGGATCCTCTCTGGATCCTATCATGGTTGTTCATCGTACATCGTACGGTCAGTATTTGTTAGGTATGATTTATGTTTAATTTTAAATAATAAAATTTAAAATGATTTCTGACCGCACATATGATAAACGACTACGATGTAAGGATCCTTAAGATCCTCACAATTTGGATCCGGATGGAATCCAAATCCGTATAATTCTATTGATTGAAAGCAGTTACAAGGTTTAGAATTGCACCGATAAAATTTAGTGAGAAGAATCCCGAGAAAAAAATAGAGTACAGCAGTGTACCACGAATCAATTTTGGACTTGAACTCTCTCCTCTCCCATCCCCTCCTTAAATCTAGACTGTTCAAAAGAAATTTAATGGATTTGAGTTGTGCTGCATATTTAAACCTTATTTTTTTGGCCTAATCGGATAAATGATCCATGTTGTGCTAATGTAATTTGAAGATGGTTCCGGTGGTAAAAAAAAATTAGGATTTAAACCCATGTGGTGTTAGTCCGTTAGCAAATTTAGTCCATAAGTGATTTTTCTGTTAAATGTCCATTAAATACAGGGGTAAAAATGTACACTTTCTTCCTTGTCTCTCGGCAATTTGTATTTTCTTGCCTGAGGTCATCATTGGCAGTGCCCAGAACTTGAGGTTCTTAGAACGATTGTGAGTGTGGATCAAATTTCTTTCTCCTTGATCTTGGACAAAATTGCACCTACAAAACAAATAACACCTTAGGTCAAGACTAAGAGCCTCACGCGCCCACGATGAATGGGGAAGGAGGGGCTTTGGCCGAAGAACCTCCGATGCCAAAGTTATAATTTAGAGAGAAAAGTGTTTGAGAGTTTTTAGGAGTTTTGCAAGAGTGTGGAAATAGGTTTTTAGAGAAAAATGGGTAGTATTTATAGGGCATGGCCAGTCCTCTTTGGAGAAAAGGTGGCCGACCTTTGGGATGCTTTTTGTGTGCATTTTGTGGTTTAATGTATGAGTTATTTGGCAATTAATGGATTAATTAGGTAATTAATCCATTAATTAGCCAGTTAACACATTTTTGGAATGAATGTTTGGGAGGTTATGTAATTTATGTGGAATATTTTGTAAGTTATGGAATGATAGCTAATTGATTAGCTAAAAGAGGCAAAAAGAGGTAAAAATATATGGAATGAAATAGGTTTTGGGAGTTACCTCGTAGAAGGGATTTGATGAGATGAATTTTGAATTGTTACCTATTTTGGGCACTTTTGACTTGGTTGAGGGATGATTGTCCGTTACTCACGCGTAGGAATCCCGGTAAGCCTCAAGGTTATTTTTGTCCTCTTCTACCAAAAAATCCACGCGTTGCATTGTGATTATTTTTAGCTCCACAGTGAGCACGTGAGCTTCTTAGGAATTTGACAGTACCCGTTGGTCTGTTCTCTTATTCATCTATCTACTTGATTGCTATAATCATGCCACATCCAAAGAATTGGGTCAAAAAAATAGAAAAGGTTGGCTGCAACAAGGATGGGAATTGGCTGATTAGAAAACCCACAAAATGGTTGGAGATAGATGGATAGGAGAGAAGATGAATATACAAATTTCAGAGATTAAAAGAGAGTGAATAAAAAAAAAGAGTGAGGAATCAAGCAGATAGAGGAATAAGAGAACAGACCAATGGCTGCTGTCAAATGCCGAAGAAGCTCACGTGCTCACAATTGTTCGAAGAACCTCAAGTTCTGGTCGATGTCAATGATGACCTCAGGCAAGAAAATACAAATTGTAGAGAGAAAGAGAGCAGAGAGACAAGGAAGAAGGTGTACATTTTTACCCTGTATTTAAAGGACATTTAACGAAAAATCACATTTGGACTAAATTTGCTAACAGACTAACACCACGAGGGTTTAAATCCCAATTTTTTTTACCACGGGACCTACCTTCCAATTACATTAGCACCACAAGGACCATTTATCTGATTAGGCCTATTTTTTTATTGCTTTTGTTCAACAATTCTTCTTCTCGTTCACCACTGTTCCCGCCTCCACTTACCCCTTCTTCCATATGCGAGCCATGGTTGGCCATTTTCTATTTCCGTCGGTGTTAAAAAGGTTGAAAAAAAAAATTGATGTTCAGGTTTCAACCTGAGATCCGTCGGAACTTAGCCGAAATCTAGAGTAGTTGACATGTAGCCGGCTGTGGAGCCAAAAATAATCAAGAGGCGACACGTGGATTTTTAGGTGAAGAGGACATAATTACCCTCAAGACACACCGTGTTTCCTACACGCAAGCGGTAGAGAATCATCCATCAACCGAGTCAAGAGTGCCCAAAATAGGTAACAAGTTCAAATTTATCTCATCTATCTTTGCTCCGTATCCTCTACAAGGAAATCATTCCATAACCTTCAAAACCTTCCTTATAAATTAAATTAATTAGGCTAAATAATGGATTAATTCCTAATTAATCCATTAATCACCCAATTAATCACCCATTATACCAATTAATCACTCATTATACTAATTAATCACCCATTACACAAATTATCACCCATTACACACCAAAAATACCCCAAGGGGCCGGCCACCTTATCTTCAAAGGGGACCGGCCATGCTCTATATATTGAACCCCATTTTTTTCTCTAAAAAGCTAGTTCCACACTCTTGGAAAACTCCCAAAAACTCTCCAAACACTTTTCTCTTTAAATTCTAACTTTGGCTTCAGAGGTTCTTCGGCCAAAGCCACCCCATTCATCGTGGGCGCGTGGGGCTCTTGGCCTTGACCTAAGGTGTTAATTGTTTTGTAGGTGCAATTTTATCCAAGAAGAAGAAGGCGGAAATTTGCATCCGCACCGACCACAATGGTGGTTGTAACCTTCATTCTTTCATTGGTTTTTGTTTTTTGTTTTTTAGAGATTCAAAGAAACAAAATAAAATGTTTTAAAGGTTATTTTGGGTTTATTCCTAACTGTATTAGTGTAAAAAGACTTTAAAATTTAACTAATGCGTGGTCAAAGAAATTAAGTGTCCAGAAAAAAACATTGGATGTACATAGTACTCTTAATTTACAAAAATATTATTTTTATCACTTATTTGTATAATCTTTCTAATAGAGACGGAACCCACATGCATTAACGGGCTCTACAAAGTGATGATACAAATTATGACACAAATAGATGATAAATGTAATATTACTATTAAATTTAACCGGCTACAAGTAATGATAACACAATCAAAACAAATCTTAGAATATCTCACCCATCCATATTGGGCCAAGTTAATAAGGCCCAAACATTGGACATCATAGTATGTTGCCAAAAAGGAGGAAAATGATTATCATCAAATGTCCCCAACAAAATCAAATGTATTTAGAATATAAAAACATTTGTTTTTTGTCTTATAACAAATAGTTTCAGTGGGGCACCTATCAATTATCATTGCTTCTTTCTCGGGTTCTTAGAGCCCGACTTTTCCCTAGCATTTTGATCATCAAATCACAAAAGGTAATTGCAGAAGAAACCATCCAACTCCTCTCTCAATTTTTTTTTTCTCAGTAATTTTCAGATTCAATTGAAAACCAGGATTGGTTTTATGGGGTTTTTTGGTTATTATTTTATGGAATTTTGGTGTCCATAATTTGCATTATCCATATATCCTTTATAACAAGTGTATCAGTATCAATGGGTTCTGTTCTTTTTTCATCTGGGTCATTTTTTATCTAGGGTTTTAGGGCCTCTTGGGAGTTTTGTTGGGGTTTTGGGCGTCTGGGTTTTCGTTAAAGCTTGGATTACTTATTGGGATTCAAGGGACTAGTGCTTGGAGTAGGTTTGTTTGGGATTTTTTGAATTGGGATGGCTCGGTTGGTTCTGCCATGCAGGAGTTCTGCTTTTGTGAGGACAAGTATTTTGGGTTTGATCTCATCTACTCCTGTGATTGCTCTAAACCCTTTGTCTAGTGTGTGTGTGTTTGTTTGTAATTGAATGTATTGAAAGATTGTAACTTGCAAACAGTTTCACGTGTGTGATTGTAAGAGGTAGTCCCTTGAGTTTTCTAGTAAAACACAGAAGCATATTTGAAATCCAGACTAGGAATCTGCTAAAGGGTTGAAGTCGTATCGCTTTTTCGTGGTTAATAGCTTTGAGTCTTTGTTATTTTCTTCAACTGTCTTCACATTTGAGATCTCTTATTTTCTGGCCGGCTATTTATCATTCTCTTTGGAATATGGAATGCCATGTCTTTGTGTTGCATCCTTTTGTATAAAAGGATTACGGAGTGACAGCGTGTTTCAATGGTGTAGATGCAATTTTGTATTTGGTTTGAGTATTTGAAACTTAGTCCGCTTGCTGAATGTTTTCTCTTTCTTTTCAGCCTCAGTGTACCAGTCGTGTTAGATTGTTGGGGAATTCAGCCAAAAGGCTTACCAGATACAGGCGCTTCCTTACATCGGAGGTCTGTGCATATTTCTCCACTTTTTCATCAGTTGCATTTCAGTGCTGACTTTGTTATATCAACTTTGAAATTCGAACAGAAGTTTCTGAAATCTAAACTCTCTTAATGAACTGATGTTTTCAGGTCGCATGCTCAAGGAATTATCGCATTCCATATACTGCATTACCTGTGAGTTGCAAATTCTTTTATCGGAAACTGTGTGTTCTGATATTTCTTCGCACACACACACATATTTGTATGTGTTGTGTCCTTGGATCTTTTTGTGTACAGAACAAATTATTCATGCTCCAAACCAATGTTATGGTTATTCTGTCTTATGGTTTTGTTAATCATGTGCAAATCTTGAATCATTCCAGAGGGACAAACAAGGGAGCAGGAGGCTAATCTGTTCAGTTGCCACAGAAAGCTTGCCAGATCAAGTTGACGAATCCAAAATGGCTGCACCAAAGGAAATATTTTTGAAGGATTACAAAATGCCTGACTACTACTTTGACTCGGTATACTACACTTTAATATATCAGATTAATATATATTCTTTTGGTTTCTGATCTTTTGTATGCGAAGTTTTTCTGAACTTATGGAGCTACTACTTCAGGTGGATTTGAATTTTTCGCTGGGTGAGGAGAAAACAATTGTTAGTTCAAAAATATCCGTCTTCCCCAGGGTTGAAGGTAGTCCTGTGACCACTCTTCGCATTTAGTATTTCATTGGTGAAAATATCTTTGTCTTTGTTATCCTGGTAACTTCCTAGTTATTTTAATTAATTGATTGTGCTTGTCAGAAAATACTATCACGTGTCTGGCGCAATGTTTTAAATCTAGATTTGCTTGTCTTTTCCAGTACACTACATATATTTTGTTGAAGAATTCCTAGTAATGTTTTTATTAATAAATTTTTGTTATTTTGTATGACAGGGTCTTCTTCCCCGTTGGTTCTGGATGGAACAGATCTCAAGTTACTTTCAGTTCGGATCAACGGCAAGGATTTAAAGGCACGTAATTTGTATTGTGTTTGTGCCATTTTGGTTTTTGGTTAGTTTTGTGATTGCTTTCTGCAGAATATAAGCATTGACTCAAGCTTATTCCTTAATGTAATGTATAGAAGGGGTTTTTTCGTACTTCATAAAATTAGTAGTTTAAGTTGCCTCTTTTCGTTGACATCTTACTTGAACCTTGAGATCATGATCATACCTTTTCTATTATAGAAATATTCTATGTCCTGATTTCTATTTTCGGAGGTTCTTCCACCCCTTTCTAGGAAGCCAATGATTTATTGCATGCTTATTGCTTTTTCTCCCTTGATAGGAGGAGGATTACAACTTGGATTCACGCCATCTGACACTAAAATCACTACCTAGTGGTGCATTTACTTTGGAAATTTTAACAGAGATGTATCCTCAGAAGAACACATCATTAGAGGTGCATGCCGTCATATCTACAATATTAATTTTTTTGCCCTGGTATGTGTTTCTTTTTGGCCCTGATTGTAGTTTAATTTTACTGCAGGGACTTTACAAGTCATCTGGGAATTTCTGCACCCAGTGTGAAGCTGAGGGTTTTCGTAAAATTACATTCTATCAGGTTTGGTAAATTTAATTGATTATTTACAAAGTGTTAATCGACTTCTGTACTGATTACATTTCATTTGCAACAGGACCGTCCTGATATAATGGCAAAATATAGATGCCGCATTGAAGCTGATAAATCATTATACCCAGTGTTGTTGTCCAATGGAAATCTCACAGAGCAGGGAGACCTAGAGGTGATCATCACTTACTAAACAAAGCAGTACATGGAGATTTACTGTTGTTTTATTCGTTCGAATTTTGTGCTTGTGGTTCAGGGTAATAGACATTATGCTCTCTGGGAGGATCCCTTCAAGAAACCCTGCTACTTATTTGCTTTGGTTGCTGGACAGCTTGAGAGCAGAGATGACACATTTACTACTCGTTCGGGTCGAAAAGTGGCTTTAAGGATTTGGACCCCTGCTCAAGATGTACCAAAAACAGCTCATGCCATGTATTCGCTTAAGGCAGCTATGAAATGGGATGAGGATGTGGGTTTCTTTTCGTTTAAGAGATTATTGGTTTTGATATCAAATTTCTTTAATTGAATTGATTGTAGAGTTTATTGTTATCTGCTAAGTGCTAACATTTGACTATTCTAATAGGTTTTTGGTCTCGAGTATGATCTGGATCTCTTCAACATTGTGGCTGTTCCAGATTTTAACATGTATGTTTTTTTTACTCTTTCTAGGTAGAAGCTTAAAATATAATTATGCTACATCTAGAATTTGAACTTTATGTGGTGGAATGTGACTGATGGTTTCATTTTATTAACCTTAATTTATTCTATAGTTTAACTACTGATACTTTTGGTTCTTATTTGATTACCAGGGGAGCTATGGAAAACAAGAGTTTGAATGTATGTATACTTCCTAGAATCTATTTTTTTGATATATGTATGTATTTATAATTTTATATACATGTATTTATATATGTATAATGTTGATTAATTTTTAATTTTTTGCAGATCTTCAATTCCAGACTTGTCTTGGCATCTCCAGAAACTGCTTCCGATGCAGACTATGCAGCCATTTTGGGAGTCATTGGCCATGAGGTTTGTTTTTCACATCTATAAGATTAGGACACAAACCTTCATCCTATGGAAATTTTGATTTGGATGGCAGGAGCAAATTGATGCTGATTTTTTTTTTCTATCCATTTTTGTTTTGCAGTATTTCCATAACTGGACTGGCAACAGGTTGGTTTGCAAAGTTTTTGGTTTGTAGAATATGCATCCTATCCCATGAGAGGGTTCAGTATTTGCACCAAGGCATTAGGGTTTAACTGTCTACAACCTTTTTGTAATTGCAAGATTATGTTTAGTGTTGAACTAATTGTTTGGCTAATATACCTGCAGAGTGACATGTCGTGATTGGTTTCAACTTAGCCTGAAGGAGGGTCTAACGGTTTTCCGTGATCAGGTTTTACTTTTTATCTTTTCTCATAGGGTATACTTCTAGATTTGATCTTATGACATGGGGAATATTGCTCATTAACGACATATATGATGTGTAGGAATTTTCATCTGATATGGGGAGTCGCCCTGTAAAGCGGATTTCTGATGTTTCCAAACTTAGAAATTATCAGTTTCCACAGGTTTGCTTTTTTATTTTGTAGTTCTTTGGTTATGTAATTTGCATGTCATCTTATTTTATACTATTTTATGGAGCATATTAGTTGAGTTATTAATCCATTTATGGCGTACATTTGATGTTCTAATGATATGTTGTACAGTGCCACATTTAAGTGCTGATATATGTTTTCTGGTTTTTTAGGATGCTGGTCCCATGGCTCATCCCGTGCGGCCACATTCTTACATCAAGGTCAGATGTCATCTTTTAATTGGTACCTCATACGAAGTTGGCTTTTTTCTAATCCCTTTTTAGTTATTGCCTTTTGTTCATATTCATGTTTTCTTTCTTTTATGCAGATGGATAACTTTTATACAGGCGAGCTTTTTTTTCAGTAATTTGTTTATACTCTAGGGTAAAGGTCTTTTTTGTTTGTCATAGAAACATGTGCTCTCAGTTTTGACATATTTTGGGTTTCTTGTGCAATCACGTTGGATCTGATTTTAATTTTGGGCATTCGTCAAACATCTACTTGCAGTGACGGTAGGGATTAAAAACTATCCTTTCTATCTTGTTTTCCTTTTCTATAATGTGTGGAGAAGACATCTAATTATCCTATGTTATTCCATTTTCTTCTGACAGGTGTATGAAAAGGTTTCTCTCTCTCTCTCTCTCTCTCTCTCTCTCTCTCTCTCTCTCTCTCTCTCTCTCTTATATATATATATGTTACATATGAACGTGGACAAAATCGATTGCTAGAGTCAATGATACAATCTTACGGTCCAATTTTATCAGGGAGCTGAAGTGGTCAGGATGTACAAAACCTTACTTGGAAGTCAAGGGTTCCGAAATGTAAGACTGAGAAGCCAATTTCAAAAACTAATGCTTGAATGATTACAAGGTTTACTTCATGTGTTCAAGCCCACCATTTTCGAAAGTCAACTTATATTAGTTTTCCTCATTTCAGGGCATGGATCTTTACTTCAAGAGACATGATGGACAAGCCGTAACCTGTGAAGATTTTTATGCTGCCATGCGAGATGCTAACAATGCAGATTTTGCTAATTTCTTACTATGGTGTGCTTTCGTCCCTCACTTTGAGTTTCTTAATTTTGTTACTGATGGTTCTAATGCTTACATTTTAGAGTGTAACTAAACTGTAGGTACTCCCAAGCTGGGACCCCAATTGTCAAAGTTGCATCCTCTTATAATGCTGAGGCCCGTACTTTTTCTTTGAAGTTTAGGTATGTAATCAGGGTATAATTCTTTATGTTGCCCTTATCTCTCTTTTTGTTTGGTGGCACTGCTTACTACCTCTGTTTGATGGTGGACATGTTCAGTCAAGAGGTACCACCAACTCCAGGGCAGCCCATTAAAGAACCCATGTTCATTCCCGTGGCAGTAGGTTTGCTCGACTCAACTGGCAAGGAGCTGCCTCTCTCCTCTGTTCATCATGACGGGACAGTGCAGTCTATTGCTAACAATGGTCAGCCAGTCTACACAACTGTTCTTAGAGTAACGAAGGTTGGCTCAGATTTTCCATCTTTAGCTATTCATCTTTCATATTTGGGATCTAAAGAATCTTTAGCCCCCACTTCTGTCTAAACAATAATTTCACTGATATGCTATTAAGAGTTTGTAGTAGCTTGACTAACAGAGATTTTTGTGTGAACATATTATTATTAACTTCTTGTAAAACTAAAATCTCTTTTCAAACATGTTAATTGCGAAGCCTCTAATTTGTTTTCTTGCTGGTCAGTCTTAACATATTAATAATTTTGCTTTACTCTCCTATGCAGAAAGAAGAAGAGTTCGTCTTCTCTGATGTGTCTGAACGGCCAATTCCATCTCTGCTCCGGGGCTATAGTGCACCTATTCGTCTGGAGACTGATCTCACGGATAGTGATCTATTTTTACTCCTTGCTTATGATTCCGATGAATTCAACCGGTTTGTCTTGTGCAAAGCAGATAAAATCTCTCACTAAATGAACCCCTGTTTGAAGTTTTCTTATTTACTTGTTTATATTTGTGCTGCAGCTGGGAGGCCGGACAAGTGCTGGCACGTAAGCTGATGCTCGATTTGGTTGCTAATTTCCAACAAAACAAACCGTTGGTTTTGAATCCGAAGTTTGTGATTGGGCTCAGAAGAATACTATCTGACTTAAGCTTGGATAAAGTATGATGAAGCCTTTTATTTTTTTTCAAAAATATTTTTGTGATGTGGGAAGACTTAATTCATTAGTGAACTGTATATGCCTTTGGTTGACCAGGAATTTGTGGCAAAGGCAATAACTCTCCCCGGTGAAGGAGAAATAATGGACATGATGGAAGTTGCAGATCCTGATGCTGTTCATGCTGTTCGTACTTTTATCAGGAAGCAGCTAGCCCATGAACTGAAAGCAGAGCTTCTTAGCACAGTATGACAGTTTGGATTCACCTGGAATTTTATTTAGCTATCCGTTGTGTTCCTTGTTTACTTTTTCTATTCTACTGTGAACGAACTTGAACTTTACATGTTTCACAGGTTGAAAACAACAGGGGCTCAGAAGAGTATGTGTTTGATCACCCTAATTTGTCCAGGCGTGCTCTGAAGAATATTGCTCTTGGTTTGTTTTACTCTTCTGAGACAATGTTTTCTATGTTGGTCAAGTTAACTTTTCATGAATGAATTGTGCTAATATTTTGTTTCATCTATAGCGTATCTTGCATTGCTCGAAGATTCAAAGTGTACCGAGCTTGTTCTAAATGAGTACAAGACTGCCACAAACATGACTGAGCAGTTTGCAGCTTTGGCAGCCATAGCACAAAACCCTGGTAAAACTCGTGATGATATTCTGGCCGACTTCTACAGCAAATGGCAGGAGGACTATTTGGTAAAGCTCTATTTCCAACTTAATAGTCCCTAAATTGCTAGAATGAGTTATATTTATTAGTTCTTTGGTGTGCATTTTCCTCTTTCTCCCTCCCTCCTTCCCCGTCTGCATGTTTTCTGAGCTTCATTACATGTAGCTAATGATATCTTGTATGATGTTCATTAAACCTACATTTCCTTGTCGTTAAGTTGCACTGTTTAGGACTTTAATGGAGCAACGTACCGGATTTTTTGTTTTCTTTCCCAAGTCAATTGTAAGGCAAGATTGAACCCAGGAGGCTTTATGATAGTGACTCATTGTCTGTTTTGCTGAGACTTCTGTTGTTCTTCATCGAGCTCCTTGTCAATTTCTTATTACCAATTTCAGCTTTTGAAACTCCTTCAATGAACATCCGCTATCGTATATCAGATGTTTAATTTTATCTGCATTTTCCCCGCCTATCCACCTCTACATACTAAGTAACTTAGTGCTTTTGGACCTCGAAAAAAAGGGCTTAGTGCTAACCTGGCCTACATATAGTTTTGATACTTTTGTAATAGTTGTTTAGTACCTTTCTCATGATTTCTTCTCATTTATTAAACTGAAAGATTCTTCATTTGTTATTTTGTATTTTTGTATTCCTCTCCTCAGGTTGTGAATAAATGGTTTGCACTTCAAGCCATGTCTGACGTTCCCGGCAATGTTGAGAATGTGCGGAACCTCTTAAGCCACCCAGCATTCGACCTGCGCAATCCAAACAAGGTGTACTCACTGATCGGAGGTTTCTGTGGTTCTCCTGTGAATTTCCATGCAAAGGATGGGTCAGGCTACAAGTTTTTGGGAGAAATTGTGATGCAATTAGATAAAATAAACCCTCAGGTCCTTTCATCGAATCCTCTTGAATAACATTTACTTGTGAATTGCTTGGTTGTTGTTATATGTTATTTCTTCCCTAATACCATCCATGGTCATGGATTGCAGGTGGCCTCCCGCATGGTGTCAGCCTTCTCAAGGTGGAAGCGCTATGATGAAACCCGGCAAAACCTTGCCAAGGTAACTATTTCATTCTCATTGCTCACATTTTTGTTATCTTTTCCACAGTACATTTATCGGGCATTGCTTAGTTTCTCGGACTACAAAGCACAATGTTGTTATAAAGTTTGAAAAGAAAAATCGATTTTTAATATGCAGTGTTTGCATTTTTTCTATTCGGGAGCAGCGCGGTAATAGATTTCTGGTATGGTGTTTGCAGGCACAGCTGGAGAAGATATTGTCTACCAATGGACTGTCTGAAAACGTGTTTGAGATCGCCTCCAAGAGCTTGGCCGCTTAATTTTTGCTTAATTTGGATGAGAAACTGCACATGCATGTGTATCGTTCTCTTAATATATAGAGAAATAATCACCCTTTGACTTGTTATCCAGGAGGAGGATCCTCACAACAAATGTCTCTCTACAAGTATACCATACATATGCTTGTTTACTGTTTATGCTTTGCACTTGTGAAGTTCCATTTTCCCATGTACAAATTATGTTAATGGTTATTGGATTTGCTTTTATGTATTGTTATAGTACTCGAGAAAAAGTTATTCTGCGCTCGACGAATTCTTTAGTTATTTATTTCCGCTACGGAGGACAGGAGGAGTACTTTTTTAGAGTGTCAATATCAGCTTCGAACTAAAAACGAACTGCAAGTGAAAACATCTCTCACCAACTTGATCCAAAGAAAACTACAATGTAAGGAGTTCCTTCAACGATGACCTGCATTTTAAAAATGTTTTATGCATGTTGCTCAACCAAAGATCTTTAGCTTTTTATATATATTTGTCATGTCATTGTAGCATTTGAATGTTGCAACATTAGCGGTCCTGCTTCATGTAAATTAGTTTTGAATGTTGCAACTTTAGTGATCCTGTTTCATATAAGTTTATTCTGCTTAATGGTCATATATGCAATGGAATGTATTGCTCGACAATGAAGGTGGGCGTATGATAAACTCTTTCCTTGCATTATTTGAGATGGAGGTCACGCCCGCGGCACGTGAGATGTTGACTAATAAGAAGCTCAATAACATATAATTGCAAAAGCATATGGAATTTGGGTTTTGCCTCTTTTTCAAACGTCCTAGAAAGGTTGATATCATGGAAGAAAACATGAGTTCCATACTTTCCAACGAGGTATCTACTTTGTTTTGACCAAAAGGCCCCAAGGGGAATCCTAATCCTTTACTCATGGATGCAATAATTTGTGAAATCTCAATCAAATTTTACTTAATTAGTGTTCTTAAGACTCAAAAGTAGCCACTTAGTACTACAATCTAGTGGTATTCCTCTGCACTTGTAAGTGAGATGTCTTATGTTCGATTCTCCTCAAAAACGAATTTGAACCACGTTATTATGACAAGTCCACTATAAGGCTTAGCCTACTCCCCTCGGCTTCTTAGTGTAGATCCTATCGTTTGTTAAAAAAAAAAAAAAAAAGTCAAAAGTATCTCTATCCTTTTTAACTTACAAAAGTTACTTTTCTGTTAGGTTTGATGTAGCCCAATCCCAAAGCCTTGTCCTTTTGTACCAAACATTGGTAACTCATTAAATCAAGCATTTCCACTTTTAAATATGATGGTGATTTGCTTTTTAACCTCATATAAAGAGAGAGAAATAGAACATAGTAATGAGTGAATAACATATCCCAAAAGCATACTAGATAACCCAACATCTTCACTTTTAGATCCACACTTTAGTTATTTTTCTTACCCTATAAAACGTGTGGTTGGGAACAATTTGTACCAAAAAAGTGGAAACTACGTTTGTAGGCATATTTGTGCCCAAGTCTCTAAAGTAGAGATGATGAGTATGCTTTTTCCACACAACCACACATGGGGGTTGAACCAAAAAAAAAAAAAAAAACTACAAGGAAACATAGATTGAAAGGCCATTTGTTATGAAGAGATTTACATGTGTAGTTCAATAATTAACGGACGAACCTGATGCAAGTTGTATACTTAAACATCTTAAACTAAAATTTTGAATGACGTGGTGACGCATGCGAGATTATATTTATGGTTTGAGAGTCAATGCGCTTATATTTGTGTATGAAAACAATATGCAAAAGGGGTCAAAACTCAAAAAGTAATAAGAAAAGGGAGCAGAGAAAAGTAAAGGGCCTTCAACCTTTTGCAATGTGATGAAACGGGATGGGGACGTGGCTTTTGGCTCTTGGGGCATAAAATTCTCAAAAGATACATATGGAAGGCATTACAAAAGGAGAATACTTTTCTGGTTCCGGGAAGGGGAAAAGTCTTCTTTCTCCACTAACGTGGCAGTAAGAATAATAAAATAATGTTTTTCTTCTTTTATTACCATTTAACGATCATTTCTAGAAGTATTTATGTGATTTGCAGACTGTTTAATCATAAGTTAATATAACAAATAGCATCATCATGATGAATTAGATAAAATGAAGATACATTAAGAGCAATAATTGCCTAATTGTATCTGCATTCCTAATTGACTAGCATAGTCAATTCGTAGTAAAATATTAGTATTTTTTATTTTTATAAAATAATAAAAGGTAACTTTATTTTTAATTTTGGATAATAATAAAAAATTGGTTGAAAGTATTTGAATATTGAAATGTAGTGTAAAGTGAAAGAATATGGTTAGCTATTTATAAAAAAAAATTATAATTTTTTTATATATTTTATAAATTTTTTTATAATTTAAATTGTGGCTGATTTCATGCGTCACATAGGCTAGGCGCTAGGCCAGTGATTATTGCCTGATTTCTCCATCAAGCTGGCTTTGAGCTCAATTGCCCGACTAGGTTGGAGTGTTTGGGGGAGGGAGGAGTGGATTGGGTTGCTTATCTCCAAGGCAATTAGCAATAGTGGAATTGCTCTAATAAGGATTAGTGAAGGATTTTCCCACTTTTTGAAAATGAAGCAAGTATATATTATATTTTTTTAATACAAAGATATAGTTAAACTAAGAAGATAAGGGGAAAAAATTATTAGTATTATTTTTAAGTGAAAAAAAAAGAAATTTTAACGAAACATTTTTGGTACTGTTCACTTTTAACGAAAAGAATATTTTTACTTTAAAAATTCACTTATAATAGTATTCACTTACAACATCTTTTTTTTTTATTTTGATTAAAACTCAAAATTTTCAAATCATTTTTATTAGTTTAAAAAAAAAAAAAGAAAAAAAAAAAAGAAAAAAAAAAAGAAAAAGAGAGAAAAAGAAAGAAAGGGGCAAGTGAGAGATGCACCAACCGTGCAAGTAAAGTGGCGGGTAAAGGGGGAGAAATGTAGGATTGTAGGCCCCACATCTGAGTAGGCAGTGGCCAGTGGGGGCTGGTTGGTGTCGCTCTTGCGCACGAAACCCATCAAGAACTGGGTGCCCACACGTGCACACTTGTATACAAAATACCCCCAACCTTTTTGTCTCTCTCTCTCTCTCTCTCTCTCTCTCTCTCTATATATATATATATAAAACAATTGTTAATTAATCTCCGACTAAAGCTATCACTTATTCTCCTTCCAGTACGGCAATTGACAAAACTACCCTCAACCGAAACCACCATTTATTAATACTCGGAAATGATATTTACGGATTTGGATCCTCTCATAAGCTAATGGAGAGGATCCTCTGACCAATTATCGTGGATCGTTAGATTTTTATTCAACGGCTACAAACAGAAAGGTTCCTTTAAAATTATAATGATTGTAGCCGTTGGATAAAAATTCAATAATCCACGATGATTGGTCAAGATAATCCTCTCTATTAGCCCAAGAGAGGATCCAAATCCGATATTTACGATAGACTAGTTAAATGAGATTTTTTTGCTACTTTATTTAAAAAAAGAAAGGACAATATTTGGATCCTGACCGGTCAGGACCCAATACACTGATTGTTGCACGTGGTCCAACTAGATATCGACAGCTATCCATTTTGAATTCTCTAAACTCATAAGCAAACACCTCTATTTTTGTAACCAAACATCATCTTCTCTCGTGCCAAAAATCTCCAGCCACCGTCCTTTCCCACCCAATCACTTGAACCGTTCACCGCCCGCTCCCACCGGCGAAACGTCCTTCATTGGAGTTTTTCTCAAACTCCGAATCAGAACATGATACCAAATCGATGACAAATCCTCCGTTGACGATATTCACGTCTCTTCCTCCTGCTTCTCTCCTTCGTTGACCCCAACCCCAATCCATCATTTTTTTTTCGGTGCAACCATGGCAGCAAGGACAGAAAGGTGCATACGTCCTTCTATGGCGAAAGAGGGGGTTGGATTATGAGTGGGCAAGGATGGGTTTTTGTAAACGAGATCTGCGGCAAACAGCAACATAGGCTTAGGAGGAGAGAGTGGTTGTTTGATTATGGGTGCAAGGTTAGAGTTGGTTGTTTGGTTATAGATTTAGAGAAAGCATTGGTTGACATGTGTCTTTTATTTATTGGTGGCAAGTAAACTATACAATAACTAGGCAATGTCTAAGTACTGTGCTAAAAGAAACATAAAAATATTGTTTCAACAGGTTAATTAAACGATTAGCTATCTTAACTTTGTTTAACTTGTTGCATCGGCTACCTCTTAATTTAGGGTTTTATTTCGTTTTATTATTTATGTTATAAGAGATAACAGTTATCTAAAGGATTATTCTCTACTTGTAAATAATTTTTTTTTTAATTCATTTTGCATGAATGACAAATTTGAATTTTAATCCATGTTGTAGTACGAGCTTGCTGTGTGTGTGTATATATATATATATATTTTTTTTTTTTAACAAATGATATTATCTACATTATTGGGTTGAGAGGTTGAGCTAAGTCCACAATATGCTAGTAATAATATGGTTCAAATTCTTCTTTATCAAGAATCACCTAAATTCTCTCAAACAAATGAAAATGAATACTACTAGACCGTAGTACGAAATGGCTGAGTTTGCTACTATTATAACCATGAAAAGAGAAACGAGGGTATTTCAGTAAAATGGGATCCCAATCATAATTTAGAGGTGTTCAAAATCAGAACACAAACAAAGTCATTGCCGTGTTTGACCTCAAAAGTTGTCGCCCAAAAATATTTAATTAAAACAAATCTATAAATATATTTACCACTAAATATCATTTTATTCATTTCTACGTAACACACGCGCACACAGTACAGAGAAAAATCAAATCTCGGGGACTCAAAATTTGGATTTTTGATTCGTTTTTCCATTTCCCGATTCAATCTTCAATACCCAAGTCTCCAAAATTTTCATTTGATCTCTCCGTTTCCTGTTCTGGGTTATTTAGTTTGTTCAATTTTCTCCCCCGGAGTCGGAAGTCCGATGAAAAACGGCGATTTCCGGTGAAAGAGAGAAGCGGAGATGAGGGGGGTTAATGGAAACTCGAGAGCTGGGAACACCACTTTGGAGACTATAAACGCAGCTGCTACCGCGATCGCAGCGGCGGAGAACCGTGCGCCTCACGCCACCGTTCAGGTAAATTTTTCACAAAATGTTATTTTTGTTCGCTTTTATTGATTCTGAATATGTTGATTGGACTTGGTTTGGAAGGCATTTCAAGTTGTTAATTTTTAGTCCTGGTAAATTTTAAATTTTAATTTTAATCCATGTTTTTATGAGAGAGATTTAAGATCCAGTTGTGTTATGTGAATCTTTGTTCTTGTTGGTTTTGTAAATTTGATTTCTTTTTTATAAATTGGGTTTTTTTTTTTAAATCCATTGGAGCTGCCTTTTTGGAAAATTTCTGGTCTGGAAAGTGCTTTTGGAAGTGGAAATCTCCATAGAATTTCATAGGAGTTGACCCGCTTTTAGCAAAAGCATGGAGCTTTGGTTACAAAATTTTCCAAATGATAAGATATTTTCTTGGGATTGTTGAGTGATTTTCATTTGG
This sequence comes from Pyrus communis, assembly GCF_041283825.1. Taxonomy (NCBI): domain Eukaryota; kingdom Viridiplantae; phylum Streptophyta; class Magnoliopsida; order Rosales; family Rosaceae; genus Pyrus; species Pyrus communis. The sequence goes on from NC_142578.1 coordinate 11,537,952, forward strand.
TCTCGCTTGCGGCCAAATGAATAAAAAAACAAACAAACAAACAAACAAAAAGGAAGAAAAAGTTTCCTTCAGAATTATAATTTGTCATTGTGGTGGAGGCAGGGTCGATATAAACGGTTCAGTTATTTTAGTTGACGTAGGGAGTGTCAGTTTTAAGTTTTAACTACTAAGTATTGAGCTTCCGCGGTGGAAGTGATTCAACATTGACAGAAGGCGAGGGAGGGAGAAAGCTATCGTGGTTTATACAAAACTGGGACTCCCTACGTTAATCTTCTCTTGTTAATAAAAGCAGACTCCTAAGGCTAATAGTGAAAAAGGGATCACTTATGCTTATTCAAGCTAATTTATTAAAGTTGAGAATATAAATTGTTCTTTGGTAATGCAGCAGCTGTTTGGATTCAGCATCCCAAACCGATATGATGTAACAGACTCAAATTGTTCGTAACTATCCGTAGTGTGGAAAGACAACTAATGCTGTTTTTATTGTACTAAAGGTCCGTTTTAATCATGAATTTGGTTTAATGCAGAAGAGAAGATGGGGGAGTTGCCTGAGCTCGTATTGGTGTTTTGGATTTCGAAGACACAGAAAGAGAATTGGGCACATTGTTCCAGAAACAACGGATACTGGAGGTGATGCTCCAAGAGCGGAAAGTTCAATCCAGGCACCTTCAATTGTATTTCCCTTTGTTGCGCCTCCATCCTCTCCTGCATCGTTTCTTCAATCAGAACCTCCTTCTGCCTCACAATCACCAGCTGGTTTTTTCTCTCTTTCAGCCAACATGTACTCCCCTGGGCCTGCCTCAATTTTTGCTATCGGTCCTTATGCTCACGAAAACCAGTTGGTCTCACCACCTGTTTTCTCAACCTTTACTACTGAACCATCAACTGCTCCCTTCACTCCTCCTCCCGAGTCTGTTCATTTGACTACACCTTCCTCGCCCGAGGTTCCATTTGCTCAGCTTCTTGATCCTCACTTCCGGAATGGTGAAGGCGGTCAGAGATTCCCATTATCTCACTATGAGTTTCCATCTTACCAACTTTACCCTGGAAGCCCAGTTGGTCAGCTTATATCGCCAAGCTCAGGCATCTCGGGTTCTGGTACTTCGTCTCCTTTCCCAGACCGTGACTTTGCTGTTGCTGGTCCTCACTTCCTGGAGTTCCGAGCAGGTGATCCTCCTAAGCTCTTGAACCTTGACATTCTCTCCACGCGTGATTGGGGTTCAAGACTAGGTTCTGGTTCCGTGACCCCTGATGGTGCAAGGTCAACGGCTTCTGATGGTTTCTCTCTAAAGCCTCACACCCCTGAGGTTGTATTAAATCCACGGTCAAACAATAGAGGTCGGAATAATGGAATTGTGATCAACCATAGAGTCACATTTGGGTTAAGCTCTGAAGCAATTGTAAGATGTGTGGAAAAGAAGGCTCTGGCATTAGCTGAATCTGCATCAACATCTATAGAAGAAACAGAAAAGGCCCAGAGCGAAGAGGATCCTAGCAAAGCAGTGAGCAGTTCTGAGTGCCCTGCTCATGAGACATCCAGTGAGGCACCAGAGACATCAGTGGCTGGCGAGGAGGCACAACTGCATCAGAAACAGCGATCCATCACACTTGGTTCTAATAAGGAATTTAATTTTGACAATGCCGAAGGAGGAGATTCAGGCAGCTCTAATACTATTGGTTCCGACTGGTGGGCAAATGAGAAGGTTAGTCCGAAGGAAAACGGGCCACCAAAGAATTGGTCTTTCTTCCCTATGATGCAGCCGGGTGTTAGTTAACTAGTATGCATCTCGCTCAATGCCTCCCTATCCATGGAGCATCGGAGGTAAGGCATGGATTTTGGTTTTCGAAACCGGTTGACGCATAGAGTCATAGAGCCTCAATTTACCGACAAATTTTGGGTTATAGATTGGGAAATCTGTAGTTGACGACTGAGCCAGGTCTAAGGCTGTTCTTTTTGTACATGGTGACCTGGAATTCAAGCTCTAAAGACAGGTATGGATAGTGTAAAACCACAGATTAGTGTCAGCTTTTGGATAGGTTCATGTGTTTTATGCATTATAAATTACAATACAAGTAGATAAGGATGATCATCCCATTAAATAAATGATAGTAGACTGCTAATTGATGAAAGATGTATCTTCGGCTCATTTTTTTTATAATCGGCATTACATGCCTCTTAAGATGTTTTGAACGTGTTTAAAAATAGAGAAAATAATATTTAATAGACAACTGATTAAATCATATTATTGCTAGCCTATTGTGAGGTTAAGTCCACCCCTGTATATATTATCGTTTGTTAAAAAAAAAAAAAATCATTTGACAACTAATTTAATCACATTATTATCCGCATGGGAAATTTTTTTTTCTAACCAGCATTACACGCCTCTTAAGATATTTTAAATGTGTTTTAAAATAGAGAAATTGAATCATATTATTGCTAGTATATTGTGAGGTACTAATTAAAAAAAAAAAAACAGCACAAAAAAAACTACTTAAAATGACGAAAGCATTTTTTGAATCACAGTGTGCTATACGCGAATTACACATTTTAAATATATTTATATGCGTAAATTGACCAAAAAAAAGTCAAATATTTGAAGTAAATGAATAATATTGTTTGTTAAAAAAAATAATTATTTGACAACTAATTTAATCACATTATTATCCGCCTGCGAAAGATTTTTTTTATAACCAGCATTACATGTCTCTTAAGATGTTTTGAACGTGTTTAAAAATAGAGAAAATAATATTTAATAGACAACTGATTAAATCATATTATTGCTAGCCCATTGTGAGGTTAAGTTCACCCCTTCTTAGTGTAGATATTATCGTTTGTTAAAAAAAAAAAAATCATTTGACAAATAATTTAATCACATTATTATCCGCATGGGAAATATCTTTTTTTATAACCGGCATTACACGCCTCTTAAGATATTTTAAATGTGTTTTAAAATAGAGAAATTGAATTATATTATTGCTAGCCTATTATGAGGTATTAATTTTTTTTAAAAAAAAAACAACACAAAAAAAAAAACTAATTAAAATGACGAAAGCATTTTTTGAATCACAGTGTGCTATATGCGACTTACACATTTTAAATATATTTATATGCGTAAATTGACAAAAAAAATGTCAAATGTTTGAAGTAAATGAATAATATTGTTTGTTAAAAAAAAATAATTATTTGACAACTAATTTAATCACATTATTATCCGCGTGCGAAAGATCTTTTTTATAATCAGATTACATGCATCTTAAGATGTTTTGAACGTGTTTAAAAATAGAGAAATTGAATCACATTATTGTTGCCCTATTGTGAGGTACTAATAAAAAAAAACACAAAAAAAATAATTCTTAAAAAAAAATATTGTTAAAATGACGAAAATACCCCTACCTTATTTGATGCATTATTTTGGGATGTCTTTGAAGGTTTTTGTCTTGGGGACATTTTTGTTGAAGCTTGGTTACACCAAAATCACTATTCATCTTTTCCTTTATAACCGGCATTACACGTTTCTTAAGATATTTTGAATGTGTTTTAAAATAGAGAAATTGAATCACATTATTACTAGTCTATTGTGAGGTACTAATTAAAAAAAAAAAAAAAAACAGCACAAAAAAACTAATTAAAATGACGAAGGCATTTTTTGAATCACGGCGTGCTACACGTGACTTACACATTTTAAATGTATTTATATGCGTAAATTGACAAAAGAAAAGTCAAATATTTGAATTAAATGAATAATATTGTTTGTTAAAAAAAAAACAATCATTTGACAACTAATTTAATCACATTATTATCTGCGTGCGAAAGACCTTTTTTATAACCGGTATTACACGCCTCTTAAGATGTTTTGAACGTGTTTAAAAATAGAGAAATTGAATCACATTATTGTTGGCCTATTGTGCGGTACTAATTAAAAAAAAAACCACAAAAAAATTAATTATTAAAAAAATATTGTTAAAATGACAAAAATACCCCTACCTTATTTGATGCATTATTTTAGGATGCCTTTAAAGTTTTTTATCTTGGGGACCATTTTTGTTGAAACTTGGTGACACCAAAATCACTATTCATTTTTTCCATTGGCTCTCTATATAGAAGATAGATATCAATAGATTGATCTGTACAGAAAACGCGTTCATTTGACATTCACAATTTGTCTTTCATTACACTAATTTTGTTATATAATAATTATTTTGGCCAAACAAATCCAAATGGGACCGTTGACCACTCCGAGCAAATATTAAACATATGTATGGGGCCGAGGACCACTTAAACGTTAAGGGTCCGTTTGGTAATAATTTGGTTCTTTTCATTTTTTGATGAGTCTGTTTTCGCTCAATCTCAACCCTGGTGGTAGTATTAGGCTATCTCCAACGGAAGAAAGGTCAGAGGGTTTTTTTTGGTCCTATAGCTTTTTAAGAAATTAATATTTTAATGAACAATGCAGGGTCATATTTCTTATCATCTCCGACTGAGGGGTTAGAGGGTCATAGGCCAAACATAGCCCTGTGAAAAAAAAAAAAACCATCTCCAACCGAAGGCCAAACATAATTTATTATTTAAATTTAAAAATTACAACAACTTAAATTTAAAAACTACAACTTAAATTTAAAAACTACAATAACTTAAATTTAAAAACTACAACAACTTAAATTTAAAGTCTATAATCTTCATCATCCGCCATTGTAGGAGTATAGTCGAAGGTAAACAACTGCCATTGGGCCATAATTTCCTTCTTTTTCCTATCAAAATAGGCCTTACTCATTGGAGTGTAATCGAAAGTGTTCCTTTGCATGTTCCTATCGTTCATCTCTTCTTGTATTTGCTTGGCCTGTTCTTCATGCCTACGGTTCCTTTCTTCCTCGGCAATGGCATTTTGCTCTTCCTTGAATCACAAAGAGGCCACCATTTCTTGTTGAAAGGCGTAATCATCCTTTGCCTTACCCTTTTTGTAGTATCCCACATCGCCCGTGAGGGCGTGGTCTTTGGGCCTTATATATCCATGCCCAGAGCTTTAACTTCAGAGAGGCCTTTTGTGGACTACGGTCCACAAGAACAAAACCGTGCGGTAGCTGGGTGGCTGCGACATAGTCCAGGCCCAGAATGCCAAAGCGGACAATATCCGAGAGGTTGGAGTCTGGGATGTGACAATTTGGTATCAGAGCCAGACTCACGGTCGTGGTGTGCCGACGAGGACGTCGGACTCCCTAAGGGGGGTGGATTGTAGTATCCCACATCGCCCGTGAGGGCGTGGTCTTTGGGCCTTGTATATCCATGCCCAGAGCTTTAACTTCAGAGAGGCCTTTTGTGGACTACGGTCCACAAGAACAAAACCGTGCGGTAGCTGGGTGGCTGCGACATAGTCCAGGCCCAGAATGCCAAAGCGGACAATATCCGAAAGGTTGGAGTCTGGGATGTGACACTTTTCCTTCAATTTTCGGGCCTTGTTTCGTCCCATAGCCCTAGGTATGAAACCTTCACCTTCAGACATATTTTCTACCCTTGTTTCTTGAATGGTAAGAGATTCATCTTCATCCCCATCTACAGCTGAGGTTGCAGTTTCGAACATCGGCGTAGGACCTACTCTATGTTGAGGTGGATCTTCAAATAACACCCACCCTTTACAAATTTCCCAACAACCGTGATGTTGAATGGGTTTCGAGTTGCCCTTCATTTACAATTCCTCCGCTTGGCGGAACCTAGAAAATATAATTACAAAAATTAAAGGAAATTAATTTATGAAATTAAATGTAATATAATTAAATATTTAAAATAAATTATGAAAGCACTTACTTCGTCGTAGTAATTGGCGCGGCTTTCATGTCTACTTGTGGTTGTTAACAATGCTTGATGCCATTTATTCTAACTTGGATGAAGATGTTTGTTCCATCTTGAAGAACAACTCATGTGGTTTCGGGTATTCGGTGGAGTGGTGCCTTCGTAGAACTCATAGTATTTTTTTGACATACGAGTCCAAACACCTTCACTTGTTTGAGAAGTCCCTTCACACGTTTGAGAAGTCCCTTCACACTATCTTCCGAGACCAATCTATAAGCCTTGCAAAGAGCTTCATCTTTTTTTCGGGTCCAAGCCCTACCTTTCATTGCAGATGTGACGATTTGAAAATTATTGAAAAAATTGAAGAAAAGATTATTGGAAGAGGTAAGAAAATTGAATGTGAAGAATTGAAATAGAATGAAGGGAGATAATATGGAATGGTGAAAATTATGTGAGAAATTGTGTAGGAATGGCTTAGGTATTTATAGGGAAAAAAGGGAATTTTTTAAAAAAAATTTGGCCCAAAAAATTTTTTTTTTTTGAATCTAATGATAACTGACGTCAACATGATGTCAGCTAGTTGTTGTTAGCTGGCGTCAGCTATCGTTTGATTCAAAATTTTGGCCAGCCCTAGGCTGGCTGGCTGGCTGGCTAGGTTGGGTCAACTGGTTGGCCGGGTTGGGCTAGCCAGTTGGCCATTTTCTCCTTTTTTGGTTCGGTGGGGCCCACCAACCCTTTGGTCTGGCCCTCGGTTAGAGACAGTTTTCGTGTCATTTCAGGCTATTTTTAGCCCTCTGGCCGGATCAGTTGGAGATGGCCTTACCCCCTTGATCTCTTGGGAAAGTGCAAAAACTCAAAACAAACAACCAAATGGATATAAGATGGACAACTCCCTATGCGGTGATGAGGATACCTTCATTTTTCAAGTATGTCATCCTAAAACATACTTTGATAATTTGATAGACAAATGACTTTGAAGCACGTTAATATGTTTTCCTTGAAGTGACATTTGCCCTCACTGTAATTTGAGTTTGCTAACGGGTCTAAGTAAAATATTCAGGATACAACCAAGTCTGGAATTTTAGTTTGGCAAGAATTGAAATTCCCTTAGACTCTTTTAAGAAGAAACTATATGATTTTGATGGAGGAAGGAAAGGAGAAATGAAGTTTCCAGTTCATAAAAGAAAAAAGAAAAGAGAATGACACCCATTCAGAAGGTTGAGATCCATTCAATTTGGGTGAAAGTGTGCATCCAAAAGCCATATTTGTTCATTAGATAGAAATTGATATAGCTTATTAAACGACGTCCTTCTTCCAACATCTATTAAAGAAAATCACGTCTTTCTTCATGTGACTGTTAAGCGAAGAGTTATATCTCTTCCTTTTCTGGCACGAAGAGTTATACCTCTTCCTTGCAGCATGAAGATTTATATTGTTCTACTAGTTGACACATACAATTAGGAGTGGGCTCAAAAAATTGAAAACCGAAAAAAAAATCGAACCGAACCTTATTGGTTCGGTTTCGGTTTTGGAGGTTTGGAAACTGACACACCTCAACCCCAATGTCCTTAAATACTAGGATGGACACGTGCACCTAAGGGTGACGAAGCCATTTTAACATGCATGCAAGTGATAATGGTAAACGAAAGTAAATAAAATACGTAAATATAAAGAAATACGCAAATGCAGAAACGTGTTTAGAGCATACAACTAATTAAGAATACTATAAAAGAATTATTATAAAAGGGTACGAACAAAGGAATGGATCCTACACTAAGAAGACTTGAAGATGTTGGAGTGCCTTGACGCCGGGATCGTACGCCTCGATTCTAAGTCCTGAATGGGGCTTAAAACAAAATGTGAGTTGACCATAATTTATAATAATAGTAATAATACAAAAATTGATTTCTTTCTAAACATACTAACCCCCTGTTTTGAAAACACATATAATACTACATAATAGATTTTTCTAAAAACACTACATGCTATAAAACGTTCGTACGATAAAATCATCTATAAAAGTGATAACAAAATGCTTGAGGGAAAATCCCAAGAATCTTGTAAATCAATTCAATGATCTACTCAACTACGGGTATCATAGTCGCCCAATAGCATAACCATCACCTGAAGGTGAAGCTGTACAACACTTGGTTACGCTAGTGAAGAAGTATGGTAGGTCCTATCACCCGATGGTGAAGCTGTACGACTCTGGGTCACCCCATGATTGGCCCATGATGGAGAAATATCTCCAATTGTGAAATTACCAAATAACCCTTGACGTTCAAAAATTCGTAAAAATTTCGTTTTAGTTCCAAATTTGATTCAATTTGCACCTACGTGTTTGTATCAATGAATGTTACGTGAATAAATTAAAAGAAAAATTCTTACATCTCAACGAGCAATAGTCAACAGAAGTCAACCCTTTCGTCGTTAGAGGTATTTTCGTAAATTCAACTAATTAAATTATAAAAACCGTAAAATCTAGGATAGGTCGAACCGAATCAAACCGAATCTATTTACACTTTATGAATGTATGCCCATGATGTTTCTTTTGTTGAACTTTGTTGCCAAGTTCGAAACTAAGCCTAGGGGTTTTTCAAGGAGCATACTTAGTTCAATTAAAGAAGATATTTTATTGGTTATAAAGGAAAGTTTTGGAAGGCTTTAGAACTTGGATGAACTTCTCTATTTGTTTTCTTTTTGAATGGATACGGTGATCATTCTTCTTTGCAATTGAGGTTGTTGATAAAATATGATTGGTTTATATGATCTTGTATATGTACAATTACCTTCCCACTTTCCCCATTTTCTTATTATTAGTCTACCAATACAAGTTTCTTTTCTAAATTCCATATTAAAAAAAAGATCACGTTTTATAAAATAAAAAAAAGGAAACCGTACTAAAACCGAAACAAACAAAATTAAATCGAAAAAAAACTGAACTGAAAAAACTGAAAGAAAATTGAACCGAAGTGAACCGAAGTTTTAGTTTGGTTTCGGTTTTGGCAAAAAATTGAATTGAATGAAACCGAACCTACCCCTACATATAATGTTTTCACACCCAAATAATATGTTTTGATACCCATTCGATCAACACAGTTTTCTATCTTAATACTTCCGTGAAATACATACACATACATATATATGGTATCCATTATATATTTTGAAATATCCAACATTTTTTCATTCATTTGGTGGTTAGTAAACACATGAATTGGAATGATAAGTATTCCCTTGAATTCCATTCCTTGTAAGTTGTAAGTAAACATGCCATAATTTTCGTACATATATTGGGATTCTATTATATTTTGGAGTAATGCTATTCATACCATGTTTTTGTACCACATTTTCATACCGTCTTAGGTGGCATTTGATGTGGACATCCACATCATTTGAATTAATCAGATTTTTAAATTTAGTTCATTATTTAATAAACTAATAATTAAGAAAAACTAGTTAATTAAATGATGATTGTGGTATACGATGAGTCTTTCTCCTTCCTTTCCTTGGGTTTTGCAAATTTTTCAAATGATGCGGCTGTCCATATCAGATGCCACCCAAGGTGGTATAGAAATGTGATATAAAAACATGGTATGAATAACATTACTCTATATTTTGTAAGTAGCTTTTGAATTCTTTGACTCGTTAATATCATCTATCTCAGAGACGTTGAACAAGGAGAAGAGACTGTAGGGATGGGCAACGGTTATGGCGGGTGGATAACTGCAGTTATTTACCCATAACCGTTTATGCTCATACCCGCATAACCGTTTATACTCATACCCGCATAACCGTTTACTTGTTGGCTAATTGCCTAAATGGTTATACCCATACCCATAACCGTTTATAAACGGTTAACCATACCCATAACCGCATACCCATTTAATCGTAACCGTTTAATACCCGTTTACCCATTTACCCTTTTTAACCTGTTCATTTTTTTTTAACCATTACCCCTTTTTCACTCGTCTACATGTTTTTTAACAACTTGAAAATTAAAAAAAAAATTGTCGTAATTTTTTTTTTTTTTGACAATTAAACATCGTTATAGGTAACATTCATCATACATTTCCGTATATTAAATTTTTAAGTCCTTATACCATTCCAATAATTGAAATAATAGTTTACAGACGATATTTTTAACTGTTACCAATGAAGGTAATATAATATTTGCTAAGTATTCTTGGGTTACGAAAACTCTATAGAAGATGGTATTCTTGGGTTATTTTATCCATAATGTAAAGTATTAACATAATATATATAATGAGCTACATTATATTATAATTAGCTATATAAACCATGCACTATAGTCAATAGCATTGATTTAAGTTTTGTCTGATAGAGAACATGGTTAGGAGAAGGATTAGACTTGTTGACCGTGGATCACGTCTTTTTGGCAACAATCAAAAGATGCAACATTCAAATTGAAGAGATGTGATTGTTGGGTTAATAACACAACTTCCCATCCCCCGTCAAACAGCTGCATATATATATATATATATATAATTTTATTTTTAAAATATTCAACATTACATATATAAAATAAATAGGTAAACGGTTACCCGTTTATAACTGCGGTTAATACCCATAACCACCCATTTAAATTTCACGGGTAAACGGTGATACCCATAACCGTTTATTTATCTAAAAGGTTACCCACAACAGTAATCCTAAAGTTTAAATGGGCGGGTAACGGCGAGTATTTTGCCCATCCCTAAAAGAGTGTGGAGTAGACAATGACAGAGAAACAAAAGCAATGGTGACCACAACCAGAAAGCCAATGCTCGAAAGTCAGCCAAGAAAAAGAAAACACAAGGAAATGCTCAAGAATAACAAGGACTCGACTTTGTATACCTCAATCACCATGTCGTTTTTAGTTCTCAATTTTAAATATGTGAAAACAAAAATTGAAAATTAAAAACAAAATAGTTATCAGACAGTCCTTTAGATTTTTCTTAGTCTTTGAGCTTTTGGTTTTTGCTAACAAAATTGTGATCATTATAGGGGGAAGGGGAGAAAGAAAGGTGAGCCAAAACCAAGGTTCTTCTGAACGAAGAAAATCTAGTTCAAGAAAGGGACTAATGAGACCTTTAAATGGAGGTAATGGTGGCGATAATAAAGATCCGTTATGACGACCCGCCCCAAATTATAATATATTTTATCCTTGAGTGCGCTGAAATGACTATTTTGCCCTTGTGGGCCTTGTGACATGGATGTGTATATATAGTCTTCAATCATTTTTCCATCGACGTGAGTAAGTGGTATTCGACGTTACGAGAACGTGGATGCAAATTACGGCCGAGTTGGGTACGTAGTGGAGATGTTGTAAAGGAATAAAGGAATTGGGTTGGGTTTAATTGCATGAATCCAAAGCATGCAGCCCAATTAGGGCTTGAGGCCATTTTAATATGGCCAACCCGTGGCCACACACACACGCACATGTGCAACCTGCATCCTCTCTCACTTTCTCGAATTTTCTTCCCCGTTCGCACAACCTGCATTCACCCTCAAACTAAACCAAAACTCTACGGGTCAAACTTGGTGTTTCCAGATTCTTACTTTTCTCGAACCCTAGAACACGGTGATACCTTTTGTTAAGTGGTTTGACTTCGAAAACCCAAGACTCCATAAGCTCTGGCGAGGGGTGTAATTTTCTCCGACATGATCGTGAAGGTTTTAGCTAGTTTTGGGACTTAATAAGATTTGGTCGGACTATCGAAGAATTCTCCGACCATATACCTTTGGTTTCAGGACTCTAAACAGTTTTTGGAGATGCAGACGACGGCCGGCGACGGAATCCGATGAACCACCGGAGAAGACAGATCATATTCCGTCAACTTTTACGGAATATTCTTAACGGCGTTATGGTTCCCGTCAGCGTGCCAGGCACGTGACTCCGCGTGGCCGGCGCATGGGGGTGCGTGGGACGTTGGAAAATTATCCTAAAAAAATGAAGCTCGGGGTGTTGAGTAGGCCACAATAGTATATTCAAACATCCCAATTGAGCAACGTATGAGAAGTTATTTCATAGTGATGGTTATATGCTTAAAAATAACATTAAAATAGTTGTTTCACATTTAGGTGAGACGTCTCCAGAGGATGAGCGCAGCCAGGCGAGACTTGGGGGTTACAACCCGACTACATACCAGTGAGTGGGCTTTTGGGTTACACACACACACACACACACACACGCCTTATGTTTCCCAGAAACTGTTTAAATGGTTGTATGCTTTAATATAGCTGTGCAAATTACTGCTCGACACTGTGGACACTCAGGTAAGCTTCATGTGAGTATATAGTGATGGTTGTGATGGTAGTGTGTATGATTATAATGAGTTGCTTTCAGTGATTTATATCCTGCACCCCAGTGTTAGTGCTCCGCCCGAGGGTAGGGCCTAGCCTTTACGTGATTGTTCACCTCCTGCAACATACGCTCACCTTGGATCCAAGACAGGTGCCAGCCTGTCATACAGACCACATTAGGTGGTTTTGACTCGTAGGTGACTTGCGATACTTCGCACAACCTTCACGTGATCATAGCACTTGAGCGTACTTATTTACACCTAGCCTGTTGTACATACCACATAGGTGGTTCAGACTTATGTGCAGGATTTGATTTGATTGTTGAGTTATAGATTCAGCCGTACATGTCACGTTAGGTGACTGAGGCTGATATGTCACTTTATATTAGTGCAATTCAACTGGCTTACTTATTCATGGTTGAAATGATTGTCATGGCATACACATGGTTTGATTATTCTTGAGTATGGTTTTCATGTATATTTACAGTATTATTTTTTGGGAAACTTATACGGGTTTTACAGTGAGGGGTTATTACATTTGAAAAGATAAATCGTTTTGAAAGTTTTGTTTTTGCCCACTCACACTTTTTGTTTTACGCCCCTCCAGGTTCTAGATAGAAGTTCGTGTCGGTGGCTCACGAGAACTTCACGGCGGTTCTAACAGACATTCACTAGTGTAGGGTTTCTTTTATGATCCGTATAATTAGTAATTAAACTTCTGGACTGCATTCTGATACCTACGCTCTGGTTATGTGTATCCTTTACTGCAAACATTTTCACCCGCACTAATATGTTAGTCTAGTGTAATTAGTTAGCAAGTTTTTATTTATCTGTATTTTCATATCACATTCACTTCCACACAACGCACATGGCTACGTCACCCTCACGTGATGGCTAACATGCCTCGATTGGGATCGAGGTGTGTCATCCATGCTCTAAGATTTTGGTTTTAGGGGTGAATTCGAAAATTCATATTGTGCCAAGTGTTCTAGAATTCAGAAACCATGACAATTGTAGTAGTCAACAATGGTGGCCTATTGAAATTGTTTGTTTCTCAGCTGACTATTACTCTGTATCTCACTCTATTCTTCCTTTCAGGAAACGGAGCAAAGTAATATGGAGTATAAATAGCATTTCTTTTGTATTTTTACGAATTAAGTTCATCGTGCATAAAAGTCAACCCAAATTTATTTTTGGAATATATTCCAAGAACACTTTGAAATTTGATACAATTTCCTATTATCCAAAAAGAAAAAAACACTACCGCAAGACAATTGTTGCTCTAAAACATTCTCGCTTACACTCAATGTCTGCTCGATTACCTAATTCTCTCTCACGGATTTATTGGCCTTGCACTTTTTTTCTTGGCCGGAACGAGTTATGATAGAATACATCTTGTTTATCTCAACGAAATAGGCGGAATGACAATTACAATTCAAAAAATATTCACGACTTTCAGTATCTTGTTAATGACTCCTCTTGCATTAACGAGCATAAGCGGTTTTGTTGCCAAATTGTTAGTTTTTTTTTAATTTTTTTTATTAGAATATTTATTAGTAAAAAATATCTTGAAATTTGACACAATTTTCTGTTACCCCGAAAGACAAAAACACTACAACAGGACAGTTCTCGTCTAAAACATTCACTTTTACACTCAATGCCCGCTCGATTAACTAATTCTCCGATATCGCTTGTCCTAAACGAACATTGTAATTGAAGGAATTTTTCTTTCCGTTTCAGTTACAAGCAAAATAAACATGGCATAATAAATTATTATTAATAATGTTCTAGAAACCAAGTTAGAGAGGAGCATATGCTTTTCCTCTGTCCAGAGCAAAGCCACTACTTTACACCACATACTTACATGACTGATCTCACAAAATTTATTACTCTGAACAAAATGGGTAATGTTGGAGAGATTAAATTTGTAAGTAAAATTTGTAAACTAAATGACATGAAAGTTGATGATTAAATAATGTTATTTTATAGGTCCAAATTTTACTGTTTTTTATTGAAGTCTCACCTACAGGTGATGTTAAAATACCTCTAATATTAATAATGTTCTAGAAACCAAGTTAGAGAGGAGCATATGCTTTTCCTCTTTCCAGAGCAAAGCCACTACTTTACACCACATACTTACATGACAGATCCCACAAAATTTATTACTCTGAATAAAACGGGTAATGTTGGAGAGATTAAATTTGTAAATAAAATTTGTAAATTAAATGACATGAAAGTTAACGATTAAATAATGTTATTTCATCGGTCCAAATTTTACTGTTTTTTATTGAAGTCTCACCTACAGGTGATGTTAAAATATCTCTAATACTAAAAAAAAAAAACCAAAAAAAAAAACTCCCATTCCTCCCACTTTTTCTCTCTCTCTCTCTCTCTCTCTCTCTCCTTTTCATTTTTTAGAAAAATATGTTCATACACACAAAATACGTAGACAAATGCTAGTATACAATTTATTTATTAACTTATACTTCAAACTTCCAACCAAACAAGATATTAGTCATTACTACATGGTCCTTGTTGGACGGCTTCAACAACCGTTTTCCTTTGTTACAAAAATAACTACTTTAAATTACCAATTTATCCCCATAATCGACGCCTGCCGCAGAGATTCCCTCTCTTCATTGACCCTTGACTTTCAAATCTTCGATACCCCGAGCAGGAAACTTCTTAAAAATGACACGCAGAAAACGTGAAAAATTATAAAATATGAAATAAAAAAGAATTTAGGATTTTTTTTTATTTTTTATTTTTTGAAGTTTTACTACCATCCATGGTTGACCACAAAACACAGAGAGAAAGAAGTTGGAACCCTTAAATACCAAACCTCCCCCCCACAACTTCTCCACCAACCAATTTCACCTCCTCCATAGTCTCCACCGCCGCCGCCCTTTTCCACTTTCAGAACCTACCCTTTATTCCTCAGCCCATTTCCGCTTCTGGGTCGTTGAGAAATAAGGGTTTCGAGGGGCAATTCGGGAAGAAAACATGCTCAAGTTCATGCCGCCTGCCGCCGATTCTGTGCTTCCAAGAAACGGGTTTAAGCATACCAAGTTGGAGTCCAACCTCGCCACCATAGACGTCGGCGGCCAGCTCTTCCAGACCACCAAGCAAACCCTAAACCTCGCCGGGCCGGACTCGCTCTTCTCCCGGATTGCGGAGTCGGCCTCGGCTCAACTGGCTCCGCCGTTCATTGATCGCGACCCGGAGCTCTTCTCCATCCTCCTCTCGCTTCTTCGAACAGGTAATTTGCCCTCGAAGGCCAAATCCCTAGACCTCCAGGACCTAATTTTCGAATCCCAATTTTATGGCATCGAAACCTTTCTGATGAATTCGCTGTCGAACCCATCGCATTTCGATGCTTTTAACCTGGAAAAGTCGTTGATTTTGCCCTTGAACGGCCGAGACTCGCCGTCGGCGATTGCCACGACGCCGTTTGGCTCGGTTCATGTAGCTCACGGCAGCAAAATCACGTCTTTTGATTGGTCGCTGAGGAAAAAGTCGACGATTTTGACCCAATTCACCGCCGTCGATTCTATGCTGGCGATGTCGCCGAGGACGGCCGCGGTGGGGGCCACCGACTTCTCTGGGCTCCAGATTCTCGACCTTGAGAATGGGTTTGTTAAGGAGACTCTGAATTGGGAGAATGTGACTCGGTCCGGGTCAACAGTACAAGCAATCGGGTCGTCGCCTGAGTTTCTCTTTACTAGCTTCGAATCCGCTCGGAGGAACTCGAATTCAATAATGATATATGATCTGAATAGCTTGAGCCCTGTTAATGAGATTGGTCATTACGAAATTTATGGTGCCGAGATTAACTCAGCAATACCGGCCACGAAACTGAATTGGGTTTCGGGCTACGGTCTGTTGATGGCGTCCGGGTCTCACAGTGGACCTTCAGGAGTTTTGGGTAACATTAAATTTTGGGATACAAGGTCTGGCAATGTAGTTTGGGAAATACAAGAGAAAGTTGATTGCTTTTCGGATGTCACAGTTTCGGATAATTTGTCATCAATATTCAAGGTTGGTGTGAATACAGGCGGGATGTTCTTTGCGGATTTGAGAAGTATGGGTGCGGAGAATCCATGGGTTTCTCTTGGAGAAGCAAAGAAAGTAGTTAACGGGAAGAAGGAAGGTTCCGGGTGCAAGATTGAAAGCCATGGAAGCCAAGTATTTTGTAGCACGGGAGGGAATGTAGAGCTATGGTCAGAGGTTGTGGTGGGTTCTAAGAAAAGCAGTAAAAATGGGACGGAGGAGGAAAGGCTCTTTAGGAAGAATTTAATGGGGAGAATGAAGGATATGGGAGGTTCGAGGATAACGAACATGGCTTTCGGAGGGAACAAGATGTTCATGACCAGGAAGGATCAGCAAACTGTTGAGGTCTGGCAGAATTCAGCTAGAGGTTTTTGATCCCAATTGAATTAGGGGATGATATTATTGATAAAGAAAAACATACAGAATGAGTCACTTTTTGTTGTAACATTATTTTGTAGCTCGATTTGTCTGTAAATGGTCTTGTAGCTTGTGAAGTATATCATTCTTTGCTGTGCTAATTAGCAAGTTTACCAATTCTTTTATACATCATTTTATTCAAGGAATTTAATGAATTCAAGTTATATGATTGATGTTTCCAACAGTTGTTTAGTCTTTACTCCTTTCTTTGTTTCCTTGCACTGAATCTTCATTGACAAGTTTCAGTTTCTCTCTACATATTTTATGATCATGCCCTGCAGCCGGAGGGAATACATTCCGCGGAGATTATGATATTATCGGATTCTGATTTGCTTGGCTTGTGAGATGACCCTGTTTTCATGTCTGTAATAATTTGTATAAAGGTTTAAGTAGACAATGTCCTTGTTCTTTCTGATTGGGCTATTCACAGATGTTCAAACATTTATCTGACCATTATTTGTGTCCTCTTAGCTGTTTCCTTCGTATTGTATACTTCTTATGTCTACAAATGTAGTCCTCACCAGGCTGATCGGCGTGTTTTTTTTCTGATACTGAAGTGTCGATTCTATAATACGCATGTCAGCTTCTGACTATGCCTATCTGGAGTTTTAAACACAAAGACACTGTTTACAGGAATTTTGGAAAGGTTTAGGATGAAAATATGGTTTTGGTTTCCAGTGTTGTGGTTTGACCTTTTAATTTCTCAACGGTTTTGTTCTCTAGCTCTATTCTTTGTCTTATAATTCAAACTAGTTTGTTTAATTGCTTGGTAAAGGATGTGTTACAAGGTGTCAAAAACGACGAAGGTAAGTTGCTCAAAGGAAAAATAAGGTCTCTACCACCAACTTTTACAAGCTTGAAATTTGGAGCCTTGATGCAAGGGAACTGGTTGAAGGGAGAAAGGGCGATGCTGGAGGCACCACGGTTGCAGCATATCAGGTAGATTTTCTCATAGTATTGTTTTTGCATTTTGCTTTGGACGTGCCACTTCCTGATTAAGAGGCACCTGGAGCAGTTGCTCACATTATAAACACTCTTGATGTTGTGCAACATGGCAAAACGGCAAAACATGATGGTTTGAATGAAACCCAATGAGAAAATTGAATGTATTTAGGTACTACACATTCTGGTTGAACATAGCTATCAAAATTCAGGGCAACTAGAGAATTCAAACTTCTCCCCTGCTAATTGCTGCTTGTGTACAAGCGTAGCGGTATCAGCATGATGTGGTTCTTCGGCACTAATTAAGGGTGTTGATGCATGAGGTATGCCATAATGATTTGCTTCATAATAACGTTCCTACGCAGATTTCGTTTTTCTCCATGCTGCTTCTTTCTTTAACTGAGTTCCTAATCTTCAAGTCATTCTGGTTTATCAAACTACTGTTGCAAGACCGAAAGCCCAATCCTTAAACACAAAACAATTGTAGTTATTGAAGAAAGTTGAGATTCCATCATAAAACCAATTGGTAATATGGGGAGTAGGCCAACTTCTTATAAGCCCATGCAAGGTCTCTCCTTTCATCAATGTGAGACTCATTCTCGCCAAAGGTCCTGCTTCTAGTTGTTTGTAGAGGGCCTGCATGTGTGTGCTTTGTGGATTCAAGTGTCAATACCTTCTTTCTTGTATTCAGAACTGAAGTTGTGATCTTCTTCCTGCTCTTTCCCCACCCGATTTGCCGGCCTTTAATATTCTGGCTTTGGTGAAAACGGACTTTCATCGTCGTTGTTATGCAGTTCTGCATGCTCTTTTGCAGACCAGATTTTTATGAGCTCAACCATGATGGGGTACTCAACAGCTACAGACTACGACTCGCACATGTTGGAGCTATGTATAAGTTCTTTCTTGTTATAACTTTTTCACAAGAGAATGAAAAAGAATGCTGATTGCCTTGCTCACTTTGTGCATCTCCCGTCTATCAGGAAGATGATATATTAGATGATTAATCGAGATAGTAAAAAATAACAGTATTTTCAAATTTAGAGAGACGATATTGTAGACGGTAAGTTCAGATGGTGCAAATAGTAGCACAACATCAAAATATTCTAGTATTGAAATATACGAAAACGATGGGGTACTCAACTGCTATAGACTATAACCCGCACATGCCAACATGCTGTGAGTTTTTATTAAACTTTATATTCTCCGAGGGTAAATTTCTGGTTGCGCTCTTGATTGTGGCTCGACTCGCAATAATTCTATTTCCGGTTATTTATTTGAGCTATACAAAATTTTTCTTGTTATAACTTTTTCACATAAGAATGAAAATGAATGCTGATTGCCTTGCTCACTTTGTGCATCTCCTGTCTATCAGAAAGATGATACACTAGATGGTTAATTGAGGTAGTACAAAATAACAGTATTTTCGAATTTAGAGAGACGATATCGTAGACGGTAAACTGAAATGGTACAAATAATAGCACAAAATCAAAATATTCTAGTATTGAATATGCAGTGAAAGCTCTAATATTGGAGTTACAAACCTTCAGTTCTGATAAAGTAACTTAATCTACATAAAACGAGTTTCCTGATAATAAGAAGATGAAAGGTGGGGCGGCTGGCAGGTGGGAGGGGATTGGTTCCTTGGAGCATGGTGGTGTTTCCATTGCTGCAAAAAGATTGCGGTGTTTAACATTGGCGGAAGAAAGTTACTAGGATTTATTCAGTCAAGCAGGTGGGGTCAAGCCACGCTGACACGATAGTGGGTTGGCGGTTAGAAATTTGGGGATTAACCTGTTTTTGGCCTGCCATGGCGTAGGGAAGGTGGCTGCATAGACCTGCTAATTTTTTATACGATTCGTTAACACGATATAAAAATAACAGATTTCGAGTCAATACGATAACTAATCGGGTCATTATCGGGTCACATGATAATACCCATTAATAACGGGTCCTTAACAAGTTTATACGAGAATGACACGTGAGTAACCTGTTTGGACAAAATAAGAAAAAAATTATTTTGATGATTTTAATTTTTTAAACTACTAAAAAAAATTTACTATAAAGTACAACAGATATAATGAATATGTATATATTATTTATTAATTATTATTCTATATAAATTTAAAATTTTAAGTTTTATTTATTTTTATAGTGTATTATAGGCAAAGATTGAGATTAAAAATCATAAAACACATTAAAAATAAAAGTATCAAGTAATTTAAAAATACCAAACACATTAAAAAATTATAATAATTAATTTACATGTGCGAAAAATGTGAAAAAAATATGCAAACGCTCGTAGTTGTATCCTTTACGCTTTGAGGATGGGTATATGATCGTTTGAATTTTTAAAAACCATACATGTAAGAATTAATATGCACACACAAGCCATCAACATAATCAACGTAGTGAACAACCTCAATACATAACCCTATATGCAATCTGCAAGGGCGACTTACCTGATGTTGCTGCCATTGAATGAACAAGTGAATCAGTCTTCTACTTCCAGCACACAACGATGACCTCCACTAGTAAATAAGGTTTAGTTCTCGAGAGTCTTATTGTGTGGAAGCAGGGACTTCTTCAATATGTATATATATACCAAATTATCCTATCAAAGTTCCACTAATACCGGCCTATAACAAATTCAAGTCCCATCGTGATTCTTATCTCTCAGTAAATACTTGATAAGTACTCCCTTTAAATTGGCTGCACTATAATTAAATTCCACAACTCCTATTATATCAAGGATCTCAAATTCCTTCAACCACACAACTCGCATAATGAGTTTACGTGTAATTCAAGAAATCTAGTTGTTATCTCATTGTCATTCACACGTAGTCTAGCATTCTCCCACTTGAATGTCAATGATATTCCTCAATACAACAGAAATCATGATGATCATTGAGTTTACAAAAACTTGCTGCCACTCTAGTTAGTAACCTGTCATTCCAAGAAAAATGCAGAACCATAGAAATCCCAAGTACGAATAACCTGTACTTGATACTCTATAATTACATATTCATTTATCATGAAACACTATGTTACTACCAGAATCACGATGTTGAGAACTAACAAAACAAAACGATAGTTCCTCAAAACAAAAATAGTTCACAAAAAAACTCAATAACGTTGGTAACAAAATCCAACTTTTCTGTCAATTTAGAATATGATAAGAGAACAAGTAAAATACGATATACTGTTTACAAATCAAGACCTCTTATTAAAACTTATGAATAAAACTTAAGCAAAATTTACTCTTAAAATATCAGCCACTAAAACTTCAAATTTTCAATACAAAAGGTAATCTTTTACTCCCACTGATTACAAGAGACAAAATTATATAAATTATTATTACTCCCACTGATTAAAAGAGTAAAAAAAAAAAACCTTTATAAATGTCTGCAAAATGAAACATATACCTTTCAAATACTCCCATTAGCAAAACATTAGTCATGGGATCTAGAACAAAAAATTTGTGAGTTCAACATCTTTATTCTAGATATATGTAGGGAAGTGACTCTTGTGACTGAAAAATTATACAAAATCATTTGGTTAGTTTTGTTCATCTAACATTTGACAAAAATAGAAAACTTTAACGGAATGTTTTCTGATTGCAACAAAAACATATATTTCCATAATCATATTTGGACAGAATCTGATTATATGAGGTTTTAACAACTAAAACATAAAATACAAGGGCAAACGTATATAGTTTCAACACTTTTGAGCAGATGAAGTATATACAATCTTGTCAATTCCATGTTTAACCGTTCACTGATTTATAGTTGGACTGAATAAGAAAACACTTTTGAGCAAATTAATTATCCATCAATAACATATAAATCACAAGTCCAATTTCTTGAACAACAAACAAGAATTAATAAGCAAAACACTTTTAAGCAGAATATACTCATTAACCCTTCTTGAATTTCCTGCAAGATTAGTTGCATATATAACAAATAAAATATAAACAAGTATGATAATGTACGTTTTATCTACCAAAACCATGACCATTAAAAGCATGCAAAATTGATGAGTGTGAAGCCCATAATACATTATTTCTCCCACTTGGGCAAACACTCAAAATTGCAAGTTTAAACACTAGAGAAAGTGGTTTTCATATAACAAAATATAGGCTAGTTGAATCAATCAAAAATTTATGTAATGACTACAAATTTTATTTTGTTTTAGCGTATGAGAGAAGACTCACATATGTGTTAAAGATTAGGTCATAAATTAAAATGAAACCTAATAAGAGAATCCAAACTCAAAATTTATGTTTTAATTCTAAAACGAAGTCAATTAAAATAAACACTTAGTTATCTCAATAACATCAAATTTTCAACAATAATTTTAATCCAATTTAGAACTCAGAGAAAATTTTCAACAATAATTTTAATCCAATTTAGAATCAGAGAAAATTAAGGCAAAAAATTGGTAAATTTACCTACTCATTCTCGATTCTGCAAGATTCATCATGTAAGTAGTCGAGTTGTGGAGGATCGATCCAATTGCAAATTGCATGATTGTTACACCTTTGGGTAGAAAATAATCATGCAAAGAAAATACATGCATAGCTAGCCAAAACATAAAATACACAAAATACATATAGCTTCAACAGCTTTGGCCAGATGAAAATATGTTAGAAGTACTTTATGTTGCTATAATATTAATTTATAGTGGTAAATGATTTCGTGAAATTCCCTTTGGGACAAAAGTATTCACCATATAAATTAAAATTCTGATTTTTCAAAATAATCCTTTAGAACAGTATTAAATAACCATTTTGTTGGATATTCAATGATTCTCAAAAGATTCAATCAGACACAAAAGTATGTCGTTATTGACATTGAACAATAAAGTTCTCGAAAGAGGAAACATGGTTATTCAGTTATTCAATAAGGACCAAAATGATCAATTAGTAAATTGATGCCACTTTCCAATTTTCGCTCAAAAGACAATTATCATCAT
Source organism: Pyrus communis (assembly GCF_041283825.1). NCBI lineage: Eukaryota > Viridiplantae > Streptophyta > Magnoliopsida > Rosales > Rosaceae > Pyrus > Pyrus communis. The sequence goes on from NC_142578.1 coordinate 11,560,422, forward strand.
AATCAGAATTGATGACCAAACAAAACATTGGTTTAAGCAAAACAAACCAATACATCTTTCAATCAAAATTTAATCAGTGTCGTCTATAAAAGTCATTAGTATTGAGAATTTGCATAAAATAAGGACATATTGGAACCATAAACTTATATAATAATTGACACACCCCGACCAAAATCAGGGCGTGCTGGCTGTCACGTGAGGGTGACGTAGCCATGTGCACAGTGCGGAAGCAAAAATAATAATAAAGATACGAATAAATAAAAATCAAACTACACACAGAGTAATTAACATACATGTGCAAGCATAAGTGTGAAAAACAATATTCAAAGCATAGAAAACCTAATGCAGTCCAGAGGAACAAACACTAGCTAAACATACCCAGAGGTGGGTCCTACACTGGTGATAATTTGTCAGATATGCCGTGGATTCCTCGTGAGCCACCAAAAGAGCAATCCAAACTAGAACCTAAAAGGGAGCAAAACAGAAAGTGTGAGTGGGCAAAAACAAAACTTTTCAAAATCGTTTCATTATCAAAAGTTATAACCCTTCGCCGTAAAACCTGTGTAGTTTCCCAGAAAATAGAATATACATATATATATAGAAAACATGCTCAGAAATATGCCATGTCAAATGCCTCCACATAAAATGTAAGTAACCCAGGTAATGTCAAACAATGCAAATAACATGTCAGCCAGAGTCACCTAACATGACCTGTACAGCTGAATTTAGAGCTCAAATCCCCAACTCACTAACTATACCTGCACACGAGTCAGAACCACCTAAAGTAGTCTGTACGATAGGACGGGGTGTAAATAAATACACTCAAGTGCCACGATTACGTGAAGACTGGGCGAATAATCATGGGTCACCTACTAGTTGGAACCACCTATAGTTGTCTGTACAACAGGACTGCACCTAACTTGGATCCAAGATGAGCGTGTGGTGCGGGAGGTGAACATAATGTGAAGGACTGTGCCCTACTCTGGGCGGGAGCACTAACACCGGGGGTGCAGGTTATGAGCTCTCTACGTATCTCACATAACTACAAATCATCAATATAAACCATAACTTACCTGGCACTTACCTGTGTGTCCGCAGCACCAAACATACATATATACAACTACTAATGCGTAAATCAATAGGCAAACGCATTGCATGGCATTTAAAACATATAAACATTCCATATCATTTTCTGGGAAAAACCACAGTATATAGGTATATATGGAAAACCAAAAGCCCACTCCCTGGTATGTGGAATGGTCAAAAGCCTATTGTCTCGAGTTATTGCGCTCGTCCTTAGGATAGGTCTCACTTACATGCAAAACAACTATAAAAACGTCAATTTAAAGCACATAACCAAAACTAGGTAATAACTTCTCATACAATGCTCAAATGGGGTGTGTGAATACACCAACGTGATCTACTCAACCTCACAAACATTCCCATATTTTTAAAATAATTTTTTGACCTCCCATATGCCGCCACACGCCGGCCAAGGCACGGCCAAACGCGCCAGCCACGGGCTGCCACGTGCCAGGCACACTGACGGCGTCAGGAATATTCTGTTAAAACTAACAGATTTCGTTAAAGTTAACCTAAGACCGTTAAGAATACTCCGTCCAAACTGACGGAATATTCCATCTTCTTCTCCAGCACACCTCCGGTGCCATCGCCATCGCTAGAAAACCAGAAAATTTTCAAACCTTCGTTTCTCACTCGTTTTTCAACCAAATTCTATGAAATTGGTACCAAAATGAAACTTACAACAAGTAGAACAAAACCTTACCACTTTCAAGCCCTGAAATTCACGAAATCATGCCGAAGAAACTTCACAAAATCCGCCCAAACCTGCAACTCACAATCCCGACGTCCAAATCCTTCCAACGAACCACCCCAAGCTTCCTAAGGACCTCACTAAGCTTCCTACAAGCTTCAAATTCCCTGAAAAACAACATTTCACGTGTGCATGAACAGTAACCATAATCGGGGTTCCATGGTTCAACGTGAAATCGAAGGATTTCCTACCTAAAATGGGTATGGTTGAACTCGTAAGATCCTCACGAACACAAAGATATAGTTTTCCACCTCGATCTACAACATTTTCACGGGTTTTGGTACTTGTCTGTACGAAGAAGAAAAGAGAGAGAGAGAGAGAGAGAGAGAGAGAGAGAGAGAGAGAGAGAGAGAGAGAGAGAGATGGGACAGAGAGAGTATACGGGAAAAGATGATGGAGATGAGGATGGATGTGTGGCCCATATGCAACCAGCCAAACCCCCAAAACAACAACACAAATGACAAATATCCACTAGGGGAAAAAACGTCATTTCACACCTATGGTACGAATAATTCAGGACGAGCTGTCACAATAATCGGTACCAATTGATGTGCACAAATCAGTGAAACAATATCACATATCAAAACTAGTTTTGAAGTACCAAAATTCAGAGTACTACTTTAGTTTGCAAATTCACTAAAAACCCAATTCTCTTTAGATTGTCGTGAAATTTTTAGGTATGCACTAGACATATATGGCTACTATTCATGATTTTTTTTTTTTTTTTAAATTTTATAAGCAAGCCAAAAATGAATTCAAAAAGAGAGGTGTTGCAGTCAGTACAGACCTGAGATTACAAATTCACCAAATATTCATTGTTTATCCAATATGCATGAAAATTTTCAAACAATAAGTAAACATACAAATATATTAATTTCCAAAATTCCATAATTTTTGAGACTTTACAAGCGTACTAAAAGAAAATACGAAATGAGATGTACTACAGAAACGGCAAAAATTGTGCAATACATATCAGAGACTAAATAATTCACCAAAAAGTCAATTTTTTCTCCAATGCATATGAAAATTTCCAGAAATTAAGTAGACATATATATTTACTGTCAACCAAAGTTCCATAATTTTTTGCAATCTTAAAAGTGGGCTAAAAATAAAATCGAAATGGAATGTGCTACAGAAACTGTGTAAATTCTAAAAGTTCATGAATTTATGAGGTACATTGATATAGCAAAATAATGTCACAAATTATCACAAATAGACTATGGTGCAAAATTCCAGCAACATAGTGTCACGCTTAAAATTTAACCATAAATCAATTTCTTGTGCGAAAGATTGTGAACAATTTTTTTCATGTACATAATTCATTAAATAACATAACATGACATAATTTCGTCAAAATTGGAGTTAGGAAAATTTATCAAATTATTGTTCTAGAGCTTTGAGTGAAATTTACAAAATCTTCTAATCGATTTAGTTGGAACCAAAAGCTTAATTTCAATTCAACCAAATGAGATAGAGATTAAATTGCGAAGAACAATTTCATACCTTTCCAGAGAGAATTTGTAATGAAAAACGCCGAATAGAGCCATAAGCCGCCGGAAAAATATTTGCGTCTCAAGCTTATGTTAATCAGTTGAACCTCTAATCAAGAACCATTAAGCAAACACTCACATGGTTCATCCAAAATAAAATCAATCATCAATTTATTTGTCAAGTCGTTTAGTGATAGATAAATGATATTGATTCCTAAAGTTTTACTTCATTTGTTGAAGTCTGATACTCCTTCTATTTGATGCCATTTTGCAAGCATTTCTTCCGAGGAAGATTTGTACAAGCATGTATATGTATGTATACGTTAATTAATTAGGGATGGAAGCAATTAGTCAATATGCAAAGTACCAGTTTTGATACGTGCGAAATATGCAACAAGTTTACAACAAACTCATTCAGGATTGCGGAAGCATTTAACTAGGATCATCCAAGTGTTTTCATTACTCTGAATTGATGTACTTCTCTGCATAAATGTAACAAGCACAACTCGAAGAATACCATGTAATTATTCATCATGCAATTGATTTTAAAAGAAATTGCAGATGAATTGGTCAGAGTAAAGCTAAAGCATTAATTTAACCAGAATCAAATATATATACCTCAGTTCCTTTAGTAAAAATAAAGAACCCTAGCCATGTTGGGTGGCTCTGATACCCTAGCCACGTTGGGTGGCTCTGATACCACATGTAAGAATTAATATGCACACACAGGCCATCAACATAATCAACGTAGTGATAGGATTACATCCACGAACAACCTCAATACATAACCCTATTTGCAATCTACAAGGGCGACTTACCTGATGTTGCTGCCATTGAATAAACAAGTGAATCAGTCTTTTACTTCCAGCACACAACGATGACCTCCACTAGTAAATAGGGTTTAGTTCTCGAGAGTCTTATTGTGTGGAAGCAGGGACTTCTTCAATATGTATATATATATACCAAATTATCCTATCAGAGTTCCATTAATACTGGCTTATTATCAGTAGTGATAAACTCTATCCTCATAACAAATTCAAGTCCCATCATGATTCCTATCTCTTAGTAAATACTTGATAAGTACTCCCTTTAGATTGGCTGCACAATAATTAAACTCCACAACTCCTATTATATCAAGGATCTGAAATTCCTTCAACCACACAACTCGCATAATCAGTTTACGTGTAATTCAAGAAATCTAGTTGTTATCTCATTATCATTCACACATTGTCTAACGATACAAACTCTCATGAATAGTATTTTTAAGGGAGTTCAAAGTAAAAAAAATTCATAATCATTAATGTATTAGTCTGAAAGATATGAAAGCATAATAAATGTTTATAATTGCATCCTTAATGCTGAGACGATGGTTACATGGTCGTTTAGATTTTTAAAACCCTCCAAATCTCATGAACAGTGTTTTTCATTTGCGTGCAAAATTAATAATAATTATTGTAGAAGTGTGCAAAATGTAATCACTCATAATGAAAAGCATTACAATTTTCATGAACGGGTAACAGGTCGGGTCATATTAACGAGGTTGATTTCGAGTCGGGTCATATTACCCGTTTACTTTAACGGGTATTACATGACATGACCTGTTAAGATATTGGGTATGACACGAAAACGACACGAACACGAATGCCAGGTCTATAGGTGCATGTAGACCTGTAAATGGGTCAGGTTTATTAGGTTTGGATCTAGTTAAATTCGATTCGTTAATTTAACGAGTTATTCAAACTCAATTCGTTAAGCTAACAGATCATCTGAACCCAACTCGTTAAGCTAACGGATCACCTGTTTCACCTTTTTGAACCTTATCCCCTATTCTTCAATCCTTGTCAGCACTCTGGCAGTCGCTTCCAAATCACCAGAGAAATAGTACCCCATCAGCAGATAATTAAAAGTTGGCACATCCGATGGGGCTCCAACTCTCCTCATCAGATCCACCACCCCCCACGCGTCGTCCATCCTCTTCTTCTAGTTAACCACATTAAGAATCGGGTGAAAGGTGCAGGCGTTAAGGCTATAGTCGCCACACGCAGCGCCTCATCGACCCTTTCGATCTTACAGAGACGCGAGATGAGTGAGTCATACGCGCTCTTGCGGGTGAACCCCCGTTCGAGAAGCGGTAGGGTTTTGGTGAGGTCGTCGAGTACGGAGAGAGAATAGTAGGTGTTGGTGGTGTTGAAGTAGTGGTCATTGACGCGCTTGTTGAGGAGGTAGTGAAGGTTTTCGAAGTCTCTGGAGTGGCCAACGGCGATGACCAGGTTGTCGTAGTAGGCGGTGGTGGGCACGTCAGGGAAAGGGCTTAGGGTAGGGTTTTAGGTCGAGAAGAAACGGGCGGCGAAGGTGAGGACAAATCGGGAATTTTGGTGTTTATGAGGGATTCGATGTAGGAGCGACATGGTGGCCGGTTTGAAGGGCAAAGTCTTGCACATCTCACTGCAGTCAGTCGGATTTCAGTTGAGGGTTTTCTATTAGGACTATTGAAATTATACAAAATTCCTTAATAACGTGTGGTTAATGGGTTTCGTGGGTTCATCCAAAATAACCCATTATTTAACGGGTTAACCCGTTAATCACCCGACTCGTTTATCACTCATCTGACTACTAATTTTAACGGATCAGATCAGGTCAGGTTAACGAGTCGGGTTGAAAATGCCAGGTCTAGTTGCATGCCAGCTTTGTCTTCATCGTAATACCACTTTGGCTATGTCAATGTCGGTTTGGTCGTTCGTTCACAACTCCATTGCCTTCCAAATCTAGACGAACTGAAAAAGGTTAACAAAATGGGAAAGGACCAATGGTGTAATTTAAGTTGAATTTGAAAATGGAATAATTATTATTTAAGTTTAGGCACGAAAATGTAACTCATGTTGTAGTTATGAGCATTATTCTTCGTTACACCGACCTTGTTCAATCCTATGGTAAGAAAATATAATAAATTTATAGAAAAGATATTCCCTTAATTTATAGAAAATTATGTATTAATCCTTAAATACGATGAAGTTTAGATTAATGTATGTTACAAAATTCAAAATTGAGTTTAGTCCTTTGGTTTTATTTAATGTCAGCATTGTTATTCCATGTCATTTTTTTTTTTTGGTAATTTCATGATTTTTTTTCTTCTAAGTCTACTATAATTCATTATAAAATATTATAGTACACATATTTAGGTACATTAACTCATCACAAATAAATTTCAGTACAAATGTTTAGGTACATAAATTCACTATAATATAGTTCGGTACAAACATTTAGGTACGCTAATTCATTATAATATATTTCAGTGCAAATATTTAAGTACAAACATTGCAGTATAAACAAGTCAATTTAATATATTTTGGTACATTCATTTTGGTACACTTATGTACTTACATATTTTTCATGGAGGTGAATTGTCTGCCCTCCCATTTCCATACTCTCCCCATGCCCTCCCATGATGTGTAATCACGGTTAAGCCACATCAACATTTTATATTAATTTTTTATAGAAATAATAAAACAAAAAGTAATAGGAATATAAAATGTTGACGTGACTTAACCGTGACCACACAAACAGAAGGGTATGGGGAGAGTACGGAAATGGGAGGGCAGACAATCCACCTCCATTTTTCATATGTGTCACTAATGTTTTCTCATTTGAATTTACTTATAATTGGAAGAACTAAAATGTAGGACCATGATTTTTCAGGGCAAAGTAAGGCAGATTGGAATATGAATACCTCAAAAGTCCGGTCATGAACTCATCATATTCCGCAACAGAGTTACACAAACGGAGCAATGATGCCACCATCATCCTATTCTGGAGCAGTGTGTGAAGTCTGATAACCTCACTGAGATTGACCATGCTTATTCCGCAAGGTACGAAAATCTGATCCAGTAAGGAATCAGCCAGTTTTCTTATATTCTTGGAATTCTTACAATCTAAGGATTGACGTGCGCCACAAGTAATCATACTCCTAAAAAGATGCAATATCTACTCCTAGATACCCTTTGGGATTCTCTTTGTTTAATATGAATTTCATATCCTAAAATGCCTTTATCTTGACTACTATAAATACACCATTCTAGGATTCATTTTTGGTAACGCAATTATTTCACACTTACTTTCTTGCATACAGCTTGAATCTCATATATTTGCTTGCTAACTTGACCGTCAAAGAGCCTTTGGCCGGCACTCTCCCTACCTCCGATCTTTGGCTGTTTACGGTGTTTACTGTCTTGTAGGTTAAACGAGTGTGTGCATTTCCTCCACACACAGTGGTGCATAAATTTGATTCCAAGAATTGGTGCTTTTCATTAAGATAGTTGATTTCATATTCCACCTAACCAAATCACTCTACCACAGGCTCGTCTACAAAAGAAAGTTCAACTAACGTTAACGTTAGGTGTAGTTAGAGTCAGTGGCAACCCATTGTCTTGCTTTCCTTCCCGATCTCTCGTCTTCCATCCCTCTTTCTGTCCCTTTCACCAATATAATCCCCAAACTCCAATTCCACTTCAATTCCTCTATCTCCATCTCTCACCACTCCATTTGCTCCATTTCCGTCTCCCACCACTTTGATTCCTTCCATCCTCCACGATCTACAATCACATTTCTTAACCGACTTTTATTGCGGGTTTATTAGAAAGTGTATAGAGTTTTGACTCGAGTGTTCACACCACCACCTTCCTCTGGTTTGCCTTTATTGGCTCTGTCGCCGATGGGTTCTATTTTCCCAGTGGATTTAGTAGTTTTGTGGGTGTGGATTTTGTCATATTGCTTGTAGGATGATGGAGCACTAATTTCCTTCATCTATGGGGCTTTGATTGGTGGGATCGCAGGTCAGATTGAGTTAGTGGCTTTAGGGTATTCTACCGGCGGCGGGGGCAACAAGTTTCTAGGATTTTCATGTTTTGTTTTTTGTTTGTGTTGGCTCCAAATCTTGTTTTGAGCTCTATTTTTTGTTGTTGTTGAGGTCCATTTCATTGTTTTTTGCTTGACTTGTACTTGGGCCTCTGCTTATGTACATTCTCTTTGTTAGTAATAAAATTTGCCTTTGACTTAAAAAAGGACTTCGAAGTTGAATAAGCACTTTCTTTATAAAATATAATCTGTTATTTTTCGATTATAGTGTTGTGCCATAAATTTAGAAAAAGAAGAGAAAGAAAATAGCTTGATGAATTGTGTGATTGATATTCCCCATGCCTTTTGACTTTATTTATAGGTAGAGAGAAGCTTGTTCCCCAAATAATACAAACACTAATAAGAAAGATCTTCTAGGTCTCATACGATTCTTAGGCCATCTCCAACTAAGGGCTGGTTAGAGCCCGGAGGGCTCGTTTTAGCCCTCTGGCCCTCCAAGATATTAATATTTTAATGAACAGTACAGGGCCATGTTTGCCTTCGTCTCGTTTTAGCCCTGTCACAAAAAACATCTCCAACCGAGGGCCATAGGGCCAAACATAATTTATTATTTAAAAATTACAACTTAAATTCAAATCCAACGGCTAAGTGACGTCAGCTAGCCGTTGGATTTGAATTTTTTTGCTATAAATAGGGTGGATATTGGGCTATAATTCACACAACTTTCAATTCAATCTCTTTCAATTCAAGTTTGCAATGAATTACAACTTTAGATCCTCTTCGGATTCCAACTGGGGGTCCTCCTTCAATTCCAAATTGGAAGCAAAATGGGCGCAAATGAAACGAGAAGATGAGGAAAATGGGCGCAAATAGAAGTTATAGGAAAAAATGGAATTTAAAAAAAATATGAAACAAATTTTGTAAAATAAAAGTTATAGGAAAAAAAATAGAATTTAAAAAAAATGAAAAAATTGAAGTTATAGGAAAAATTTTGTAAATAAAAAATAATAATAAAACTATAAAAAAACAAAAAAAACAAAAAAAAAAAATCAAATGCAACGGCTAGCTGACGTCAGCTAGCCATTGCATTTGAATTTTAGCTTAAGCATTCCTATCGGATATAACTGACATGATTAATGTTTTTTCTGGCCAGCCCTTTGGCCCTTTCAAATTTCGTGGGGCCCTCTATTCCACGAGCCCTTTGGCCTAGCCCTCAGTTGGAGACTGTTTTCGGGCTATTTTTGGCCCTCTAGACCTTTTGGTTAAAGATGGCCTTATATATAATCTAGGGTAAAGTACAAAAAAATACCTCAACTATTGGTCTCAAGACACTTTCATACGTCATCTTTTTAAAATGACAATGCCATACCTCATTTTACGAATTTGTGTCAATGTCATACCTCCGTCAGTTTTTCTGTTAGTTTCTTTGTTAAGTGCTGATATGGCTCAATACGGGGGTGACTCACTAATCCAACTGGATTAAAATATAATTAAATATATTTTTTAATAGTTAAAAAGTAAAAAAAAAATTATATTGAATCTCTCTCTCCCCCTATCTCGCCTCTCTCTCTTTTCTGCATCCCCAAAACCCCTTCCCACCCGACCCCCCTACCCCGTCCCCTTCCTACCCGTTCCCCCAACCTTCCTTCACCACCCTTTCTCTCCCCTCTCTTTCTCTCGCATCTCCCTCTCCTCTCCACCGTATTCTCCTTCCTCCCCACTTCTCTCTCTCGCTATGCCCAGAACCCCCCAAACCCACCTGGATTTTTTCATCCGCCCTCCTTTCTCGGATCTACCTGCAAGCTTCGACCCATTTCCCTCTCCCACTCCATTGCCCACCGCCGATCCGCCGTCGTTGCCGTCTCCGAAGCTGTCAAGGAGAAAGGGAAAGAGGGAGAACTGTCAAGGTAGGGCCGGCGAGGTTGCCGTCTTCCCCTAACCCAAACCCAAATCCCACCCCAAACTAGCCACTCCCATTCCCACCAAGTGCCTCTCTTCTCTTCCTCCGCCGCTCTCTCTATTTCTAACCTACAAGCATGCATAAAAAACAAAGCACCCACCAATCCTGAGAACACACCATTAACAAAAGTTCAAAAATCGATCTTCCAGTTTACCTCACTTTTCTAAGAAAATGGAACCTTCAGAATATCAAAAAAATTCATTTCCTTTCTCCCACATTTTCCAAGCAACCAAACAAAGCAAAACCATTCAATTTTTCCTTGGAAAAAAAAAAACCCCAAGTTATATTCACAAGAGACTCGGTAGCGGTGGTGGGCGCAGGATTGCTACTACGTTATGCTAGGCTTGAAGATGGTGTTGGGTTGCGGGAGCAGAGGGAGGTGGCATAGGCGGTCCTCAACTTTTGCAAACCCGACGACGAAGTCGATTACTTGGTAATCATGGGGCGACAAGGCTGTCAAGGATTCGCAGAAGTATTCGAACCTATATGAGTAGTTTGGTAAGGAAGGGGAGGAGATCAATGAAGGGAGTGGGTACCCAGAGAGAGGTGAGGTTGGTGTGCCGGAGATCGGCGACTTCGATGTCGTCAATTAGAATGGGGAAGAAGGTGATGGTCGTTGGTGGATGGAGTCGACGATGAAGAGGAGAAAAGGGAGGGTGAGTGCGAGTTGCAGATGAGAGAAAGGTGAGTGGGGTTGTAGATGAGAGAATGGAGAAAGGGGGTGGATGGGGAATAAAGGGGGTGGATCGGATTTGGGGAAGACAGGAGGGGGGAAAGGGGGTGGGTCCCCATGTAAAAAAAATATTAAATGTTTTTAATTTTTCAGTTTTTAATATTTAATTAATTTTTAAAATATTTTATTAATTTATTTAAGCCACGTCACTATTTAAGCCAAGTCACGTCAGTATTTAACAGAGAAACCAACAGAAAAACTGACGGAGGTATGACATTGACACAAATTCATAAGATGAGGTATGACATTGTCATTTTAAAAAGATGAGGTATGAAAGTGTCTTGAGACCAATAATTGAGATAGTTTTTTATATTTTACCCTAAAATCTACAATGATTGACACGATCATACATGTGCTATAATTCTAATAACATATAGTTCGTTTTAACAACTTGGTATCATTTATCAAAACTTTAAAGACAATGTAAAAAGGAGAATGACTATTTTAACCACATTTACTTATTATATTATTGACAATCTCTCTAATAAAGGTAAACCCAAACTCAGCATAATAGGAAGAGGATGCCATTGTTATGGTTTAAAAAACCCCGTTTGTGGCGATTTGTTTAAAGTGCTATAATCAAAGTTCCTTGTCACCAGTGTCTGGATACTTCTTAAATCTATATTTGTTTTTTTCAAAATCTTAGTCACTAATTTGAATGAATTTGGTGCAATTTGCTCAGTTATTTTTTATGTCATCTTCGTTCTCTATTGTGCGCAATTAGATCATCGAAAATCAAATTCTGCCTAAATTTGCGACATGTTTTGCATTTATTTAAAGGTTAAAGGTGGCAGGTTGGACGAACAACACTTTTTAAGCTCACTAATAAGTAAGGAGGAATATCATTAAATCGTAGTACTAAATGACAAGTGTTGGCAATAGTTTTATTTAATTGTTTATGCGCATTTTAACTGTGTTAAATTTTGCCAAAACGCAAGTGGCCTTTTACCACAGTGGTGAAAAGGTGTTAAGCCTTTTATGATGGTGTGAGTTCAAACCCCGTCGTTAACTAATTTAACATCTAGTCTAACAAAATCTATCGTTTGATTAAAAAAAAAAAAATTGCCAAAGCATGTTAACTTTGTTGCTCCTTTGGCACCAATGGCAAGTGCTTTCGATGTTTGTTCACGTTTAAGTTGTGGTATTAAAAATTCTCTAATGAGATAGTTATTTTAGTTTTACCTTAATAAATAAATCATCCAAGAAATTAAAGATTTCTCTTTTTATTTTGGGTGCTGTCGCACACCATTTTTTACGTTTTACACACATTTCTCAATTGGTCTCGGATCGAATAATTTCAAAATGATAAAAAAACAGAAATTAATAGTGTGTATATAGAAAGTAAAAAAAAAATGTATGAAAATAGCACCCCTCTTTATTTTCTCTCATAGCAGGAAGCAACCATGTGTGAACCTGTGAACAAAACTAAACGGCTCCACTACATTGAAAATTTCATAACAAAAAAAATACACTAAATACTAAATAGTCAGTTGAGATAGTACAAATAGCAGCACTGTCGAATTTCGAATATTCTAGTCTTGCACATGGAGAAAAAAAATTTTGAAAAATTTATCAGAAGATCTCTGAATTACATTTAACATCCCCCTCCAATTCCATAGCACAACCATACATTGGGTCTTTTATTTAACCACATGCAATATTGAACGTGGGGTCTGGCGAGCTGGCAGCTACGGTGTGGAGCCAATGCCATCTAACCATTATCCACATGGATGGGACAGGACGGGGACACCATATTTATATTTTTAAGTTTCGAGTCAACACTCGTAATTTACTCTTAATTTAATAGACAACGATGTAAGTGAAAAACTTCAACGGTGTAACACATGGTAGACTTAGAGGACGAGAGCATGTTAGTGTAGGAAAATTCGGTTAGCATTCTATTGGATTTGGTTATGTAAATTGCTATGGGTCTAGATTTTTTTGTACACCAAGTCACTTGACTTGTAAATGCAGTTATAATTCTACATGATATCACTCATATGTTTTTCTTTCCTGACAAAAACCCTAGTCTTATTCTCTGTTAGTTGTTCCCTTCCTAAACTCTTATCAAACTTCTTTTTCCTTAAATTTCTTTTTGCCGTGCCTATTCTTATCCATGACCACTCAGCACTCTTCCTCTTCTACCACCACTGGACCCTCTTTCTCTAGTCTTAATGTTGCGCACTTTCTTAAACTCACCGACTCCAACTATCTTCTTAGGCTTAGCCAAAAGAAGCCGTTTCTTCCGAGTCACAATTTATTTGGTTATTTGGATAGCCCAATTCTACATAGTAACTATTACCTCAGTTTAGGGACAAAAATATTGCATTAAACTTTCTAAGAATGATCGGGTCTCGTACATTATGATAATGTGAGGATGAAGTCACTGAAACGTAGTGTGGCCCCGAAAGTGGACGATAAAACATATTGGGCGACTTTTCTTGCCAAAGTTTATGGACTGATGGCAGCAACTGTCCTGGGGATAAAAGCGACGCCGAAAAAGCTGGTTTGCTCAAAATAAATGTGGTGGTTAGCTCGCCCAACTAAATAAGTACTCCCACGTCAGCGATCCACTCAAAATTTCTAATTATAGGAAAAAAAAGGGGAAAGTTTTAATGAAAAACTCACGGTACTATTTATTTTAACGAAAAATTATATTTTTACACTAAAAAGTCAATTATGACATTATTCACTTTACCCTTTATTTTGTCTTTATCATTAAAACTCAAAATTTTCAAGCCTTTTTCATTAGTTTTCCTAAAAAAAATTGTCAGGAAACATTACAATCTAGTAATACTAGCTTATGTACATAGATGGTGAGTTTGATGTCTGCATGTGATTGACTTAAGACCATTTTTAAAAGAGATGTCAAATCATAAATGTCACTAATAAAATTTGAAGGCAAATAGAAACTTCAACCGATATCTCAATCCTATATTGATTGACATATTTATTGTGTGGTGCAAATTTTGACATATGAGAAAATGATACGTAAAATTATTTTTTAAATGTTTTGTTGTGTGGGTCGTCATAATGCACCAATTATAAATCATGAAACTTAGCTTTTATTTATTTGTTTTGAAGAGTGGATCCTCAAATATTGATTGAATAAGAAAAAATATATGGGTTGGAGCAAAGAAATTTTGACACTGCCGCGTAAGCCTTCAAATTTACATTTGACATTTTTTTTGACATCTCCATTGAAGATGTTTTTAAGTGGCTTAACTAAATCTCCACCCTCTCTCTCTGAATACCGTCATCTCACCAAATAGATGAATGAAAGTTTTATACGAATTTCCATACTCACGATAATGTTAATATTGTACCCGAAATCTTTTTTATTACAATAGAAGCAACCGAATCATTTTATGCCTAAGCCTAACCCCGTTTCAAATTTTCTCATCAACCCTCACTAGTTACTTGAGCTAAACTCAAGGGCTTATTGTATCATGATCTTTACTTATCTGTTTTTCCACCATGATATTGCACTTATGTAGTTATATGTAACTTTCATATATAACTTATGCTGATAAATATAAGCATACAGTACACACACATTGTTAGACAAAATATACAGCTTACTCAACTAATCTCAGTAACTCCCACACTCCTTCATTGAATGCCAAAATTTAAGATGAAGGGGCACTTTCCTCCAAATTAGGTGAGAAACCCATGGCTGACATTTTGCTCTCAAGAGAAAGAGAGACCGACAGAAAGTTGATAATATAGGGTTCTGTTCATCGGCATTTCCATTGGAATACAAGGGATATTATATCCAAACACACTTGTAACTTATAAAACTTGTACGTAGGGAGGGATGGCCAACGACCTCTCCTATCATTAATTATATATTTTGTCCGAGTTTCTCGTTCATATATAAATATATGCACGTATATGTTCATGAATGATAAGAGAGAATTGAGAGAGTGAAGGAGAATTAATAGACTGAAACGAAAGAAGAAGAAAAACCAACAGCTTTTTCAGCCTCCCATTTATTTCCCCCTCTTTTTTCTCCTCCTCTCTCGTATTATAAGTCTCATTTCCCTTTTCCTTTCCATTTATTCATTGCCTCACTCTCCTTCTTCTTGTTCCTGTACGATCTTCTTCTTCATCACGCACATTGTTGCCAAACCCTAGTCCAGATGTCACAGTCCAAACCCTAGCCGGCTACATATTGATTTCCCTTGATAATTCTGATCTGGGTTTTCCTTCGTGTTTCGGTTTCGATCCGGGTTTCATTTTCTTGCTTCTCCGTACATTTTTTCTTGATCAGTTTAATTACTTGGGTTAGGGTTAATTATTGTATTAGTGGGAAGTGAAGTGGTTTAGATATTTCCAAGCGAGGGCTTGTTAATCAGTGATTAGATGGAGGCATCAACGGCTCTAATGATCCTATCAGCCATAGCGGCGTATTTAGTTTGGTTCAAGATGATCTCACGGTCAATGTACGGTCCACGTGTCTGGCCGCTGTTGGGTAGCCTCCCAGGTCTCATACAGAACGTGAACCGGATGCACGACTGGATCACCGACAATCTCCGCGCGTGCGGCGGAACGTACCAGACCTGCACCTGCGCCATTCCATTCCTGGCGCGCAAGCAAGGGCTCGTGACTGTCACCTGCGACCCCAAGAACTTGGAGCACATTTTGAAGACTCGGTTTGATAATTACCCCAAGGGTCCAACCTGGCAAGCTGTGTTCCATGATCTGCTTGGCGATGGGATCTTCAACAGTGATGGTGACACGTGGCTGTTCCAGCGTAAGACGGCGGCATTGGAATTCACCACCCGAACGCTCCGCCAAGCCATGGCTCGGTGGGTGAGCCGAGCCATCGAGCTTAGGTTTTGCCCAATTCTTGAGGCGGCTCAAAACGAAGCCAAGCCGGTGGATCTTCAAGACCTCTTGCTTCGGCTCACTTTCGATAACATATGCGGGTTGGCATTTGGGAAGGATCCACAAACGCTAGCTTTGGGCCTTCCCGAAAACGACTTCGCGAATGCTTTCGATCAAGCCACCGAAGCCACGTTGCAACGCTTTATCTTGCCCGAAATCATATGGAAAATCAAAAAATGGCTCGGGCTCGGAATGGAAGTCAGCTTGAACCATAGCCTCCATCACATTGATAAATACCTATCCGGTATCATCAACGCGCGTAAGCTCGAGTTGGCAAGCCAACAACAAGGTCGTAGCAATGGGACCCCACATGATGACTTGTTGTCTCGGTTCATGAAGAAAAAGTCCTACTCGGACAAATTCCTTCAAGAGGTAGCACTCAACTTCATCCTAGCAGGACGTGACACGTCATCGGTTGCGCTGAGTTGGTTCTTTTGGTTGGTGATTCAAAACCCACAAGTGGAGGAGAGAATCCTCTCTGAAATTTGCACCGTTCTGATGGAGACACGTGGTAGTGATACTTCCAAATGGGTGAAAGAGCCCCTATTATTTGAAGAAGTTGATCGATTGACATACCTGAAGGCAGCATTGTCCGAGACCCTAAGGCTTTACCCTTCCGTGCCACAAGACTCCAAGCACACAATCAACGACGACGTTTTGCCGAGTGGGACGTTTGTTCCGGCAGGCTCTTCAGTCACATATTCCATTTACGGGATCGGTCGCATGAAGTTCATTTGGGGTGAAGATTGCCAAGAATTTAAGCCGGAGAGGTGGTTGTCTTCGGATGGCAAAAAAATGGAGGTACAAGATTCTTACAAGTTTGTTTCTTTCAATGCCGGTCCAAGAATTTGTTTGGGCAAGGATTTAGCTTACTTGCAAATGAAGTCGATTGCGGCGGCCGTGTTGCTAAGGCACCGGCTTGCGGTGGTGCCGGGCCACCGGGTGGAGCAGAAGATGTCGTTGACGTTGTTCATGAAGTATGGCCTCAGGGTTAACGTGCACCCTAGGGATTTGACGCCTATTTTGGCAAAAATAGGCAAGGGGGACCCATGGGGAAAAGATGTTGAGATTGTGGCTTGAGAGGGCTGGCATATGAATATGGTGGACCTTAATTTAATTAAGGTCACTGTCACATGTAGCTCTTATAGTTTATAATATTAATTATATCTTATAGTATTAGTATATATAGGAGAAAAAAAAAAGTGAAGAAATTAAGGCAGTTAATTGTGGACCTTATATTTTGAGCGATCCTATATTATTGGTGAGTGACTTGAAACAAAATAATGTTTGTAGTGGTATTGTTAGCAAATAAATCACAATTTACTTTTTTGGTCAATTTGTATATAACCATTACATTATATATGTGTAGTTAATTAGATAAGTGTGATTTAATCTACTAAGTACCCATATTGTAGACGAATGTGATGATAATGCTATCACGTGACCAAGTAGTGATATATTTTCACTTTTTATGTGTTGTTTACATTTAAGGGCCAAACTATTCTTGAAAATTTTAATTTATGTGCTTAAATTGCTCTTATAGGACATATTAACATGATGATTTAGACAGAACCTCCTCAGTTGTGTTTCATGGAAATTTTGTACAAAGTCATGAAATGGTAAAAATGGGTATTTTATAGAGTCTGACAAAGTTAATTAACATAAAACACAATTAACAGAGTACATAATTAATTCTATGGATCACAGGACCAGTGGTACAATATAGTGAAATGCTCACTCTAACGAACAAATTTCGAAGTACTAAAATTGTTTGACCTATCAAAAGTTATAACAAGAAAGGAAATCCATATGAAGATAACAAAATCGATCGGGGATTAAGAAGGTACGTATTCGAACTATAACTAGTTACAGTTCTGAGATCATGATTGTGAGTTAACATAATTAATCATGATCTGATAAAAAAAGTTCAGTAATCTTAATCTAAATCTAAAGACACCAAATTGGTCTATTGGCTTGTTGCCTGTTGAAGTAGAGAAAACATGAACATGGCTTCCGAAGGATCACAGTAAAATCGATAACAGCCTTCGCCTTCAAGCCTCTCCGATGCACAAACCCCCCAGTTCAATCCCCATTGAAAATGTAGCTTTTTGTTGAGCTCCAAGGCTTGAAAATCAATCAATGCCTAGTGTTCGTGTAGCAATCTTCAATCGTAACTCCAAAGCCTGTTTCTGTCTCAACCCTGTTGACAAACTTGTTGCCCAAGTAAGGCAGAACATGGTTTCTAACCAAATCTATTGGAAATAATAGCCTTGCGTAGTATTCCAGGTTGCTTGCCGCCAACTTCTTCTTGACTTTCCAACGTCCCAGAGGTTCTGGTAACACTACTGATTGTGTCTTTTTTTCGTCTTCTTAGCAGGCATTGTCTTAACATGTGGTACATTTTGCGGATGAGCAGGGTCTGCCTCGACTTGTTTTCGCATGGTTGTGTCGTAATTCCCAGTCGGATCCCAAAGAACGAGAGCAGTGGAAAGTTTAGTATCTTAAGCCTCGACTTGTTACCCAATGACATGTCATGAACTAATAACAATGCAGCATTAAGTAATAGACATTAAGCCGTAATTTATTTTTAATTAGTATCTTAATCCTTAAGGTAGTAATTAAAGATACGTTAGGGTAATTGAGACGAAGAAAATATTTGGAATCAATCCAAACGTGCTCACTGTGTCTATTTTTCTAATAGACTTGACTTGATTGCTAACAGCCAACTTTATAAATTGTGAAAGTTGAAATGAAAGGGGACTAAAGTGAAAATTAAATCAAACTACGGAGGATCAGGATTAAGCTAAACGCACAGTTGAGTAGCCCCGGATATGACTGTAGATTTAGCTTTAGAAGATATAGTATATTTTTTTTCTTTTTGGACAAACAATATTATCTATGTGAGGGAGTTGGCTCAACCTCACTCTGGGCTAGCCATAATAATGTGGTTCAAATTCACCTTTGTCGAGAATCAAATTTAAGACCTCTCACTTACAAGTGGAGATGAATACTATTAGACTGTAATACTAAGTGACAGCTTTAAAAGATATAGTTAAATTTGCTTGTTTTGGTGCGTGACACTTTTTTTGTTTCCACCAGGTTGGAAGCCCAGACTTTTACTAAGACCACAATAATAGTGAACAGTATACGAACCAAGTGTGGATGCAAATTTCTTCCTCCTTTGATCTTGGACAAAATTGCACCTACAAAACAAATAACACCTTAGGTCAAGGCCAAGAGCCTCACGCGCCCACGATGAATTGGGGGGGAGGGGGCTTTGGCCGAAGAACATCCGATGCCAAAGTTAGAATTTAGAGAGAAAAATATTTGAGAGTTTTGGAGAATTTTAGCAAGAGTGTGAAAGTGTGTTTTGGAGAAAATATGAGCCTTTTTATAGGAGAATGGCCGGCCTCTTTGGGTGAGAGAGGACTGGCCACCTAGCACCTTTTGTGGGCTAGGTTCTTGATTTAGGTTGAATTTAGGAGTTATGGGAATAATTGACTAATTAATTTAGCAAATAGAATTATTGCCAAATTAACTAGCTAATTAATATGACAAAATAGGTAAATATGGTGAAATCAACAAGGGTGGCCGGCCCTTTGGTATTTTAGGGTATATTTTGTGGTTAATTGGGTGATTTAATTGACATTTATTGGATTAATTAGGTAATTAATCCATTAATTAGCCAAGTAACATATTTTTTGGATTTAATATTTTGAAGGTTATGTAATGATGGCTAATTGTTTAGCTAAAAGAGGGAAAAAGAGGTAAGAAATATATGGAATGAAATAGGTCTTACCTATTTTGGGCATTTCTGACTTGGTTGAGGATGATTGTTTGCTACTCGCGTGTAGGAATCTTGATACACCCCAAGGTATTTTTGTCTTCTTTATCCAAAAATCCACGTGTTGCCTTGTGATTATTTTTGGGCTCCACAAATGCCCCTACACCTGTTGGGCTGCTTGCAGAAAAGGGCAATAGGTGTAGAGATTTTCTTATCTTGGGAAACTTTTGAATTGGTTCCTATTTTGACGATGATTCTCTCTTTTAATATGAAATTAGATCCTTCTAGGAAAGAGAAATAAATTTCTCTCAAAGCCTATTTAAGTCCACCTTAAGTGGGTTATTAAATCAACTTTGGAGAGTGATTTATTCTACCCTACAAGAGAGAGAGAGCTTAGAGGATATTTGTTCCCCCTCCTCTAGCAATCTTCTACATCTTGCCCGTGCAAAGGACCGTCTTTCGTTGTTTTCTTCGTTTTCTCCGTGTTGCACCAGTGTAATAAAAACTTAATTTCTTCTTGTCTTCTTCTTGGATAATGTTGTCGTGGGGCAGTCGTTGGGGTGGTGCGACACGTCGGCTAGCAGGGGCTCGGAATCGGCTCGGCATGGGTCGATAAGGTGTTGTGGCAGGGACCACTTCTTTAGGCTGCTCGGCTTGGCTAAAGCAAAGGGCAGTTTGTGCGGCTGTGGTCGTGGATTGTGGGGCTGGGGCGCAGTGCTAGGTGAGTCGCGTGGCTTATGTCCTTTGGGCTCTTAGACAGGCTAGCGATTGAGAGAGATGAGGAGGTTGTGGGCCTCATGGGTTGCTGAAATGTTGGGCATGCAGGCCTCTTGCCTGCTGGTCTGAGAGAAAAAATGAGGAAAAAACCAATATGGGTTGAGTTCCTCTGCTAAGTACCGTGAATATCGTTGGCTGCTTAGTTCTTTTCGCCGGGAGAAATGTGGGTTTCTCTCTCGAGATAAGGTAAAGAGGACCAAGGCGGATACTTTGGCTCGTCTGATTGCTATCATGGAACCTACTGTGAATAAAGGTGGAAAGAAGAGATATTCCTCGTCTGCTCAAGAGATGCTAGTTAAGAAAGAACTGAAGACTTAATCCGCTGCTCGTGAGGGTCCTCCTGTTGTCGAGAGGCTTGTGATTGACATGACTTCTTCCAATGGGAAGAAAAATGAGGCTGCTAGATCTGAGCCTATGGCGCTTGCTATGTCGAGAATGGCTAATTCGATTGTTGATAGTATTGCTCAATGTGGAGGTCTTGTCATGCCCCTAGTGTCGAAGTCTGTGCCAAGATGTCCGTTGGGAGCTAAGTCCGGTTCTCATTTGGAAAGGCTTGCTATTATGAAGAGCGATAAGATGGACTCTGGTGCTAAAGTGGCGCTAAGGCCCACTTTCTCTACTGTTGAGACTGATTCGCCTGCTGGGAAGGAGGAGAATGCTCGTGTGGGCAGCTGTGAGAAATCCACTAAGCCTGCTTTTAGGGAGACTGCTGAGATTTGTATGCTCTTGAAACCAGATCTACTTGAAGACATAGACGTTTTTGCCAAGTTTGTTGATGGCGTTAGAAAGGTTTGTTTGCCCAAGTTCCATTGTGCAGCATACAACCCAATATAGAAGGACTGCTCTGCTTGCTAAAATGCATATATAGCAAGGCTGCCAAGGAGATGGTGAAGATTATGACAGCTGAAGCTTATTCCTTATTCGAGGAGATCAAGAGGTTGGACTCTGAGCTCGTTGCTTTGAAGGGGTCTAATATTTCTGCCCTCACTTCTCTGCAGCTTGAGACCGCTTGCTAAGTGATTGTTGTCTTGAAGGCTAGTCTTGATGCGATCCAAGTTAAGTATGAAAGTGCAGGAAAGGAGATTGGATGTTACATACCTCATATTCAAGATCTTGAGTTTGCAGTTTCTGAGCTTCATTTCGTTGCTTATGCAAAGGATGAATAGTTGATTGCTGCTTATAATCAAGTGATCCATTTCAAGATAATCGTCGATAGGCTTGAACTCCAAGTGTTGGAACTTCGAGGTGTATTGAAGATCAACGAAAGTTTGAAGAAGGAAGTGGATAAGCTGCAGCGCGTCCGTGTTGGTCTTCTCGAGGAGAATGAGCAGTTGAAGGGTGAGAATGGTGGGTTCGAGGTTTCAAGACCTTCTCTATTTCTCTGGAAGACTTGCTTGTTTTTACTTTTGAGGCTTCTATTGGTGAAGTAGTTGAAGAAGTTGGTGCCCAAGCTAGGGCAGCCGCGGGTGAAGCGCTGGATGATGCCGCTGCTAAGAGCGTCACTGCTGTTGAAGGTGTGGTGATCGAGTAGTCGTGGGATGTCCAAGCTGCTGAAGTGTAGTCTTCTACGTAGCCTTTAGGATTTTCTTTGTTTTTCCTTATAGTTCTTGTTTTTCTTGAACTCCTTTGGCATTTTTAAGTTGTTTATAAACATTCTTCATTTGCTTTCTTCATCTTCGCTTCTTTTGTTCATGCCCTAACCTTTAGACTTTATAGACCAATGGCAGACATGCTACTTTTCTATAAGCAGACAGGCCCGCGTAGTCTATGCAGTCGTAGGTGTTGGTATAGAACTTTGCAAAGTTGTTAGCCATAGGGTTGGTAGCCGGATGCCTTACTTACAGAAGCAAACAAATCCGCATAACCACTAGGCTGTTAACCTTGGCTTTCTCTAATTCCGTAGGTTGCATAGCAAGTATCATAACACTTTAGGACTTGGTGTAAGTTGTTCTGCACTTGGCAGAGGTGAAGCTTATCGACTACGTAGCATGTCGGCAGTGGATAAAGCTTTGTATATGCATGCTAGCTTGTTTAACTTTTCACGAGAATGTACGGTTGTATAAGTCTACTATAACTTTATTGCTCGAAGGGCAAGTCGTAGGCAGCCTTCTGGAAACCGTAGGCTACCTTAGTGCATTCGGTAGCAGCTTTAGGGTTCCAAGGTAGCCGTCCATCGGATGTACTGCGTAATGTGCCCCCTCCGTCTCTAGGGCCCGGTTCCCCATGGATTAAGCCAAGAAACCCAAAATCCTTCAATTAGCTAAGCCTTGAAAAAGACCATTATGGCTACTTCTAGGAATCCCGGCTCAAGCCATTGTGCACCTAGTTATACTAGGGCAGCCAGGCTCATCAACGTCTGGATATTCAGAGTGTAGGGTTTATCCTCCCATCTTGGAAAGCTGACCCATGTGGGTGTCAAGGAATTGGTTTACCCTCTCGCACTAGAGAGCATGGTTGGTCCCTCGGGGGGCGCAATTCCTGCGATGAGTCCCTAAGAAGGGCGCGGTCTTCTTTTGAAGTGCACAAGTGATCAGTTGTTGTAAGCATGCAGCCGAGCCAAGTTGTTATTACTTCTGAATTCCTCATTGAAAAACGAGCGAAACGAACGAGAACTTAGCTGTAAGGTAGGAACTGCATAACAACTGAATAGTTCTCGGCTTGTGAGGTGGTCCTCGTCAAGCTGCTTGAGTCTTCGGGCTTTGATGTAGTGAGATGTCACACATGGTACTTCCTCAGATTGTAGGCGCCTCATTGCTTTTCGATCTTTTTGTCGTTTCATGGTGGCGAGGGTGTAATTTGTGGATGCAAATTTCTTCTTCCTTGATCTTGGACAAAATTGCACCTACAAAACAAATAACACCTTAGGTCAACGCCAAGAGCCTCACGCGCCCACGAAAACTGATGCATTAAAGAGGTTATAATGTTGGAGCTCTGAATTATATTTTCTCTTTGAAAATGCCATTTTGATTAACCCATTAATTAGTAAATTATAAGGTCTAACGTTTTCACCTTTCAATTAGCTTATTCCTTATTGCATAGTAAGAAAGTGGAAATTGTTGCAGTCCTATTGGAATAGAAATGTGATTGTATAAATCCTAGTAGATATGAGAATGTATCTTATATTCCTATTAGAAGTAGATTACCTATTAAATGTTGTAATCCTAAAGGGTAAGGAATTAACCTTCCCTACTACTGTAAATAAAGGCACAATGGGATGAAATAACACACACCTCACAATTACATATCTCTCTCTTCTTCTCTCTATGCCGCACCTTTTCTCTCTATGGTCTCCATAATTGTTCAGTAAATTATGCCTACAACACGTTATCAGCACGCTCTTGATGCTGCGCTAAAGAGAGTTTATTCTTCAATTAGGGAAGTATTACATTTTAATCATTCTTTTTATGATTAATTTATTATTTTGAATTGATCTACATGCTATTGATTCAATTTAATTTTTCTGTGTTGAACGTGATACAACGCATTGAAGATGCAATTCCGGGTTACAGAGATTCTACAAATTCAAAGGCTTTTATTTGTTTTCTGCCAATTAGGTACGCTTAAAATAAAGTAAGATATTTGAAACAACCATGAAGCATGAAAACATTCCCCATGATGCATGAACCCCCCTATATTTATATTTTCCTTCCGAGATATATATTGTATATGTTCATATATTTGTTAATATATATATATATATATATATATATATATATATATATATTTGTTTCATGCATCGCACAATTAAATTGTTATGTGGAATATGTGAGTCAAAGTATTAAATTAAATTAGAAGCAATTCTAGGGTTTCTTAATCTTAAACCCTACATATGTCGAAAAAAATTTAGGAATGGTATGGCACCACTCCTTGTGGCACAAATTGGGCAGCAGCCCTCTAGGCTTTGCTGCACCCACATGGACCTTGATTGTAGCTTTGCTACGAGCATATACACACCCCAGGCCTTTGGCTTGGTTGGGTTGTCTCGGTCTCGTAGTCCCCAATCATCAAGGAAGCTTGCAACTTTCCTTTTTGAACCTTCCTCTGCTCTCGGCCCATGCCAACAAGTTGTCATGCTTGCTGGGCTACTGTCCCGCGCGCACTAAGGCTTATAGCTTACTCTGGTATCAGCCCATATACATGGGTTTGGTCCTTGCATGACGCCAGCCTACTGTGGCTGGGTTCCCGTGCATTAACAGGCCATCAAATCTGTTGGGCTTTGTCCTGTGCCATCCTCGAGGACCAACCTTGAAACCCAGTTGTGACTGGGGTTTCTCCCTCACCCCGTGACCTGAAGTTCACACTCAAGGCCCTTTTTTAGGCCATGCCTTTTACTTAAGGTACCCAACCCGAGCCCAATTATCTTTTGGGGTAAATTTTTTGACCCACATGATATTATTTTAGCATTCTAAATAGTATTAACCCGTATGTTAATATTATTTAGCTTATACAATCGACCCTGTTTGGTTCCGATCTATTGAATTAATTAAAAACGACCTGCAGTCCATTAATTTGATAATGAATCCAAAATTATTGACCTGAAGATCATTTTTGGACATTAACGATTCAATAATTTATTTTTATACTTTGAACTATTGACATACTTTCTTAGTAACGAAGCTCTCACAATTGAGTTCTCGAAGAACCTCAAATCCACTACACTTAGATGTATATTGCATTATGTGTTTCTTGCATAAACCTCTCTTTTATGAACTAAACGTTCATAAACTAAATTGAACCGGTAGTTTCAAATTTAGTGCCTTTGAAACCCGAAGTTTTTGTAAAACAATACACCCATGAAAACCCGAATGTTTCATGAAAACCATGTCTTAGAACCCGAATGTTCTAACTTTGATGCTTATGGATGATTTATTCCCATAGCACCAATCACAATCTTGTTCCCTCCAATTCAATGGATTGTCGAACTGTCACAAGTTCGATTTCCCTGATTTGGATGTTTCTATTAGAAACCACTTTATGTGGGTACATGACGTAAATCTCCACTTGACTATCAAGAAGCTAAGAAACCATTATAGCCAACAATGGCAAGGAAGAGCTGAATAAGCTGTAAATCTCCACTTGTGCCTGAAGCACTACAAATGGAAATACCTCATGAACGAGGATTCCATGGCTCTTTGGCTCACTTCTATGGACCGTTTAATCATGAAAGACATTGCCTGAAGCACACCATGATTACGTCCATGAATGAGTACAATTCTAAAGTTTATAAATCCGATCGAATTTTGACTAGAGAATATTTTTCTCGTCCTTCATGTTTCTAGTTCGCCCCTGAAGCAGCAGTGTAGAAAGAGGAAGTTTACCAAATTCTCGGATCTGATTACTACCACAAATGTGAGAGAAATGTATGAACCCAGTTGGGCTGGAGTCTACCGAATGGCTCAACCCAGTTCGGTCAAAGCCTAACCGAATGGTGATGCACTGCTTTGGCAGGGATACACCGAATGACATACTCTCTCACAATCCAATTTGGAGTTTGTTTTTACAACATATGGTAGAATTAGGGCCTGCCAAGGTGTGGCATCATGCCCGAAGTGTGATCCTTAGCATCTAAGACCTAAAACTTCAAGAATAAGGGATAGTATTCCCAAATCTTAACCCTGTAGAATCTACTTCCGTCTTGATGAAATAGATAATTGGTTATGCACCTGTTCGTGCCCCTACCAATGTTGTTAAGGAGTACCATTCTAGTAGTCAATATGTGAGACTAATTTTGCTACACCAAACATCGTTAGAAGAGCATAAATTTGACATGGATGGCCTTGTTAGCCGAATCCACCCTCGTAACTTTGGTTTACTTTGTGAACATTTTTTTCATGTTCTTGGATTCAAGTTTGGTGTATGTTTTACTTATGGATAATCTTATTGATATTGTCCTCGAATATGAGTTAATTGAATCATGTTTCTTAATACATGTGACCAATTCAATTAAACAAGTGATTAGGTAGGAATGTGGGAAAGTTAGTTGTCTGGATGAATGCGTACTACGCACACTAACTTTACATCTAAATCACATCTCTAACACTGACTTCAGGTCTATCCAACCTGATTAAGAGCATTGGCACGCTCCTCGTTATATGAATGGTACTACATCACCATTTAAGGGACTTTAAATTCTCTCTGACATTGAGTTTTTTAAGGATATTTGAGATGACAATGATCATAAATGAAACCATTGAAGAAAATAGAGTGAAATATCTTTGCATCACCTCCAAAAATGAGCATGAAGCTTTGATTTGGGGCCAATGGGTTGTCTTCCAATTGGAAATACACCACATGTGGCCGGCCTGGAGCCTATTGATTGAGCAGTTTACTTGCTTTGGCACGACCTTTTGGGACACTTAGGTCGAACAATGATGCTACAACATATCTCCTTATCTAAAGTAAGGATATTGTGCCTACAAGCACACTTTGTCAAGCATGCTCATTAAGGAAATTGATTTTCTATATCATTCCTTGCAAAGATACGACATGATTTTCTTTTCACAGTGGATTCAAGAGAATATATGTGGACTGATCCAACCAAAATGTGGACAATATAAATACTTATGGTTTTGGTTGATGAATTGACAAATTGGTCACATGTCTGTCCACATACATTACTGCTAAACCTCCTGGCCGATTAAGGGGTCACCGCCCTACTTATCCCTTAAGGTCCGTGAGACTGGATAATGTCGGAGAGTTTATATCGACGATTTTCGATAAAGTATTGCATGTATTTTGGGTTTATAATTGAATATAGAATTCCCATGTTCACCCCAAATAGCCTCGCTTAGCGATCATAAAGCGCAAATTTAAATGATTGCCCGAATTTTGGTATAAGTACCACCTTTTTGGTTTCTGCCTAGGGCTATGCAATCCTTGTATGCAGCTATGTTGGTCCGCCTTGAGGCCCATTGCCACCCAACCTATATGACATTACAGTTGGTTACTGGGTACGAACCTGACGATTTTCATATTTACATATTTGGGTATGCATTCCATGTGCTAAGTTGCGCCGCCGCAACGTACCAACATGGGTCCTCAAAGAAAGATGTGTATCTTTTGTCGATCATGATTCTCCTTCACACTAGCTCTCTTAGAGCCCTTGCACGTGATCTCTTTACTGCTCATTTGCAAGTTGTCACTTTAATGAGACAGTCTTTCTGTCGTTAGAGGGTGATAAGAACGCCAGCGTTTCTGGAGAACGGCCCGAATTTGCATGGACGTTGCCCACTATGTCTCATCTTAATCCTCATACCGCACAAGTGTGATAAGCAAGTGTGATGAATTCTAGTTTTTAGAATGTTGCTCCAGATGTATTTCTTTGATCTAGCTAAAGTGACGAGTTCATAAATCAGTTGCAAACATGCCTACAAGGATAGACGTACTTAACGGACATCGAGTTAACATCCTTGGAGGATGTGTCGCCTCTGTTGGATGGTCCGGTACACCGGCAGATAGCCAATCAATCTGTCTTAGCTTGGAGCACAACAGATAATTCGGTTCGTAGGATTCACTTCCCCAGAAGAGGAAGACACGGCACAACAATGAATCTAAACTCAATCGCTGTCTTAAATCATTTCCATCTCATGAGATTAATCCGGATTACTCCGGAGACTTGAAGTTCTTGGTCCAATATACTAGTTTGGATGAGCTAAATGGAATTGAAATGAGATTATCATCGATGATATTTTCACTTATATGGTAGCTATCGACATAAAGGAAAAGCGACGATATCGAACTATGTTCTATTGATTAAGTGGCAACGTAGAAATGATTGGACAACTAAAATTACACTCCAAGTCAAATTTCTTACCAAAGTGTGTATTGGGCATGTTGTTCCTACACTGCCCAAGGTAACCCTGTTGTGTTACAAGTGGGAAAGGAAACATTATGAGATGAACGAAATAATGCAATATGATGCACGCCTTACGACACAAGGTTTCTCTCAAAACGTCCAATGATTGATAGCAGCATTATGAAATGTGGTTAGTGTTTTCTCCATGGGGATATAGATATGGAGATTTACATGTAAGTTCCCGAAGAATTACATGGACTAGTTCAAATAGTTCCAAAACCACGAAACACCCTATTAACTCGTTTTGAGGCGTTCACTTACAATCCAACGGATGTGGTATACCCGCTTAAGTGATTATTTGATCAGTTAGGGATATGAATTATGCCCTTGCATGTTAAACTATGAAGTCTTATTCCGAATTGCTAGAGTTACAGTTTATGCATTAACACGAATCTCACTAAGATTCTGGAAGAGCTTGAGAAAACTGCCTCGCACCTGAAGATGGAATTTGAGATGAATGATCTTAGGAAAACTCGTTTATGCCTTAACCTGAAGTTCAAGCATTATTCTGATGGTACCTTGGTCTACCAGTCAAACTACACCCCGAATGTGTTACTTTTGAGTATACCTTTGATCGTCCATACGTTATATGCAAACGAGACCCTTGAAGAGGTTATGGAATCCGAAATTCCATATCTAAAGTTCAACTTTGCGCTTCGTTGTACTTAGCTCATTGTATTTAGACATGACATCTCATTCGTTGTTGATCTTGGTAAAGATGCAGCACCGCGCCTACACGCAACCACTGAATTGGTATTAAAGACGTACAATGAAGGTACTACGAGGGAAAATCCCAATGCATCTCGAGAGGATCCAACCCCTTGATCCTCGAAATGATGCTTGCCTTGTTGTTATGCTAACGCAAGTTACTTATCAAACCCGCACAAGGCAAAATCCCCAAATGGTTATGTCTTTACCGTTAGGGATATCGCAATATCTTGGAGGTCCATGATATGACCTTAGTTGCAAAATATTCGAATCTTTCCAAAACTCACCTCACTTCACTACGCCACAAGTGAGACATGATTAAGAGTTCTTGTTGAGTATATTCGAAGTACTTGCTATGTTTTCATCCATCGTTGAGTCCCGACGACGATCCATGAAGACTATGCCGCATGTATCCACCTGACCAAGACATGATGCAACAACAAAGTCAACGCCAAGACATATTGCGTCTACATCTACATCAATAGAGCATAAGGAGATTGAAGTCATGCAAGCCGATCCCAGACAACCTTGCCGACCTCTACACGATGTCACTGTCGAAGTCAACCTTCCAGAAGCTTGTCCGAGGAATTGGTATGCCTAACTATCATATGCAATGCTTATAGTTCTCATTTGGAAGTTATGTCAAACTCATGGAGAGTATCCAAAAGTATACTCACTTGATCTTAATGTACTATTTTTCCCTGAGTGGATGGTGTTTGGAAAGGGTTGGTTTTTATTCTTTTTTTTAATTTCCCTTTTAGTTGTTTGAATGAACTTTTTATACTATAAATCAAGCTAAATTGAATAGCTGTGTTTGTATATTGTATTTGGTTTGTTAAATTGGTTTTTTTTTTCTTTATTTGTTGAAAAATGTAATTTAGTTTTGTGAATAAAAGTTTTCGAGCAAGAAAATTACCTTGGAGATAGAATTTAAATATGAGCACTTACATTTATTTAGAGTTTTGAATTCATCTTTAATTAGGGCATTGTGGTTGTGAGTTTGATGTAAAGGAAAACTAATGAAAATGGCTTAAAAACTTTGAATTTTAATGATAAGGACAAAATAAAGGGTAAAGTGAATAGTACCATGATTGACTTTTTAGTGTAAAAATATGGTTTTTCGTTAAAATAAACAGTACCGTGAATTTTTCGTTAAAACTGTTTTGATTTAATGCATTGTAATTTTTATAAACATATTTATTTATATAATTTCTAATTTCGCAGCAATGTGCAAACATAATTTCTAGTTGCATCCAAATCATCAGGCGGGCTCAAATGACGCTAGCACATGGTGCAAAGACAGGTACAAAAATAACCTCCCAATCGTGATAAAATCTTGTCTCCTCCACCAGCGCTAAAATATGTTCTTGAGATGAGCAGCATGTATCTCAGGGAATTAACAAAGTAATCAAACCAGCTGGATAAGAATTAAAACTCTGGCTTATAAAGTTAGAAAATTAATCCTCAACCAATTCAAAAATCCATAACATGCACGTCAGAATACTAATTCTCCAAAACATGCCAAATTTAATCCATAATATAACATTAGAAACTAATAAGAGAAAGGAACTTAATTCTTCTCAGCTTCTTCAAGCAGAAGGATACTGGGATCCAGCACGCATGATGACAGAAAAGACCAGAATCAGCTTGTGAGCATCCCAGCAAAAACCAATCAGATCACCTTCTTTCAGTTGCCGCCTCTTCACAAATTCACGGCTCCATGTACTAATCAAAACATAAGTTCCGGAGCCCTTCCAACGCTTGAAAATCAATTGATGTTCGGAGCTCGTATTAAGATCATAGATTCTAATCCCTGCTCCCTGATTTTCGACACGGTTAATAATTTGATGGCTCAAGTAGGGCAAGATATGTTTCTTAACCAACTTTCTCCTCAGCACTAGCCTGCTGGCCCTGTGCATGTTCCGTCCAACGTCGGTCATCGTCAGAGTTTTCTTGATCGGCCACGGCTCCATGTACCGGCTCGAGTTGGTTGGCCCCTTCCAAATCTGCTGCACGGCCTCATTGAAGCTGTATTTGATCAGCAGGCGGGAAATCTTTGCAGCCACTTCATTTCTTCGCTTCATGAACTTTTGCATAGCATTCTCAGTAGCAGACAGTGTTTCATGCTCTGGGTTCGAAGCAAACGCAGTGTCGTCCTCTACTGTTCTCTTCAATTTGGTCCAAGTTGGATCGAATAAATTCAGTTCTGTTGACAGTTTGTCTTGAACTTGGTTTTCTGACTCTGCGCAGCAGGGAGTGGCAAGCGATAGATCTGTGCAGACTTCCATTGCTGAAAAGGAGAGAAATTAGCAAGTCTTTTACGATTATGAAAACTTAGATTGACTACGGGTGGTAGATGCTACCTTTTAGAAGCTCAAAAAGTCTTTAGCCTCTCAGTTTTATAATGTTTTACATGTAACAACACTTGATTGGCTTTATAGTTTTAATTTGATTCAAACACTTTGTTTACCTAACTCCCATGGCTCCACACACCCTCAAGAACAACTTGAGCCCATTTCAACACTTGTTGAGTATATGGCAGCATTCAAATGTAATACTTGAGACATGAATATGGCTCGAGAAGCACTCAAGATGGGTTCAAGTTATTCTCGAGGGCTATCAAGCAATGTGAACTAGGCAAAGGGTTTGAATGCAATTAAAACAATAAGGTCAACTAAGTCTTTTTTTATACATAAACATGGACAAAAATCTAAGAAATGAGGGGCAAAAGCCTTTTAGGACCTCAAAAAAAAAGGGTCATTTTTCTAAATTTTCGATTGATATAAGAGAGGCGATCACAACTCATGAACCCACTCTGGTTATTGAGTGGCTTCACAGGGTAGATCCAAAGGTATGCCAGAAAGAGAGAAAAATTGTGGATGGTTCATGTGCAATACATAGCATAACAATTTTAGAGTGAATGGATAAGAAGTTGATACATGACTGTTCAAACTGGTTTAGCAGGTCCAACTTCATTTTCAGCTTTAAATTTGAACAACAAAACAGAATCAGTGCAAACAATTATTTAATTTGTTAAAGTCTCTCTATGTTTAAAAATCAAATGTGGATAGGATAATTATAGGAAAGGTGAAGTGGAAGTCAAAACCAATAATACTCTCTATGAATGGTAAAGAAATTTCATAGGTATGCTAGTGACACAACAGCCACATTAAATACTGTGATAGTTCTATCTATTAATGCTATTTGGTTATATTTATGAGAAATTGTAAATCTTATTGTTTTTATTTGAATACCTGGTTTGCCTAAACTTTAGAAAGCACAAAAGAGTGAGATGCGGTCTCTAACTACTAATGTTCTTTGACTGAAACCTTTGTGGTTTTCAGTTTTTTATTGAAATCCCTAACATTAATGTGATATTGTATTTCTATGTAAGTTATTATATTTTTAAATTAAAAATAAAATTTGTAGTTATTTATATTAATGAAATTTTAAATTAAACCCATAATTTATGAGATTTAAAATATCAAAAATAAATTATACTCCAATACTGTGTGTGTGTGTGTGTGTGTGTGTGTGTATACACATGGGTACATTCATCAAAACAAACCAAAAAAATATTGTACCAAAACATGGTTACATTTTTCAAAAAAAAAAAAAAAAAAAAAATTAGGCTTAATAACATTATTAAATTTCTTCTATTAAACTTGACATGAATACATTCTCACATCAACGAAATATAATGTACCCATATAAGTTTAAAAATGGATTAAAAAAAAGATTGAATGAATTTTATATAAAAAATGAGTACATTTTATATTAAAAAAGGGGTATATTTTACATATAAAAAATTGGTATTTTAAGCATGGGTGCATTTAAGATTAGAAAAAAATTGAAAAATTATATAAATGGGTACATATAAGTAAAAAATTGAAAACTTATTCTAATTTCACCTTTTATATTTTAGAAATGTTTTGAATTGAAATTAATTAGGAGTTTAATAAGGGTGATACATTCATCAAAACTAACCAAAAAATTATTGTAGCAAAACATGAGTACATTTTTCAAAAACACAAAAAACAAATTAGGTTTAATAACATTATTAAATTTCTTTTATTAAACTTGACATGGATACATTCTCAAATCAACAAAATATAATGTACCCATAATAATAGCATAGATAATGTGTCCATATAAGTTTAAAAATGGATTAGAGAAAAGATTGAATGAATTATATATATAAAATGAGTACATTTTATATTAAAAAAGGGATATATTTTGCATATAACAAATTAGTATATTTAAGAATGGGTACCTACTGAACAAGAGAGGTATGGCTTGAGAGCAACAAAAAAAGCAGAGTTCCCAAAAAGAACTTGAAGAAGTAAATAGACAGCACAACAGTTAGAAAGCACAAAAGAGTGAGATTTTTCAAAATAAAACAAAACTCAGAGAGGACACGTAATAGACATTCAAATATGGTAAGACAATGCCGTTGATGTGAGATAAGAGAGGCGATCTCCTTTCTCATTATTATTCCTCTAAAAATGGGCATTTTTCTAAATTTCCCATTGACATGAGAGAGGCGATCACAAGTTCTCAATCGGCTATGGTTGCTAGGGCGGGTTGGAATTGTAGATCTAAATATATGCGAGAAAGAGACTTGGACGAAAAATTGTGACATATGCAATACAAACCATAATAATTTTGGAATGAATGCATAGGAAGGTGATACATGACTGTTCGAATTGGTTTATCCGATCCAATGTGATTTTCAAATTGATAAATTGATATATTTAATTTTTATCTGAATACCTGGTTCGCCGAGAGTTTAGATATATTCAGCCGCCAGGCAGAAGAAAAGTTGGTTGTGTCGCCGAACAAGAGAGATGTGTCTTGAGAGCAACAAAAAAGGCGGAGTTTCCTAAAAGAAATTAAGAAATAATTAGACAACACAAGAGCTACAAAGCACAAAAAGAGTTGGATTTTCAAAATAAAACAAAATCGGACAGGACACGTAATAGACATGCAAATATGGTAAAATAGTGCCGTTGATGTGGAAGTTACTACAGGTACGTAAATTGAAAAACTTACATATGGAAACAAATTTGGAAATCGTTACATGGAAAGCTGGCGTAATTTGCATCTGTTTAAGTTAATAGATTTATGCGGTTAGTTTTTATTAAGAACTTAAACTTGAAATTTAAACAACAAATAGAAGTTATAAAGTGAGAATTGTGGATGCAAATTTCCGCCGTCTTTTTCTTTGACGAAAATGCACCTGCAAAATAATAACACCTAAGATTAAGACCAAAAGCCTCACGCGCCCAAGATGAATGGGGGGGGGGGGGGGCTTGGCCAAAGAATCTCCGATACCAAAGTTAGAATTTGAGAGAGAAAGTGTTTAAGAATTTTTGAGGAGAGAATGGCCTCGCATTTTAGTAAGAAAACATGACTATTTATAGGGGACTGATCGGCCCTATTTAGAGAATAGAGGCCGGCCACATATGGTCAAATTGTGAGTGTAATTGCAATATATTATGTGAAATAATATCTTGCAATTAACTTGGCAATTAATCCCAAATTGAATAGGAAAATTGGGAGTTACCTTTTGAGTGAGAATTTGATGAGGAGTGATGAGAGGGTTTTGAATAATTACCATTTCGATTACCTTTGACTCTTCATTGATTGAATTGTTATTGTCTGTTGCATGCGTGTGGGATTCTCGGTGTGCCTCAAGGATAATTTTGTCTTTTTCACCCAAAAAGTACACGTGTCGGCTCCATAATTTTCTTGATTACTTTTGGCTCCACAAATGCCCCCATACCTGCTGGGCTGCTAGTAGGAAAGGGTAGCAGGTGTAGAGATCTCCAATTTTGATACAGATTCCCATTTGGACTTGGAATTAGATTCTTCTAGAAAAGGTAAATAAATCACTTCCAAAGCCTATTTAAGCTTACCTTAAGTAAGGGATTAAATCAACTTTGGAGGGCAATTATTTATCCCTACAAGAAAGAGAGAAAGCTAGAGGATATCTATTACCCCATCCCTAGCGCTCTTCTTTGCTTGCCTATGCAAAAAACCATCTTCCGTTGATTTCTTTATCTTCTTTGCACCGCACCAATGTAAGAAAAAAATTAATTTTCTTTGTCTTTTCTTAGGAGGTGCTGCTACAGGGCAATTGTCGGGATGGTGCGGCACGTCGGCTGGCAGGGGCCAGGAGTCGGCCTGCCATGAGCTGAGAATGTGGTGTGGTAGGGGCCACAACTTGTGCTACTCGGCTTGACTGAAGCAAAGGGCTGGCTCGACATGGGCGAGGAAGTGGCATGGCATAGGCCACGGTTTGGGTTACCACGTCTGGGCTGCTTGCTAAGAATGAGGAAACTGCTTGAGTTTGATTTCTTAGCTGCCGTAGATGGAGCAATCAAGGACAAAGCTGCCAAGATCGGAGCTGCTAAAGATGAAATGTTTGATGAGCGAACTGTTGAGTGTGAAGTGGCTTTTTCCCCCTGACCATTTGCTACTTAGCTGGCCTTCGAATATTGGATCTTTTGAGCTGTGTTGCCTTCTCGCATTGGAGTGCAATTAGTTTACCCTCTCGCACTAGAGAGTAAACCCCAATGGGTGTCAGGGAATTAGTTTACCCTCTCGCACTAGAGAGCAATTAGTTTATCCTCTCACACTGGAGAGCAGACCTAAATGGTTGTTGGGGAATTAGTTTACCCTCTCGCACTAGAGAGTAATTAGTTTATCCTCTCGCACTGGAGAGCAGACCCAGATGGGTGTCGGGGAATTAGTTAACCCTCTTGCACTGGAGTGCAAATAGTTTATCCTCTCGCATTGAAGAGCAAACCCAGATAGGTGTCAGGGAATTAGTTTACTCTTTCGTACTGAAAGGCAATTAGTTTATCCTTTCGCATTGGAGCGTAGACCCAGATGGGTGTCGGAAAATTAGTTTATCCTCTCGCACCGGAGAGCAGACCTAGATGGGTGTTAGGGAATTAGTTTACCCTCTCGCACTGGAGATCAATTAGTTTATCATCTCGCACTGGAGAGCATACCCAGATGGGTGTCAGGGAATTAATTTACCTTCTCGCACTGGAAAGTATGGAAATCGTTGTTGTGAGCGCAATTAAGGAAAACTGGACTGCTAGATAATTGAAATAATCATTAACTGTGAAGTCTTGTTCGGCAATCTACATGAGACTTCGAACTGTTTGTGGAACCTGCGTAAAGGTGTAAGTGAGAAACGCAACGAGCTGCTTCCGAACATTCTTCAAGTATTGCGCCATTGTTAAATGTTTTGTCATGTGCCATTCCGAGGCTTGGTTGATGATCAACTGAGAATCTAAATAGATTGCAAGCTTCTTCATCGCTAAGTTTTTAGCAAGCAAGGTCTATTAATAAAGCCTTGTCTTTTGCTTTTTCGTTGGATGCTTTGAAGTTTGGAGTGCAATGGGCTTGGTCAACGCGATTAGGAGACACAGGGCAAGATGGCAAGGTTAGGAGCCGTGGTGCAAGATTGGCACGGTTTGGAGCCATGATGACAGATCAAGGGCTGTAGAGAACCATGAAGCAGGTAGGCATGACTGTGAGTATGAAGCTGGGGTCGGCTCGGGCTAGGTTGTGCACCGTAGGAGGAAATGGACTAATAGGTCATGGATGCTCGGTTGCCGGTGATGTGTTGCTTTAGTATTATGGAGTGATGAGAATAAGACATGCTGCCAGTTTGGGCTAGTGTGTTCTTTTGGTACTCGTTTGCCTCTATTGCGCCATTAGGCTGGGTTGCTGCATTTGTTGGAACATAAGTAATCATTGTATCCTCAAATGTATATAGGATGGTTCTGTTTGCTCGATCTTGTCAATGAAATGTTAATGTTACCTATTTATGTTGATCATGTCTCATCGAAGCGCTTTGTTAGAAGCTTTGTTGGGTTAGAAATCATTTAATCGCTCAATCATGCGCCTTTTTACTTCTTCCAAAATTTTCCTTTGTTGGGGTAACGGAGCTCTCGGCTGCCTCCAGTCGTGACCTGTTAGTCTAGGCTGCTCCTCTATGTGTTTGGCTCATCTATATCGCATCTGTGGTGCATGTGGTATGTTCCTAACAGGCAAGCAAATTTCTTCGTAGGTTGCTGGTTGAACTTGAGCCGGATTGTGTGACTGCTTATCTCCATTTTTCGTGCTACCTACTCAGATGTAAGGTGGATGATGCTTATTGCGGGCTTCGCCGTGAATGAACACTTTGCCTGGAAAAGGTTGCTCATGTTGATTATTAAAGTGTGGCCTCAACTGTGAATGTATGCTCGTCTGTGGGCTTAACCAAAAGCGCATGCTCCTCCGCGGGCTAAGACGAGAGTATATGCTATCTCGGGGGCCCAGTTGGGAGTGTACACTGCCAGAACGCTTGGTTCATGATTGGTCAAGTGGCTGCTTGGTTCATGACTGGTCAAGTTTTGTTCTTTGCCATTGTCTTACTTCGGGACATCTCATTTGGGGCACGCTGCATCTCGGTATGTTACAAGAGCTGATTCACTTAGGTAGTCTGTTGTACGAGGGCGCTTGTTAACTTTATGACTTGTCGAGATAAATGCTGTTCGCCATTTTGAGTAGAAGAGCATGGACGGTATACGTCTCCTTAAGTAGTGGAAGTGTAATGGATTCCAGGCGCGAGGTTTGAGATGGGATTTGTTAAATCTGCAGAGAAATGGGGTGAAAATACCCTTGATTCAATCGTCGGTCTAGAAATCTAAAGCTGGGATGGATGGTTGAACAAGTTTTGGGATTGCATGGAAGGCCACGAGAGTGGGCTGGGTCACGTGAGTGAGCTGATCTGCATGCAAGGCGCTTGGGTGCGGTGCAGCCTGGTTTGCTTGGCGTTAGGCTGAGGGTGAATTGGGCTTGGAGCGTGCTGAGCTCGCGTTGAGTCGCAACTTTGGCTTCTTGTGCGGCTCAGGTCGGTTCGCCTTGGGCATGGGCCCATGTAAGCTGGAGTAGCGTTGGGCGCTATTGCCTTGGGCTTGCAGCCGCCTGGTTTTGGGCTAGCATCTATTAGGCTTGCTAGGGTGAAGCATTTTGGGTTGCTTTGATCTAAGCTTGAGGCATTATGGCGCTAGCCTGGGTCTGCTGCTGTGAGGTGGCACATGCATGGGCTTGCTGATACATGGCTGCCTACCTACCGTAGGTAGATGGCTCACCAAGGGCTACCACAATGGTTGCTGCAATGGTGGTTGCCACGGTGATGCCCCATGGGGGTGGTGCTACTTCACTAACCATTGTGTTAAGCCTTGTAGATCGTCGTGGTGGGACTATGCCTCAATCTCTATTGCTTGGTCCAAATCCTTAAACGTAGGAAGTTCCGTTCTTTGTGGTTTTCGAATTTCTAGTCATTGTACTTTTCTTTTACATTTGTTCAAAGAACTTTATAAAAAATTCTAGGAATAAGAATGTACGAAAAATCTGCAAATGAAAGAAAAATTGGAAACTTTGAATGCAAGAGTCTTCTTTTAGCGTGTGAATCAAGCTCTCAATGAAAGCACCAATTTGTGGATGCAAATTTCCGCTGTCTTCTCCTTTGACGAAAATGCACCTACAAAATAATAACACCTAAGATTAAGGCCAAAAGCCTCACGCACCCACAATGAATGGAAGGGCTTTGGCTGAGGAATCTCCGATGCCAAAGTTACAATTTAAGAGATAAAGTGTTTAGGAATTTTTGGAGAGAGAATGGCTTAGCATTTTAGTGAGAAAAATGACTATTTATAGGGGAATGACTGGCCCTATGGTCAAATTGTGAGTGTAATTGCAAGATATTATGTGATCTCAAATTGAATAAGAAAATTGTGAGTTACCTTTTGAGTGAGGATTTGACGAGGAGTAATGAGAGGGTTTTGAATAAATACCATTTTGATCACCCTTGTCTCTTCCTTGATTGAGTTGTTATTGTCTGTTGCATGCACGTCGGAATCCCGATGTGCCTTGAGGTAATTTTGTCTTTTTAACCCAAAAGTACACGAGTCGCCTCCATAATTTTCTTGACTATTTTTGGCTCCACAAGCATATACTAACTTATTGTTAGGTTGATAATTAAAGAGATTTTATCAATTGTATTGTGTAATTTTTTTTTTAATGTTATTATTGGAGGATATATGAATTGAGATCTATTTCAACATTGAGAAAAGACTTTCGTTGATGCACATATTTCACTTAATTTAAATTTGAGGCAATGTCAGTCTAAGCTTATAACTTGGTTTAAATTTGAGATATGTTTTTAGTTTCCTTGAAGTAATTTGAACGTCTTTTTGTTCTCCAACTCCGTGTGATTGAGTTGGGCCTTTTCATGCTTAATATTAAATTTTCACCCAATAGGTTTAAAAGGGCGTTTATAAGGTGGTGCGGATCGGAATTCAACGGTCGTGATTTGCCGAATTCACAGTAGAACCGGGTTTTTGTGACCTAGTGTAATTAAAAACTTTTAATTTTTTTATTTACTGGTTATGTTTTTGTTGAAAAGAAAGGGGAGGTGGGGAACTGAGAGATTATTGGCCTGTCGAAGTTGGAAAGTGAGGCAAAGAAAGGGAGTTGGGGTGAGGATTCGATTTCAGGTGGATTAAAGCTCCATTGCAACTATGACCCGATAATCTTATACATTTAATTTTTTTTGTCCACTAGGTGTGTGTTTGTGTTTTTTTTTTTTCTTCAACGAGAGAGGGAGCCAGTGAAGGGTGAAAGTGTTCGATTTTAGGTGAATTGATTGTAACCCAGTAAATCCTATACCTTTAAAAAAAAATTGTTCGATGATGTGTACTAGTCGGAGAGAGAATGATAGTTGAGGGTTGTATTCTTAGGGAAAAAGAGACAGAAAGATGGAGTTGGTGAAGGGTGTGAACGCTTGATTTCATGTTAATTGAAGTTGCGCTTGGATTGGAGTTGACAAGGGTGGTTCATCCAGAACCTTAGAAGAAACTCAGGTTGTGAAGGTCAGTCTTTGAAGAAATCTAGATGCTCTATTATAATACATTTGCATTTTATTTTGGTATCACTTTCAAAATAAATGGGCTAATTGGGTCACCTATTAAACCTACGCGTTTTTTAAGGTGCGGTCTGAATGTGGTTCATTAGATCAAATCTGACAGGCTAAAAATCAATCCATCAAAATGAGTTTGCGATGAAACTGGGTCATAAATGACTCGTCATTAAATGAAAAGAATACCCGACACCAACTTAAAATTTTTTGGATTTAACTCTCTCCCTCCCTAACAACAACAGTAACCTTCTTAAATTTGTGTGCTCCTCCCAAACTCTCTATCTCCAGCAAGCGCTCAAATTTCCTTCCCATTCAAAATATTGCTTCTCATTCAAAACCTAGTGGTACTTATGATATGCTTGTCTTCTCCAGCCTCATTGCACTTACATACAGCGGTTCAAAAAATCAGGGGAGTTTTATTCAAGGGTGTCTAGTCGGTTTCACATAAAGGACGTGTTTTTCACTTCAATCAAGTTAGGTTTAGAGTCATAATCAATGTCATATTTGATTCTCCATAATAAATTTCAAATTCGATGAGTAATGCTTTCTTCACAATAGATGTAAAGCTATGAAACTTTGTTGACAGGTTGTTGTAAGGGTATCTATAGTTGAATTTGTTTGTGTTAAGGATATGCTAACCCACGGTATTCAACTAGTAACCAAAGAAGAAAATTCTTATAAAAGAAAGGTTAACAACTTATTCCAAGCCCCATGTGTTGGGATTGATAAGGAGAAGTTTGATGAGGCACATCTTTGTTCCTTTAGGGCAACCTGCTTTGGCGACCTTGAGTAACTGACCTATTTAATAGGTTATGAAATGAACAAGTTCGCAAAGCAGGGTTTCTGCCTCATTATTGGGCTAGGATGTAACGAACTCCATGATGTAAAGGTTGAGCTAGAACGGATTAGGCTACTTAAGGAGTTTTTCCTGGGAAATTAGGGTTGGTAGGTGAAAGTAGCAAAGGGAGGAAAAAAATAGGACATAGGTAAAGCAAAGGCCACTCCTAAGAAAGTCACCAAAAAAATATATTTGACTTGTTGGGAGATTGAAATGGTCTTTATGGAGTGCAAGAACGAGAATGATGCCTTCAAGCTAGGTCTGGTTTACTTGGCTGAGGTTGTGTTGATTGGGACAAATACCAATGTAGCTATGAATCCAGACTATGTCTACCTTGTGGAGAATATGTATAGGCTCAACAATTTTGCATTGGGTTCTAACTTCTTTGAACAATTTTAAGACAGCCTCTCCTACATTACTTTTAGGAAAGGTAAAGGTACAGTTGATGGTGATGGTTAAGAAGATGATGAGGAAGAAGAAGAAGAAGTTAGGGAACCAAGAAAGGGCATTGGTTCGAATGGGGCTGCAAAGGATGTTCATACGCTTTTCAGGTATTATGTGCTGCTTTCATTGGTAATATTGACTTTATTACAATGATTGAATAATAATTAATTAAGCAATAGGTAAAAGTGTAGGCATACGAAAAAAATTTCCCAAATTAAGATGTCCTTATGTTACTGTAAGATGATGGATCCAAGAGCTACACCGAGAATTATACGATGGAAGACAACAAAGAAGTAACCGATCCATGAACAATTGAAGTTGTACATAACTGAGAGCAGAGAGGTATCACTGTATTTCAAAACTTTTGAAATTTATGAATGAAAGTGAATGTCTATGAATAATGTGTGAAAATGTAAACCTAATGAGTGAATTTAAATAGAAGGTTGTGGAGATATGAAAGATTGTTATCGCTAAAGCAGAGAAGAACAAAGCGTACTAGACGTGGGTTGATGAAGTCGATGTTATGATACCTGACAACCTTATTTCCAACACAAATGATGTTGGTGAGTTGAAACTGTAGATTAAGGATTTGAAAGTGTCAAGAGAAGGAGAT
The DNA here is from genome assembly GCF_041283825.1 of Pyrus communis. NCBI lineage: Eukaryota > Viridiplantae > Streptophyta > Magnoliopsida > Rosales > Rosaceae > Pyrus > Pyrus communis. The sequence continues at coordinate 11,602,183 of NC_142578.1, forward strand.
TTCAGATAAGAAAGTGCTGACAAAAGTGGAAGAGTTGTCCAAGGTGGTGGAAAGAAAAATTTGGTAACAAAACGGACTGGTTTCTAGTAATGTATCCCACTTAATTTCTCCTAATGTTGAAAATTGTGGCAATTGTGATGTTGAGTGTCTTTTCGTATCGATAAAATATTGTACATGTTTTTTCTAATTATTTTATACTTGTGGATAGAACTACTGTGAATGCTACCATGATGCGAGGACAACTCAAAGATTAACTAGAGGCCAGAAATGCATTGTGTTTAAAGGATTTGGGCTGGTGTTGTTGAAAACAATGATGGGGTAGGGGTGGAGTTTAGTAGATCATGGTTGGATGTTGTGAAGTGGGTCTACATGCCCCTGAGCCTTGATCACCATTGGGTTGCTGTCAAGATGAATCTTAAAGCTAAGAAAATAATTGTGTATGACTCATTAAATATAGCAACCAACTAGCGCCAAGCAGCTGTAAAATTGGCATTGCTCACGTGTTACCGGATGTCCTCAAAAGCCAACTATGGGAGGGGAAGAAAGAACCTTGGCCAATCATGATAATTCCAAGGTCCTCACAACAAGACAAAGAGTGAGTTGAAATGTTAGTGAATTTAGTCAAATTATTGAATTGTTACTGAAAGTTGTTGAATTGTTGTATGGCACATGGGGGATTGTAGTATTTTCACTTTAAAATTGATTCAGTTGGTTTTTGCCGACTTTCCTTTAGTTGTAGTAACGCCGTCCAATGTCCTTGCATTTCAACTCATGATGACAGTTGACATGTTGCATGGGGTACACGATTTGTAGAATGATTCGTGATTAACAATTTTAGTGTTAGTGTAGAATGATCGGGAATGAACAGTGTTAGTGTAGGGGAAGAAATACATTATTGTTGATATGTGGTGCTAGACAACTTTTTTATTTGTTAACACATTTTGTAGTTGTTTCGGATGCATGTAATGTGTTGGACAGTTGGTTGATTGGGAATGTTCTAAATATTTATCTATATTTGTAGTTGTTTTAGATGAATTCGTAAACATGTTGAACCAATGTTTTTCCATATTTCTACATATTAATTAGCAAATATGTTGAACCAATGAGGATTAGCAAGGGCTCATTCATAAACAATACGATGAGCAAACAAGGACATATAGTGATCACCAAAGCAAATATATTAAGTAAAGATAATTTGTTCAAATACTAAAGGTTACATTGCCCACAAATAAACCACATTTCACAAAAAAAAATCTTAAAGTATAAAACTATCCAACCGTCTAAGCTAGCTAAAAACTCAAACAAGAAACATAAAGTACTACTACTAGAACATCAAGAAACATTAATTAAAACTATTGGAACCAATCTGTGTAATTCTAAGTAACCTACAATACAATAAAACTACCGCAAGTAAACCTTAGGCTCGCCAACGCAGGGAGAGGGGGGTGTGGTTGGCCGAAGGCTCTCCGACGGTCAAATTAGTGAATGATTTGAGATTCAAGCAATGGGCAAGAGAATTAAAGTATATAGATTGCGTTGCCATAGATGAACACTATGTGGGTGTATTTGAATCGTGGGAGAGATTTTTTAGGATAAAATCCTCATTCTAAGCCGGAGAATCCTAGAGGATATCTAGTATGTAGATATTACATCCTCTTAGTAGTTGTGATTATTTGCGGCACACATATATCCCTAGATTGTAGGGACTACAAAACATATAGGATCTGATTGTGTCTATATTCGGGGTTAAATCGCGTGTCTTGTGGAACAAGCATGGTCATCCAGTGGAGTCGCTAGGACTCCGCCTATTACCCTGACATTGAGCGATGGTGGCACCTTGCTCCGTATGATATAGCTCTACCTAGAGCTGGTGAGTCCATGACCAGACTTTTGCAATAATAGTATTCGAATCCGCTTTACTCCGACCTTGAAAATCATGGTCCCACAAAAACGTCTAAACTTTAAAATTAAACAACCATCCAAATTCTTAAACTTCTCAACTTCATCATCATTTATTGTTACCTCTACAGTGACTATTATTTGACCATTTAGCCAACGCATTTGTTTTTTTTTTTTTTTTTTTTTTTTTTTGGGGAGGAGCTGGAAACGCGTTAGTGACTATCCTCTCCCTATGGTCCAGACCAACTCTTGACTCATCCCTTACACCATCTTCCTTTCTACTTTCTGGTTGAGGGAAGCAAAGGATTAGATCATCCTCGAACATCTTATTAACTATAACCAATCATCTAGCTATTTCAGATGATATCCATGATGCGAAAATAGTTAAGCACACAAATTAACCCTCTTGTTGTCAAATTGTAGTAAGGATGCAAGTAGGGATCGTTCTGGACCGGGGATTAGGAGGGCTTGCTAAAACCTCTAAACTGACTCAAAAACATAAGAACAAAGTTAAAAACGTTCACAAAGACTCAAATGACTCAAAACAAGTTCAAAAGACTCAAAACTGCCTAAAAACACTAACTAGGCAGTTTCTGACCTTAAACACAATTTTGGACGAATTTAAGATTATAAGTTGATTCAAAACACTTTAAAACACAAACTAAACAGATTCTAAACACTATAGAACAAGAAAGTAAAGGGGGGTTTTGATTTGACGAAAATTGAAATAACAAAACAAGTTATAAAACTAGGCAGATTGTAAAACGAATTTTGAAAACAAGATGATGGATGGATTAGTTAGAGGTCCGTTCTCCACACATGACATATTTATATATGAATCGACTTTCCAATTGCTCTTGACTAACTATGATGCTCAACACCCCAAGTTAACCGTGATGCACTAATTAACCATCAGATTTCCTTATGTCATTAAATTGGATGATGCATGCGACAATTCAAATTATTCTCCAATGGTCCTCAACATGAATGCATAGAAGAGGTACAGTGAGAGATCATTATGCTCTATGAGAATCATAAGTGTTGACGAGGCAATTGTAACTATGAATGCATGATACTCTTGCCAAGAATTCAATTAACGCGATTGTGACTAGCAACCTTCACTACTCATGTTTATAAACTTGTGACGATTAGGTGAAACTCGTTTATAAACTAGCATCGAGTTCATGCATGAAAACTAAGTATGCATCCTTAATCAACATACACAAACAAGTTTTTAATAAACAAATAATTGAATTGCAATCACAACTTAACAAATCACAATTGGAAGAAATCAATTCATATTTCAAACATGTTCATGGCTTCAAACTTTCCCCTAACTAATTAGGGGTTTAGCCACTCATGATTACAGCAAACTCAGAGAGTAATAACAAAGTAAACATTGAAAACAAGAACGAAGTACACCTAAGAACACTCCAATCTACGAGCATGAAACGTTCAAGGCCTCCTTCCTCTCCTAATTGCTGCGGCACAAGGGTTTTGGTGAGTTTAGGGGGTTATGGATGATGTAGAATGATGGATTTAGGTTTAGGATGGATGTAGGGGATGGCAAGGGAAGTTTTTGGGCAGAAAATATGGAGAATGGTGAAGTATGGATGTGTTAGAGAGAAGGCATGAATTTCTGGCGTGAATGGTGAATGAATGAATGTTTTGTGGCTGCAACAAGGAGGTTTATTAATAGGATTTCAGGAATTAAAACCCTAGGTTATTTAGGTAATCAGAATTTAAGTCAAAAGCTTTTAGAAATAGGAAATCAAATCAGAAAAGTGAAGGAAACTACCTAAAACCCACGGCAAAGGGATTAAACACAAAAGGAATGTGTTTTAATGCAATGAAATAGGAAAGAATCATCTCCCTTGCACGGCAAGGAAGATGAAAGGTCAAGGGAGATGCACGGCAAGGCTTTTATAGGAAATAAGTGAGTGTTTAATTCCCCAAATCCATTCTAAGAATCAGGAATTAAGTTAAATCCCTTTAGAATAGGTAATTGAAATCAGGAATTAGGGAAAAAAGGGCTAAGTCTTGCGGCAAAGGGAGGAAAAGAAAGGGAAAGTGCAATTAAACTTGCAGATTTTGGGAGAAAAGGAATGTATAGGTGCGGCTAAGACTTTTAAGACAAGGATTGGGACATAATCTTGCAGATTTTGGGAGAGAAAAGGAAGGTAACTCATGGCAAGAAAAGAGAAAGGATTTAAAGCCAGAAATTTGGAGAGAAAAGGAAAGTAACTCACGGCACAATTTAGGACATGTCTAGGGCTTCTAGAACATGTGATTTAGGCAACCAACATTATTTGGAAACTTGCACAATTGGAAACCTTTCAAGAATAGAAACTCCCCATAATGGAAACTGGTTTCCAATTCTTGATTCCTCCTTCTTCCTTCGATTCTAGGCTCACTTGGTCTTCAATTTCGTCCAACACTTTGGCTCCAAGCATAAGCTATCCATCTTTAGCCCAAAAGTGCTCCAAAAGACTCTAAAATGCACCATTTTGCTTCCTTAGCCATATGAACCTAAAAACACACAAAAGAAGCATAAAGGACTAGAATACTAAGGAAACACTACGTAAATGCATGAGAACAAGCCAATTAAGTCGCATAAATATGCTCCTATCAAATTCCCCCACACTTAGCTTTTGCTAGTCCTCGAGCAAAACAAACAAACTAAACAAAACGAAACAAAACAAACAAAGGACAATCTAAACCTTCCAACGTTGCCTCAGGGATTTCCAATGCACATGACATGTTAAAATTCATTATCTCCACAGATTTTAGTCATCTTCCCACTTAAGTACATTCTTAATCATAGTCACCACATACTAGTTCACAATTAAGCATTTAAAACCATGTTTTGAATGTAGTAACATGCCTTAGAGAATTTGCTCAATTCCTTACAAGATATGCACTCAATTTTCACTCAGATTTTCTAACTACACACCCTAATCTAGTTATATGTGAGAAGATTGATGTAAACATGAAAACGAACACTCACATATATGTATCACAAGGAAAGCAATTTCTGGAGTTAATAAGCATGTTTAGATATGATCTCATGAATGGAATGCTACTACTTAGACGCGAGAACCAGTGACACCATATGCTCATACCAAATTCAAACTCCACAAATTGAAACACATAACACTCAAGATTGAAGTTGAGGGTTGTAATGGGGCTTGGGGTGTTTGGCTAACAACGAAGGGATATGGAAAACAAAGGTTCTTAAAGAAATAGTGAGCAAAGCAATTGAATCAACTTAGAATTCACTTTTGAATGAAAACTCAATGTTTGAACAAAAAGGGAGAATTTAGACAATTTAGGGCCAGATTTGGTGTTTTGGACCCTTTCTTCAACATTCAACACTTAATCACTCATTCTTACATCTTTTCAAGCTCTTTTTCCTTTCTTTCTTTCTTTTCTTTTCTGTTTTTCTTTTTCATACGTTTTTCACAACTTTTTCTTTTCTTTTGAATCTCAAAACATACATATAACTTTAAGAACAAACATTCCCTCCCCCACACTCATTTTCTTGCATAATGTAACTCAAAAGGAATTCATTTAAGTCATGCTCATTATCTTTTAAGAACAAGGGTGTGGACTGTCCTAAACTAGGCTAGGTGAGGATAATGTGGGTTAACAAAGAATAAAGGCTAAACAAGGCTCAACTGGGTTAACTTAAACATATAATGAAGTAGGATACACGGCAATTTGGCTTTGGTGGTGGTCACTACACAACTTCTTCTTGAATATGTGTTATGTAAATCAATAACATGCTTCGAATGAAATGGGCATGAGTTCTAGCATTTGGAACTATATGATGAAACGCCTTCTAAGTAGTAACCAAGCAAAGAATAATGAGACCATGCAACGACTTTAGAAAACAATAATGCACAGATTTTAACTCTCCAAATAACGTTTAGGCTCAAGTCTCACAAGGTTGTAGCGTTTGTTTGAGTTCCTTCCTTCAAGCATGTTACAAAAACGAAATTTTCTTTTATGATTGCATGTGAAGTCATACATTATAACCATAACCAAGCATATGCCAAGAGTAAATCAAACTTTTCTCCATGTTTATAACTCTTTTTAACAGTCATGCAATTACAAACCAAATCCTCATCATTGTGTTGGAAGGTCCCCTAAGACACAAACACACAAAAACGACTCAAAACACTCTTTTTAGGCTTTTCAAAACATGTTTTTCAAATTTTTATGTGATTTTCGGAGTTATAAAACAAAACACACTAAAACACTCCAAAACAGCTTAAAAACACTTTAAAACAGCAAGGAACAACACTTGAAGTTATGAGTGATAAAATCCCACGAATTTGCATCAAATATACTTAGCTACCCCCCCCCCCCCCAACACTTAAATCAAACATTGTCCTCAATGTTTTAGACATAAAGTCACACAAAACACAAGTAAATATGCAAACAGCAACTAAACAACATAACATGGCAGATTAGAAACCATCAACAAAGAGAAGGGTTTGAGGAACGCAAATCTGGAATTCAGGGGATTCCTAGGGCTTCCTTTGGTGAGTGGATGGGTTGCCTCCCACATAGCGCTTGCTTTAACGTCGTACAGCCGGACGAAGAACACGTTCACTCCAAGTTGGAACCCACGGCATACAAGGGAAGCTCTTCCACAACATGCTCCACAAAGTTCTCATAGTATGGCTTCAATCTATGCCCATTTACCTTGAACTCTTGGCGACTTTCTAAGCTTTGGACTTGGACTGCACCATGAGGAAAAACATTAGTAACAACAAGAGGTCCAATCCATTTAGAACGTAACTTACCAGGGAATAACTGAAGTCTTGAATCAAAAAACAACACTTTCTGCCCCTTGGAGAACGTTTTGGTACGAAGCATCTTATCATGATAAGCCTTCGTCTTGTCCTTGTAGATGCGAGCATTCTGGTAAGCCTCATTCCTAATCTCCTCAAGTTCATCTAATTGGAGCTTCCTATGAACTCTAGCAGCGTCTATGTCCAAATTGAAGGTTTTCAAAGCCCAATGTGCCTTGTGCTCTAACTCAACGGGCAAATGACATGGCTTACCATATATAAGCCGAAAAGGTGACATGCCAAGGGGAGTTTTGTAAGCCGTACGATAGGCCCACAATGCATTGTCCAAGCGCAAACTCCAATCTCTTCTTGAGGGTCCCACGGTTTTCTCTAGGACTTGTTTGATCTCCCTATTTGAAACCTCAGCTTGCCCATTAGTTTGAGGGTGATAAGGTGTTGAAACCTTATGCGTAACGTTGTACTTCTTGAGCAAAGCTTCAATGGTGTGGTTACAAAAGTGAGAACCCCCATCACTGATTAAAACTCGTGGCATCCTAAACCTAGCAAAAATATTAGATTTTACAAAATCTGCAACAACCATAGAATCGTTAGTACGGGTGGCTTTGGCTTCCACCCATTTGGAAACATAATCGACAGCTAGCAAGATGTAAGTGAAACCAAAAGATGGAGGAAAGGGGCCCATGAAATCAATACCCCAAACATCAAAAATTTCCACAAAGGAGAGAGATTGCTGCGGCATTTGGTCCTTAGGCCCTATGTTACCTGTTCTTTGACACTTATCACATGTTAAACAAAACATTTTAGCATCTTTAGAGAGATTAGGCCAATAAAATCCAGATTGTAACACCTTTAGGGCTGTCCTTTGGGTGCCAAAATGTCCTCCACATGCATAAGTATGGCAGAATGTAAGAATGAAATTAAATTCAGATTCGGGCACACATCTACGCACAATCTGATCTGGGCAGAATTTCCATAAATATGGATCATCCCAAACATAAAAACGTGCATCATGAACAAGTTTATCATGTTGGAACTTGTTTAGGGTACTAGGAACTTGCTTAGACACCAAGAAATTGACCAAATCGGCATACCAAGGGGTTCTTACCTCAATGGACAGAAGTTGCTCATCCGGGAATGTTTCTAAGATAGGAATGGACTCTTCTTTACCCACCATTCGGCTGAGGTGGTCAGCCACCACGTTTTCACACCCTTTCTTGTCTCGAATTTCAAGATCGAACTCTTGAAGTAGGAGCATCCAACGAATGAGTCTTGGCTTGGCCTCCTTTTTGGTGAGAAGATACTTCAAGGCTGCATGGTCAGTGAAAACAATTACTTTAGTACCAAGAAGATATGATCTAAACTTATCTAATGCAAATACAATAGCCAAGAGTTCTTTTTCGGTTGTGGAATAATTCAGTTGGGCATCATTCAACGTCCGTGAGGCATAGTAGATGACATGCGGCCTCTTGTCTTTCCTTTGCCCTAAAACAGCCCCTAGAGCATAATCAGAGGCGTCACACATTAACTCAAAAGGGAGGCTCCAATCAGGTGGAACAATGATTGGTGCCGTGGTCAACAACTCCTTGAGTTGATTGAATGAAGCCGTGCACTCCTTGGTGAATTCAAACGCCACTTCTTTTTGTAGGAGACGGCAAAGAGGTTGTGCAACTTTTGAGAAATCCTTGATAAACCTACGATAGAATCCTGCATGGCCAAGAAAAGAATGAACCTCTCTAACCGAAGTTGGAGAGGGTAAGTGACGTACAAGATCTATTTTGGATTTATCAACTTCAATGTCGTTTTCAGAGATGATATGACCTAAAACTATGCCTTGTTTAACCATGAAATGACACTTTTCCCAATTAAGAACAAGGTTAGTTTCAACACAACGTTTTAGAATCAAACTAAGATTATGCAAGCAACCATCAAAAGAATCACCAAAGACGCTGAAATCATCCATAAAAACTTCAATGATTTTCTCAACATAATCAGAAAATATGCTCATCATGCATCTTTGAAATGTGGCAGGTGCATTACATAAACCAAAAGGCATGCGACGATATGCAAATGTACCAAAAGGGCATGTGAAAGTTGTTTTTTCTTGGTTCTCGGGTGCTATGACAATTTGATTATAACCAGAGTAACCATCAAGAAAACAATAGAAAGCATAACCCACTAACCTTTCAAGCATCTGGTCAATGAACGGCAATGGGAAGTGGTCCTTCCTTGTGTTGGCATTTAGCTTCCTATAGTCGATGCACACCCTCCAACCAGTTTGAATGCGCGTAGGAACAAGCTCATTCTCGGCATTTGCAACCACAGTCACTCCAGACTTCTTTGGAACACATTGCACGGGTGAAACCCACTTACTATCCGAGATTGGATAGATGACTCCACAATCTAGAAGTTTGATTATCTCCTTCTTCACAACTTCCATCATCGGAGGGTTAAGACAGCGTTGAGCCTCTCTAGTTGGTTTGGCCTCTTCCTCAAGAAATATGTGATGCATGCATGTTGTAGGGCTTATACCTTTGATATCGGCCAATGTCCATCCTAGGGCAGATTTGAACTCTCTCAAAACGTGAACTAGTTTCTCCTCTTCTTGGGCCATGAGGGATGAGGAGATGATGGCAGGTAGGGTCTCATTTTCTCCCAAGAAAATGTACTTCAAATGGCTTGGTAGTGGTTTTAGTTCAAGGACGGGTGCCTGAATGATGGGCGGAAGCAAACTGTTAGTCGAAATAGGAATTGACTCACGATTAGGAAACTTACCACCATGCGTAGGCAACAACTCAAGGGCAGCAACCATCTCCCTAACTTCCTCACTAGGAGGCACGGCATAGTGTGATCTAGGTGTGCCGTGGGTTAACCTAGGTGTTACCTCCTCGTTGTTGCGTTCCATGCCTCTTGTAATGGCTTTTTCAAGCGCATCGTCATTCAAATCGTCAAGATATCCCTGCGCCAAAGAATCAATTATATCAATAGAGAAACATGAATGGTCCTCACTAGGGTACTTAATAGAATCAGAAAGATTGAAATTAATAACTTCCCCATCAAATTCCATGGACAAAGTTCCATTAAACACGTCAATCTTGGTCCGAGCCGTTTTCATGAATGGCCTTCCAAGGAGGATGGGTAATGAAGTGGCATGATCCGATTCATCCATGTCAAGAACATAGAAATCCGCCAAGAAGATTAAATGATTAACTAAAACATCTTCCAAAACTCCCTTTGGATAGGCGTTAGATCTATCGGCCAATTGTATGATTACACCATCATTTTTCAATGCTCCTACATTCATAGATGCATAAATTGAGTATGGCATAACATTTATAGAGGCACCTAAGTCTAGCATGGCAGATTCAAAGCGAATATTACCAATGACACAAGGAATTGTAAAACTACCTGGATCTTTGCATTTTGGGTAGTTTTTGTTGCAAGATGGCGGAGACATTTTCACTTACCTTGACAACCTCCTTGGTCGAAATCTTCTTCCTAGTGGTGCACAACTCCTTCAAAAACTTGGCATAGTGTGGAACTTGCTTGATTGCATCCAAAAGGGGTATGTTAACTTGAACTTTCCTAAATGTCTCTAGAATGTCTTTTTCAGCTTCCTCCTTCTTTGTTTGCATGAACCTACTAGGAAAAGGAACATTCAAAGGAAAAACATTAGTAGGAACTGAATTTGACACATTCTTACCTTTATTGGACAGATTGGATGGCTTAGGGTCACTAGAAACTTACGGCAAAGGGAGTTCCACCCTTGCCGTGGGTTTGGTTGTTTCCCCCTCTTCAAAGTGCAGTTTTTCATCCTCTTTGTGACCTGTTTTTGATGAAGAACCTACCCCAACTTCTTTTCCACTTCTCAACAGTATGGCTTTTGCACTTTCGAACCCTCCTTTTGGATTTAGAATGGTAGAACTAGGGAGTTGAACTTGGTCTCGAAATTTACCTACAAAATCTGCAATCTGCCCAATTTGTTTCTCCAAACGATCCACCCTTTTGTCATTGTTTTGCATTGCCTTGGCTTGATTTTCTTGCCCCTGAGACAATTTAGTTAGTAATTTAAGAAGTGTATCATTGTCTAAAGTGTTACCTGAGCTTGTTTGGGCAGATTGTGGAGGTGCTTGTGTGGGTGCGTATGGTTTGTTGTAGAAGCCCGGGGGTTGTTGCCTAAAGCCTCCTTGTGATTGGGGTTGTTGTGGCTCCCTCCACTTGAAGTTTGGGTGATCTCTCCAACCGGGATTGTAGGTGTTGGAATATGGATCGTTCCTTGGTTGATTTTGGCTTTGAAAGCCAATTGCATTCGCGGTCTCCCATCCACCATTCTCAATAAGTTGAGGACACTTGTCAGAAACATGTCCTTGAATAGAACATACGCCACACACCATTGGTCCTTGGATCCTCATACCTTCGGCCATCTGAGACACAATAGAAGTAAGATTAGCTAATTGAGATTGAATATCGGATGAAGAACTTACCTCATTCACTTGTGGCAGTGGGTTATCCCTTTGTCCCACGCCTTCGTATTGTTGTGCATTGTGTGCTCGGTTTACAATTAGAGTTTTGGCATCCAACGGAGTCTTGTCCACTAATGCACCACCCGCCGAGGCATCTAGCATTTGACGTTCCATGGGAAGGAGTCCCTCGTAGAAATATTGAATGAGCAGCTCCTCCTTCATTTGATGTTGTGGACATGAAGCAACAAGTGATTTAAAATGTTCATAATAAGATGGAAACGACTCACCTTGATTTTGTTGGATGCCACTAATTCGTTTCCTCAAGAGAATGATCTTTGCAGTGGGAAAGAATTTCTCTAAGAATGCACGTTTCATACTTTCCCAAGAATTGACAGTTCCGGGGGCCAATTCAAATAACCAATCTTTGGCCTTGTCCATAAGTGAGAATGGAAAGGCTTTCATCTTCAAAATACTCCCATCCACATTGATGGGTGTCATACTTGAGCAAACTACTTCAAATTCCTTAAGATGTTTGTTAGGATCTTCCATGGACAGCCCATGGAATTTAGGAATATGATGTAATAAACTAAACTTAAGTTCAAATTCGTCCGTCTTACCCTGAGCTTCCGTGGGGTATTGTATGCATAAAGGAACGACATTGTCTATACCTGAGGCAGAGAGCTCTTTGATGGTTCGATTGTCCACGGCCATGGTTTGTACTTCCTCCACAAACTGTGCCGTGGCCTCTCCTTCCTCACCTCCTTCGTCAAACTCAGATGTAGAGCTAGGAGACGGTGGGTTAGGATTTTTTTGATTCTTTTGCTTCCTCAAGGTCCGCTCAAAATCGTCGTCAAAGTCAACGATGTGCTCACGAACAGGTTTTGAACTCCTAGTCATAAACTAGGACCTAGAAACAAAAACAAGAATAAGGTCAGTAACTAAAACGAAAATATATGAAAAAGAAATAAAAGAATTAATGAGGGATTAGCAAAGTTGCTAATCCCCGGCAACGGCGCCAAAATTTGATGCGAAAATAGTTAAGCACACAAATTAACCCTCTTGTTGTCAAATTGTAGTAAGGATGCAAGTAGGGATTGTTCTGGACTGGGGATTAGGAGGGCTTGCTAAAACCTCTAAACTGACTCAAAAACATAAGAACAAAGTTAAAAACGTTCACAAAGACTCAAAGGACTCAAAACAAGTTCAAAAGACTCAAAACTGCCTAAAAACACTAACTAGGCAGTTTCTGACCTTAAACACAATTTTGGACGAATTTAAGATTATAAGTTGATTCAAAACACTTTAAAACACAAACTAAACAGATTCTAAACACTATAGAACAAGAAAGTAAAAGGGGGGTTTTGATTTGACGAAAATTGAAATAACAAAACAAGTTATAAAACTAGGCAGATTGTAAAACGAATTTTGAAAACAAGATGATGGATGGATTAGTTAGAGGTCCGTTCTCCACACATGACATATTTATATATGAATCGACTTTCCAATTGCTCTTCACTAACTATGATGCTTAACACCCCAAGTTAACCGTGATGCACTAATTAACCATCAGATTTCCTTATGTCATTAAATTGGATGATGCATGCGACAATTCAAATTATTCTCCAATGGTCCTCAACATGAATGCATAGAAGAGGTATAGTGAGAGATCATTATGCTCTTTGAGAATCATAAGTGTTGACGAGGCAATTGTAACTATGAATGCATGATACTCTTGCCAAGAATTCAATTAACGCGATTGTGACTAGCAACCTTCACTACTCATGTTTATAAACTTGTGACGATTAGGTGAAACTCGTTTATAAACTAGCATCGAGTTCATGCATGAAAACTAAGTATGCATCCTTAATCAACATACACAAACAAGTTTTTAATAAACAGATAATTGAATTGCAATCACAACTTAACAAATCACAATTGGAAGAAATCAATTCATATTTCAAACATGTTCATGGCTTCAAACTTTCCCCTAACTAATTAGGGGTTTAGCCACTCATGATTACAGCAAACTCAGAGAGTAATAACAAAGTAAACATTGAAAACAAGAACGAAGTACACCTAAGAACACTCAAATTTGCGAGCATGAAACGTTCAAGGCCTCCTTCCTCTCCTAATTGCTGCGGCACAAGGGTTTTGGTGAGTTTAGGGGGTCATGGATGATGTAGAATGATGGATTTAGGTTTAGGATGGATGTAGGGGACGGCAAGGGAAGTTTTTGGGCAGAAAATATGGAGAATGGTGAAGTATGGATGTGTTAGAGAGAAGGCATGAATTTCTGGCGTGAATGGTGAATGAATGAATGTTTTGTGGCTGCAACAAGGAGGTTTATTAATAGGATTTCAGGAATTAAAACCCTAGGTTATTTAGGTAATCAGAATTTAAGTCAAAAGCTTTTAGAAATAGGAAATCAAATCAGAAAAGTGAAGGAAACTACCTAAAACCCACGGCAAAGGATTAAACACAAAAGGAATGTGTTTTAATGCAATGAAATAGGAAAGAATCATCTCCCTTGCACGGCAAGGAAGAGGAAAGGTCAAGGGAGATGCACGGCAAGGCTTTTATAGGAAATAAGTGAGTGTTTAATTCCCCAAATCCATTCTAAGAATCAGGAATTAAGTTAAATCCCTTTAGAATAGGTAATTGAAATCAGGAATTAGGGGAAAAAGGGCTAAGTCTTGCGGCAAAGGGAGGAAAAGAAAGGGAAAGTGCAATTAAACTTGCAGATTTTGGGAGAAAATGAATGTATAGGTGCGGCTCAGACTTTTAAGACAAGGATTGGGACATAATCTTGCAGATTTTGGGAGAGAAAAGGAAGGTAACTCACGGCAAGAAAAGAGAAAGGATTTAAAGCCAGAAATTTGGAGAGAAAAGGAAGGTAAGTCACGGCACAATTTAGGACATGTCTAGGGCTTCTAGAACATGTGATTTAGGCAACCAACATTATTTGGAAACTTGCACAATTGGAAACCTTTCAAGAATAGAAACTCCCCATAATGGAAACTGGTTTCCAATTCTTGATTCCTCCTTCTTCCTTCGATTCTAGGCTCACTTGGTCTTCAATTTCGTCCAACACTTTGGCTCCAAGCATAAGCTATCCATCTTTAGCCCAAAAGTGCTCCAAAAGACTCCAAAATGCACCATTTTGCTTCCTTAGCCATATGAACCTAAAAACACACAAAAGAAGCATAAAGGACTAGAATACTAAGGAAACACAACGTAAATGCACGATAACAAGCCAATTAAGTCGCATAAATATGCTCCTATCAATCCACATCCCTCAACTGTTCGTCTCCCACAATATAAGCATACCTCAAAAACTTTTAATAACTGAAGAAAGTAGGCAAACAAACATCCTTCAACACTGTTGTTTGTAAGTAGGTACTAATGGTGAATGATTGATTGGGGATGTTTAAGAAATACGTCTCCATATTTTTAGTTGTTTTTCATAACTCCTCGTCCCTGTTCACCACTAGCACCAGCTTTAGCAGTAGAAAAGCATCAATTTTTGTATTCACACTCTAATGGTCATTGCATTAAAGGAATTAATAGAGCCATCATCAACCCTTACAAGCTTGTCATTGGGTAGAGTAACGTTCTTGATGATCTTCGAGTTCCTAAACTAGATAGGTATCTAAGGGATTTAGACACACATAGCCAACAAAGTTATAGGGTTAGATTCCCTAAACTCCACCATCCAACTTTCCAAATGAAAAATTTGTCCTCTCACATACCAGTGATGGTTGTGCATCACATACTCAACTTTATCTTTGGCAGTGAACACTAGGGTAAACCATTTATGGTTGAAATAGTATGAGAAAAATGTGTTTTTAAAACCAAATTTTCAACTCAAAGTGAGCTCCTTGTAGATGACCTCATCCTCGAAAGGTTTCCCAAACATTTTTCCATTAAGACCCTGGCCTTCATATGCTCCACGTAAATGATGAAAACCTGGTTGGTGTCCACCCTTGTCACACCCTTTTCCAAAACTTACAATTGTCAGTTTTGAAAGTAATTAGAGCATCCCTAGGGTTAGGAATTGGAATGAGTTTGCCCAGAAAGGAAGTATAGGGTTGGAGAATGATCTTCTAAGGTGGGATGAAGTAGCAACAACTAGGAAGTTGTGAGCAATTTTGGGGGAGGTGGGTGAGAGAGTAAGTGACGATCTAAAGTTTTGGGTTTGAATGAAAAAAGGGCAGGGAGATTATGTCATGCACAAATGACACCACCAACAAATAAAGGATAAAAGTGGCGTGCAGAACAATATGAACAAGCAAATAATGATTGCAAATATTTCAATTATCTGTGCATGGAAATAAAGAAACCACACATATGGTGAGTTGCATCAGTATCTATCCATTAATTAGTGTGATCAGATACAAGGTTAATTTCAGAAATCATTGCAGCCAAGGCATCCACATTGTTTTCAATCAGGTTCGCGCGGTTGTTGTTGCCTTGATTTCCTTGACCTTGATCCCTTCGATGGCGACATTCTTGAGCCCAATGTCATTGCTTTCCATAAACCCAGCAACTTCCCTTGATTTTCTTGAAGTCTTTGCCTTTCGTAACAGGGACAAAGTGTTTTTCCTTCTTCTTAGTTTTCTGGAACTTCGGCCTTTGCTTTGATGAACTTCCTTTAACAACATTCGCCTTGGCTTCCATACTCGAAACCAGGGCCTTCTCATTCTTTATGTTATCTTCCTCTATTCTTAGCCTGACAATGAGATTCTCAAGGGTCATCTCCTTACATTTGTGCTTGAGATAATTCTTGATCTCTTTCCAAGAAGGTGGCAGTTTTTCTATAAAGGACGCTAAGCCTCATTGATCACCATCCCTTCAACATGAATGTCATGGATGATTTTCTGGAGATCTTCAGTTTGAGAGACAACGGACTTGGAATCCACCATTTTGTAGTCCAAATATTTGCCCACGACAAATTTCTTCGAACCAGCATCCTCAGTTTTATATTTTTTTCTCAAGTAATTCCCAAAGTTCCTTGGCTGTTTTGCATACTACATAGACATCATACTATGAATCATCTAATGCAATGAGAAAATAGTTTCTGCAGAGGAAATCATTATGATTCCAGGCATCTATAACCATTAAAGTTTCTGCAGAAAAAATATTTTCTCCATCTACAGTAGGTACAGTCTCGCACAGAACATTAGCCAAATTCAAGGTTGTCAAATAAAACATCTTTTGCTGCCATCTTTTGAAGTCTCCGCCCTTAAATTTCTCAGGCTTCTCAGAATGAGGTTTAGTTCCTGATTGTTTCATACTGTTCGAAGATTGTTGGAGAACAATTCAGAAATAAACAAAAAAATAACAGAAATAAACAGAATTTGAAATTCTAATATTTTATTAACTAAAAATACTTGATGTCCAGAATGAAATTATACAATAAATACAGAAACTAATATAAGAATATCAATTATAGTAACTTGATCACAGAAGGTAGAGGCTAGCGTAAAAGTTATGTCCTTCGAACAATATTTTCGTCTCATTCTTGTGCTTGTGGTTCTACAATGTCTGCTCGACCAGGATTCAACTACCTACTTCTACAACCCATACTGGATTCTAGAATTTTAGCGAATTTGCTTTGTGTGCTTACTCTTTGGAAATTTTGTACGAAAGAAAAAGAGGAAGAAAGATGATCTCACTTAGATACTGTGATTGCAAATATATATGTTGTTTCACACCCTTTCAAATACCTGTTCAGTGTATTTGAAAGTATACAACTCTTTCTAATAGCTATGTTTTTTAATCAAAACATTTTTTAATTAATAAATTAATTAAAAAACTTAATCCGAAAATTAAAATTAATGAATCTGATTAATTTTAATTTCCTAGGCCCCAAGTGCCCCAAGGCCCAAAGCCCTTGTCTTGATTAATTAATATTAATTGTATTTAGGCTATATTATATTCAAACCTAATCCACACAACCATAAGGCCTAAAATATTAGAATTTCAAGTTCTGTTTATTTATATTAATTTTTGTTTATTTCTGAATTGTTCTCCAACACTTAACGCTTTCCCCAGCTTCCGTGTTCCTTACTGCCATAACTACATGGACACCGCGCAGTGCAAGAACCCGAGATGTCTCCGCCCCAATACCACTTGAGCCTCCTGAAATTTAAACCAAATGAAGCTCACTATGCCTATATCCCTTATCATATGATACAATCGTATATGAAGTTAAAGATAGAGAATGAACCTGTAACAATGGCATTAGACCAGTTCCATCAATCCCTTCAGTAACTTGCTCGGCTGTCGACCACGAGGAGAACCCAGATGCTCCTTTCTTGCTAAATATCCCACCCATTGATGTCGCAGACGATAATACGAAGTTAAAAATTTTCAATACAGAGAAAGGAGAGTGCCAACAAAGCCACCAGAAGACTGAAGTTATAGTACTCTTGAAATATTGTGTCAACGAGAATAGAGTGACACCCAATGCTACTAATTAAGGATATGGCGATAGCAATTTATAAATACAATAGATTCAATCTGAATAGCTTATATGTTTATACAAGCAAGTCTGTAGCATGCATATATATAAAAATTACAAAAAGGCTGTCATCATAATCAATGATGATTGATAGTAATCTAAGTTAATCATATGCATGCACGAAACAATCGTAAAATGATAAAAACGTTCGTATTGACACTTAAAACAATATGTTGCACGCAAAAAATAAGAAAAATGAGTGTGCATCTATTTCAGAGTGCTGAAAGACTCCGAAGAACATGTGATGTGATCTCACCCAATGCCACTTGCACCTCTTGGTATTAAACAAATTTATACACTAAAAATATTTAAACTTTAATTAACAATCTTATTTTGAGAAGAAAGACTTTTATGATACAAATATGTAATTATCGTAGTGTTTTGCCAATAGACATGTGTAAGTTTCTCTTTACATAACGTTATATCATTGAAAAAAGTGTTGAGAATGAATCCTACATTAATGAAAGCAATAACCTTATATGGGTTTATAAGTAAGTTGATCCACTTCTCATATTACTAATTGATTTTATAGTGAAACTTCAACTTCCTTCACAGATCAATGCCCATGCAAGATGGTATATACATGACAAATTGCAGCTATATATAATAGCTTTTATTACAAAAACAGATCATGTATAAGGACATTTTTTAACTTGTGACGTGGAAGGAAACTCGAAGCCAAATATTTAGTAATTTGTCATTTTTTTATCGGATGTCCCCCTTGTCATCTAGTTTATGGAATATACAATGGAAATTGTTATTGGTACTTCATAATTCACATTTGTTTTTCAAACTTTCTATATTTAGAAAGAAAAATATACTTGTGAGTACAAAATGAGATTTTTGAAGTGTCAATGACAATTTCTTATTACCATGAAGGAATAAGATAATATATATTAGTTTTCTAGGTCCTTTCATGTAGTTTATATACTCCAGTTTCTAGAACAACTGATTAAATTACAAATACAGTGCAAACGGGAACTTTAAAGTATGAGTCGTCCAACGTTTTATCACAGTTCAAAATTTGGCAATTGATTTCACTACACAAAAACTGGTCAATGGTAACGAAGCCACCACAACACGACGAACCAGCAAAGTCTAATACCCCTCATTATTTGGGATTGGTTAAAGTCAAACTAAAATCCCAGAGTTTTGCAGCCAAATCTGCATCTTTTGCCTGAGAGCTCGATTTGGCAATGTTACAGTCTACAAAGTATTCGCCGCTTACTCCCTGTACTTGTGGATGAAGTGCCACAAAGCATGTGGTTGCCGCACCCTACACGGCCATGTACAATGAGATTATTTAACCACATTGGCTATATAAAATGTCAGCGATACAAGATTCCGAACCCCCACGAACCAAACAAAGAAATTAACTGCATCATATTGTAGATCGCATTTCTAATAGAAGTGAGTCCGACTTATACTTTTGAATCTCACCTCTTCAATGATGTGGTCTACAAATATGATGCATGTGGCATTAGTCCCAAAAGTATAACAAAAGATTATATATAGGCACACTTTGTGGAAAGTATAGAAGTACATACCTGCGGAATAGTTTTACCGGTACATATACCGAACACGTTAAATAAACCTGTGTCAAGCCATTAAAAAATAGTCAGTTGATCAGTGGAAAACCAAACAGATACTCAGTGTCAACACAATAGATACTGAGGGAGGGAGAACCAAACAAGGGCCTGGATGCAATGCAAAATGTTCTTAGCAACTTAAGCTACAAATCATTTAGTTATGTACTCAAGAACTTTGGTTATGAGCTAATATGTAAAATGATGCATCATGTATCCATGAAGGTAACCCTCCCTTTGGAACAATATGACGCTGGTAAAGTACAAACGACGAATTCTTACACTGAAAAAAGCAATCATTGCGGGTAATTTTGGTGCCAATTGCTCCGGGATGAAGAGAATTAGCAGTTATCTCTACCCCTTCTTCCTGTTAAAAAATAAGTAACCATGCGAACCAAGAATTAGTGGAGATCAATAATAGCTGTATGAATACTTATATGTATAGATATATGCAGTGTATTGCACTGGGTGACCTAATTAAAATGCTCAATACCTTCATACGCCTTGTAAGCTCATTAGCATGCAAAACGTTAGCAAGCTTGGATTGTGCATAGGCGAAATATCTGTTGTAGCTGTGTAGTAGCAAACAAAGCGGTTGATTATTGACATATATTTATCCAAAACATACACCACAGAATGTTAAAAACGGAAATAAGTACGAAATCAGCATACCCAGCTGTATCATTAATTTTATCAAAACGAATTCCTTCACGGTATCCATATTGATGAAGAAGTGATGATACATTGACAATTCTCCCCTCTCTGTTGCTTTCTCGTGATGTACTTTTCATGGTCTCCAACAGAAGATTTGTGAGAAGAAAATGACCTGCACATTTTATGGTTCGAGCAAGTTGCCCAATGCATTGATAAAATTAAAGCAAATTGTACAAAACCGATCTGTTGGCTGACAGTTCAGAGTTGGAAGAAAGTTGTTAGGCAACTAACCTAAATGGTTAGTTGCAAACACCAGTTCTATGCTGTCTTGAGAGAGCTTGAATGGAGTTGCCCCTGCCCCTGCATTGTTACTTCCAACAAAGAAGAAAGTTTAATACTTAAGTCAGTGCGTTCGCGATGTGCAGATAGAATTCAAACTAATACGATCCAATAGGGTATATATCTCTAGCACAATACACACAAAGTGAAAGTATAAACTGAAGGAAAAAAATTAATAAGGTGGTTGCTCTTACATTAGGATATTGAGTGGAAGGCCGGAGGAATTATAATCTGATGAAAAATTTCTTACAGATGCCAATGAGCTGAGGTCTAACTGCCTGACATCAATTTTTGCGTTCGGAACTTCTTTAAGGATTGTTTCTTTGACGGTCGCCCCAGCATCCATGTTCCTTACTGCCATAACTACATGGAGACCGCGCAAGGCAAGAACACGCGCTGTCTCTGCGCCAATTCCACTTGAGGCTCCTGAAATTGAAGAGAGTTTAGACAATGAAATTCATACAACCTTATATATTACAGAGGAAGACATGATAATTTAGAACCAAAACTGAAGGATATAATATATCCCAGAAGAGACATCTCTATATTACACAAAAGAATTTATTATATAAGAACAAATTGATCATCCAAAAAACTAACAGAAGTACTTAAATAAATGTAAATTAAAATATAACCCATTCGAGCTCACCTTGGCATATATCACAGAATTAGTAAAATTAGTCAAAATCACCTTGTTCTATATCCTTTTTGTATTCTTACATGAGAAAAACCTTTATCACATAAAAGTAAGGTATTGAAGTTGAGTTCCACTTCTAAATCAATTGGCACATTTTACCGTGGAGTTTTCACAGGTTCCACTCCAAAATCAAATGGGTATTAGTGGAGTAGCCCAACTACTTAACAAAAAATCTGGAGTCCTTTAACTTTCCGGTAATTAGTACTTTACTTTATCACATGTATTATACGAAATTTAGAGTCAAGGATGACCTGTAACGATGGCAGTAAGGCCAGTTCCCTCAATCCCTTGAGTAACTTTCTCTGCCGTCGAAGAGGCGGAGAACCCAGATGCTCCTTTCCTGCTAAATATCCCCATTTAATTCTGCAGACGATTATGAAATTACAAAAATTACAACAAACTGAATGCTAAGAAAGTTAAGCTAACATAGTAGAGTTGTAATCTTAAGATATTGGCAACGAAAATAACTGCCAATTACGTGAGGACAACGGATATATTTGATTAATGGACATCCCTACTCCACCAAGTCGGCAACTGTTTTCTTGCTGTTGTTCCTATCCCATGTCTAACGTCGCAAAAGCTCTTGGCATTGTAACAAGAAACGACGTTGTGCCTAGGGCAAAATTTCCAAAATTTTGCAAAGTGTTCTGGACCTATTTTGATAAAAAAATTCAAAATATTCTGATTCTTTAAAGTTATTTACTAAATTTAATTTTTTAATTAATTTTGGTATTTTATTGTTAGTTTTGGATGCATGTTTTCTCGATTGTTTTATGTTAATCATACACATATATTAAAAACAATAAACATACTAGACTTACTAGTATACAACAAAATTAAATGGATTTATACATGAACTTAGTACTACGGTATAATACATGAACTTAAGACTACGGTATAATGATGTTCTTCATTAATGAGTGAGAGATCTTAGGTTTAATTACCCCTATTATGAGACTTAGCTCACTTCCCTACCTTTTAGTGTAGATAACATCGTAATGTATTAAAAAATATATTTATAAGGGCATATACCAAATATTAAGAATTGAACAATAAAAGCTATGAAAAAGTTCGAGAATATTGAAAAACTTGAAAAATATATGAAATTTTTAATTATGTTTCGAAATTTCCGTAAAATACTTAGATTCTAAAAATTGTGAATTTAAATATTGTGGTCTGATCTAATTTTGAAATTTTGGAATGATAATTGGAAACAATGTTTCCCATCCCATTCTTCCGAAAATCATCCATAGTCCCTTAGATTGAAATGCTTAGAAAAAAGCCAATAAATCATATGCATGCATGACGCAACGGTAAAATTAAAAGGCGTTGTTATATATGTGATGCTTCGCTTAATCGAAGAACAACTAACAGAAATGTATCCCTAAATCATAAATACCTTCGAATTAGTGAGAGTACAACTAATAGAAGTGTGTCATTAGAATAAAAAGTTTGATTAATGTTTATTGGAGTAAACCTTCTCGTTCGTCTTTTGTTGATTCATCATTTTATAGATGGTTGGTCTCTTTTTCTTCTTGCATACTCTAAGAGATTAAATAGTAGGTTTTTTTTTGTTTTTAATTTATTTATTTATTATTATTTTTTTTAATAAAGGAATTGCGCTCTATTAGTCAGCTAGAGTGAATCTTCCTGAATAAGAGAGAATTAAGTTATACTTGAATATTTAGTTAACCATTCGTGTATGCTATGACATAAACAACAATTGGTCTTCCATTGTAAGGCGTGTGGTTAATCTAAACAAATCAAGGTATGTTGTGTTGTGACAAGGGGCTATTACAAGTCATGTAATGCTAGGGAGATTAAATTTATAGATTAAATTTATAAATTAAATGATGTGTCACTAATAAAAAATTAGCACGTTTATTAACGTTTAAGTAATTATCCAATCATTAATTTTCATATCATTTAATTTACAAAATTTAATCTTACTAACGATACTCATTACAAGTCATATCAGATCAACGTCCGATGTGTCGTTCGCCCAATAGGTATTCTCGCTTTTTGGAGTCGTACTTCTGTACTTTCGGGATTTACGAAATGATCCACTATGGCATGACTTTAAAGACATTATCTTTTCTTTATTTTGTCAAATGAAATTACTTTCATTAAAAACTAGTACAAGAATAGAGACCAAGAAACCTCTCACAAAACAATAGAAGGTAAAATAAAAGGCTCAAACAAAATAAGATCTGCAATCCAAGATACAATGGGAGGCCTCACAAACTTAGGCATGTAGGTAGAAAAAATAAACAACAAAAAACCCTAATTTGAAGCAGCATAAACCAAACCGCTGATTCCACCACATCCTCAAAGAGAGCCAAACTCCGAACTGAGAAAGTAGATACCAGATTCAAATCTCCTTCACGAACTCGTACAACTATATACAAACAGTGTACCATATGGATAGAAAATGAAGCTAAGAGGGTATGTAAAATACCCTTACTGTGACAGAGGCCACAAAACACATGGCCTCGATGGGGCTTCAACATACCAGTTGTGGAGGGGAAGTGAGGGAGGGAAATGGATCTAATATCCAATTTCAAATCGGAGCATGCAGAACCGAGCTCATGATAGGGGAGATGGAATATCACGGCGAAAGAAGAGGGAGGAAGGAAAAGTAATAGACATAAAGTAGTAAGAATAGGCGAAAAATGCTGGATAAGGGGAATGAAGCCTAAATATGAGACAAGCTCAGAGTTATTGAAACTAAGCTCAAAGAAGATTGGAAAATGGGAAGGAAGATAGGGTGGGAAGCTGTAAAAGGGAAGGGGCAGAGGAGATGGGAGGGGAGGAAAAAAAGGAAAATGCAGAGGAGAAGGGAAGGGAGGAAAAGAGGGAAAGAGCAGAGGAGATGGGAGGGAAGGAGGAGGAAAAGTGGGAGGGTGTAGCAGGCAGTGAGAAGAAATGAAGGAGAAGAGAATAAGGGTGGGATGCCACCAGCACCCAAGCCAAAGGCTAGGGCTAACGACAAAGGAGAATATTGGGTTAGTGTTTCAGCAAAGAGAGAATTTTTTTTAGAGAGATGTTACCTACTTAAGAATAGAAAACCCAAATTCATCTTGTAGACGTGACATTATCTATATTTAAGAAAGTTTTCTTCAATGTAAAAATAGTTATGACATGATCTCCTTATATGATGACATGATCTCCTTATATGAGGTGAGATATATGTAAGAATATTTTAATATTATAGTGTGGTTCACATGACATGGTCTATATGTGATATATTCTGGTTAATAAGTAATGTTTTAGAAGCAATCATGCTGCTTCTATGCCTATAATAGTGCACATACCCATCTAATATGTACACGAATGAAGAACACATATTAGGATTTTAACGTGCAAGCAAGACTAGAGACAGAAACCTAATTTCCTTCAGAGCAACAGCTCGCCTATGGATTGCTCAAGATAGGGATGTGCAATTTACGTATTCGACAACAATCGTTTGTGAAGTTCATGGTGTTCAAGATCTTGGTTCATGGATTGGGTCTTATAAATTTACCTAATTCTAAGTTTTCTTGTTAGAAAGAAAAAAAAGAACAAAAAAAAAAGAAAAAAAGAAATTTACCTGTATCAGAGCACATGATTAAGAACTCCCGTGATTTTTCCTTATCGAATAGAGTCAAAATAATTGACCAGATTGATTGAGCCGCATAATGTTTTGGCAGCTCTATAAGGAATTGGTTTTGAATCCATCACATGGGCACACACACCGTATTGGTTTGGACTAAATAATAGTTTAACAATTCCAGAATTTGATATTATGAATCCGTTGAATCAATATTGCATATACTTTGGTCAGTTTTTCTTATACTACGTTTTTGGGATTTTTCCGTATATGAATGGGAATAATTCGTTTTTCCCTATGTATATGAATTTTGATAAGAAAATTTTATTTGAACTCATATAATCTTACTTTACACCCAACTTACATTACTACAACTAAAACTTTTCGCAACAAAGACAAATTTGTTGCATAAAGACATAGTCCGTCGCATTCACAGGTTGAAAACTTCGTCGCAAAGTAATCGTTGGGCAAAGCTCGTAAAAAAATTGTTTGCGCGACGAAATAATGGTATTCATCGCATAAAATGTAAAGAAACCAAGCCTGTTGTCGTGCAGATAACAAGGGTACGAAACTATGTTGTCATGTTGAGTTCAAGGTGACAACAAAACGTCGTTAGGTAAGACGTTGCGGGACAAAGATCTCTGCCGAGTAAACCTTTACGCAATCCAATTCGACTAATTTTTATAGTATTTAATTATTCCGTTGTTTACCAATTCACACGATGACAACCTTTCTTGCATTTAATCTTATGCGATGGAGTGATCCGTCGCGTAAAGGTTTTTTTTTAATTTTTTTTTTTGTTCGGTTTTCATATTTTAATAGATATAGGGGCTTTTAGATTTGGATCAAAAAACATAGATGGCTTTTAGGAGTGAATTCAGTTATCTAAGTACATGTTTTTCTTTCTTTTATACTCTTTTTATATTGTCTAAAAATATTAAAAATCAATTAAAATCTTTGAATATCTTATAACAAAATAATAATAATAATAATAATAATAATAATAATAATAATAATAATAATAATAAAAACTAATATACCAACATAAATATACCTGCAAAACATTCTACCCTAACTTAAGTAACAAAAATATAAATGTATATTATATCTATAAATAAGACATGAAACCTAGAAAAAAAACTTAATATACCTACAAGCAATACAGATTAATCTATGACAGGTTGATTATAAAAAAGAATTTGTCACATAGAGAGATAAATATAATTAACCTGTGATATAAGTTAATTATAAAAACTAATAAATGGGATCTAACAAGAAATAACAAAATAGTAAATAAAAAGAAATAATCAGAAAGCAACCTCAGGATGAGTGATCCACTGGAAAGTTCTCGTGTGAGTTCCCAAAAACAAAACCGTGAGGGCGTGGCCATGACCCAAGACGGACAATATCGTGCTACGGCTGAGTTGAGACTGGAATATGATAGAATGGTATCAAAGCCACTATGTCGTTCGGTGCAGATGTGTCGGCGAGGACGCCGGGTTCCCCTTAAGTGGTGTGGATTGTAAGATCCCACATCGACCAACGGATAGGAGGTGGTGTGCCTTATATGTACATGCTCCCCTCCCTAGCTATAGCACGAGGCATTTTGGGAACTCACTGGTTTCAGATTCCATTGGAACTCCGAAGTTAAGCAAGATTAGGCGAGAATATTTCTAGGATGGGTGATCCACTGGGAAGTGCTTGTGAGTTCCAAGAAACAAAATTGTGATGGTGTGACCTAAAACGGACAATATCGTGTTACAGTGGAGTTGAGTCTGGGATGTGACATTCTTTTATAGGAACCTTAACACAAAAGTATTTTTTTTTTTTTTAGTGAAAAAGTAAATTTATTACCAACAAGGAAATATTACACCGAAACATTAGACACAAGGAAACCACAATAGTTACAAAAACAACATGGACTTCCAAAAATAAAAACAAACAAGCCCAAGTATATAGTGTAGCTGAGCACACACAAAACACAACCCTAAGTTTCTAAAGCTACTGTAGAAACTCCTTCCACCGCAGACACACCTCATAATGAAGCTTAAAAGCCAACCTCCATCACCATCCAGAAAATCAAAATTGAAGATGAAGAAGAATGCTGCACCATTATCCATAGACCACCAAAACAAACACCACCCAAAAACAAAGGAAACCCGCCGGAAGAAATATCTGATTAGCGACATCACCAACAAGGGCGAACACCAGGAAAGACCAACAAAGGTCAACAAGGGTGATGGTGTGGATACCCGAGCCAAACCTCTCTACACCCTCGCGTTAAAACGTGAAAAATCGCAAGAAAAAGTAAGCAAATCGAATTGACCCACTAAAAGATGATGAGGCCAAATGGTGAGGATGTCATAGGAAGGGGAAGATATGGAATTCGAGATCCAAATGGTGAAAATAATGGCAAGAAAGGTCTAGATCAGGACAGAAAATGGGGTGGGCTTATTGCAGACAACAAAAAGGGAAAAGAAAAGAAGAAAACACAGGAAAAGCATGGACCAGTGTTTTAAAAATCGGCCTAAGCAACCGCCTAGGATGCGTTTAGGCGCAAAATAGTCGGTTACCACCGCGATTAACTTGTAATCAGTCCTAATATCAGAAAGCATATTAGGCAAACGACTAGGCGAAACTAGGCTGGATTAGGCAAAGCTGGGCAGAGTTGGGCAGGGCAGGACGAAGGTTAGGTGGGCGTATGCGCGGTACACAGGAATCTGGAAATTTTCTTGTTGCAGAGCCAGTCTTGCGTAGGGAAGAAGATGACCTCTTTAATGACACAGTTTCTCACTCAAAAGGTTCCCACCATCTTCTATTTTATTTATTTTATACTTCTTTATTGTTTTCTTTAATAGCTGCTGGTAGATACAGACCTAGACTGGTGTGGATAATCATATGGAATCCTAATAAAATATGCAAGTCTTTTCGGTTTTAGTGCTAAGTCGTTTTTTTTTTTTAACAAACGATATTATCTAAATTAAAAGGGAGAGGTTAGACTAAACCTCACAATGAATTAACAATAATATGGTTCAAATTCGTCTTTGGCTAGAATCAAACCTATGACCTCTCACTTACAAGTGAAAATGAATACTACTAAAATGCAGTACTAAGTGGCGTGATAAGTCGCTTAGACATGAAAGCATTTTGTAATTTGTAGGGCTATTTGGGCAATGAACACTGTGGACTCTTTGGGTTCTTTGCATTTTGTAGGCTTTTTCATAGATTGGTACAAAATCAATCTTTAATGTCAAAGATGATAAGTTGTATTCTTCTGTTTTGTATTTTATTTTCTTTGAAATTTTAACGTAATTATATTTTAAATAAAAATAGATATTTATTTATATAATATATAAATAAATATATGTAAATCTGCCTAGTCCACCTAGGTGTTAAGCCCTAGCCTGCTGCCCTACTAGAGCCTAGCATCTTTTAGAACCTTGTCATAGACTACCACCAACCCTGGCCATAGCAAGGGCCTAAGTTGCTCAAATTTGAAGATCTTTTACTGAAGAAGAAGACGTAAATTTCACCGTAAATACCAAAATCATCAAAATTTCGACAACCGTGTCTTAGGGTGTGTCTAAAACATGTCTTAACCGTGCCCAACCAATGTTTGGGGTGTGTCGACGTGTCTGGTTGTCCGACACTCCGACACTTCGGGGTTGGGCAGGCGATTACACAGGAAAACGGATGAGAAAGCTGAAACTCACACTATGGTGAGAAATACTCTCTTGGAGAGAAGACCTCTTATTGGAGGAGAGAACTCTTAGAAAAATGTCCTTTTACCATAACACAGAAGTAATGGAGAGATATAGATGAGGGAGTTGGGGATGTATTGGGAAAGGAAAACCAAAATTTTGGAGCCTCGCGATCAACACCTCCCAAATTGCATCGGAAAGGGAATCGATTTCTGATCAAGAATTCATGAGGATTTGTAGGATTTAAAAATCCAAACGACAATGTACCCATCATCAAAGTAGAAAGGATACGATCACGAGCATTTCCATATTTTTTTCACTCTTTTTTCACACTTGTAAATTAATTATTATGAATGTTTAATGTGCTTTAGAATTTTTTAATCTCACTTATGGGTCATTAAACACTGTTGCTATTATAATAAGTTTTTTTTTTGTAGTTTACAATTATCAAACTAAATTTTTTCTTATCAAGTTGAAATGAGTTACCCATGGGTAAACTAGCTTAACGTGTGACCCAATAATGACCGGCTTAGTTAACGTGTTGATCCAAACCTGTTATTTTCATGTCCCTTCGGATCGAGTTTACATGTCATATAAGAAATTGCCAAGTCTATTTACCATTTAGTACTCAAGTATTATCCTATAAATGTGGTCTTCATAGCCCTTTCCAATGAGATAAACTCATAGGAATATGACTTGTACATATTACTTGTCAGATCACATGGTACACCAATATAGTACAAAAAATATAGTATTCTTAACATTTTTCAAATTTTATTTTTATTGGTCATAGCCATTATGACTTCCTAATCGGAGAGTATGGTTGGAATATAAATTTTATAGGGAGTTTGTAAGATATTTTCTAGTCTTTCAAGTTAAAATTTCATTGAAATAAAGAGTAAATGTGTTTTGTATTGTATATTTTATTTTCTATTATATTGAAATCAGTTCTTTAAAAACAGACATTTACAAAAGTTGGGCAAAAATAGTATTTTCGGCATTTTACATTTTTTAAATATGTTTTCACAAAACAATCTGCCTAATGCATTTTGCACTTTTTTTTGGCAATTACAAAACGAAAAACTATTTTGCAAAGAGTGGTGTTATTCCCACTTCAATGTCTTATCTTCCCATCCACCTTTTAATAAAAAATTTAATTAATTACAAATTTAATTAATTACAAATTTGTTCATTTGTAAATTGACTAATAAGGATATTAATTACCCTCTTTTTGTTGCTGTTCTTATAAGATTGAATGCATTTACTTTAACTTAGCTTATAAATTAAATGTATTTTTATGCAAGTGTTTTTGAAACCATGTCATCCAATTACTCCTATAACAACAAACTGGAAAAGATATTGATCTTTAGAATAGGCTACTCCCTACATTATTCGTATACAATAGTTCATATCTATTCTAGAGAATACTGTCATAAATAGATAGACCGCGGAGCTTGATGAAAATTGAAGTTGGTGCAGTGGTTGTCCAAAATTTTTAAGTTTCCCATTTTTTATTGGTCAATTGTATGACTTGTTTGCAATTTTAAGCTTCAGTTCTGACGTCAGTGAAGACTTTTCCTTGGACACTCCTAGGGGGCGTTTGTTTGACCGAATTAAGGGGGACTGGACTAGACTAGACTGTAGTCCCTTGTTTGGTCGGGACAAGGATTAGGTTTAATGGGACTAAAGGGGACTCGCCCCGATTGAATGTTTCACTAAACGTTCTTAAGGAGACCCCTCGATTTCAAGCGGACTGCTAGTCCCGTTCTTTCCCTCGCCGCTGATCCCTCGTCGTCTCCCTTCTCCTTCGCCATCTCCCTTTTGATCTGCACCTTTGCCCACTCCCTTTGGCCTTCACTATCCGACCTAAAAGCCTAAACCCAGACCTCAAACAAAACTGAAAAACAATCCACTGATTCCCTTCCTTTATTCTTCGTTCAATTCACTTTCTTTCTCAGCAAAATTGTCATGGTTGCAACCACCAGACCACTACCAGACAACCATCATCAAAAGCTCGCCGTCGATCTCCGCATTCGCGCGCAACCCAGACGCAAGTTGGGACCAAAAGCGTACCAAATGCTCAAGCACCTGCGAATCCCCACATAAATTCAAAACAAAAAGGCAAAATCACCAGAGAATCCTGAGATTTTCCAAGAAAATCAGAGGAGGCACTACGTGGAGAGCTCCGATGAATCCTCCATGCGAATCTTCTGCATAAGTAAAAGAGGGAGAGGTTAGGGATAAAGTGGACGAAGGGAAAAAAAGGAGAGGGGAGGGAGAGAGTTGCCGGAAGAAAATAGGGAGAAGTATGCAGAGAGAAGAAGAATATTATGGAAAAATGGTGAAACAGAATAAAAAGATGGAGATGAGAGGGAGAATGGCGGAGGAAAGGAGGAATAGGCTAGAGAGAGATAATTTTAGGAATAAATAAATAAAAAGGTTTTGGCCCTTACAGAAGGATATATGATTCTAGAAACAAATAAAATGATAAATTAATAATAAAATATTAATAAATATAGATAAAATAATATAATATTTGAGTTAGATAATTATCCAACTTTTTAGTCCGACACTGCATCAAACGCTTTACTAAACTAGTGCAGCTTAATCTAGTCTAAGCTAGTCCAGCTTAATCGTTGAAGCTAATCTAGTCCGAGACAGTCCGGTGCAACAAACGCACCACTATAGTCCTATCCGTCGCTCTCTTCCCCTTGGTTCTTGCTCGCTTTTGTTTCTTAATTTTAGTTTTATATAGGGGTGTGATATTCACACATCTCATTTTACTTTTCACACACCTTTTTAATTTTCGGCCGTCGGATCAGATGAATTGAAGAAAATCAACGGATAGAAATTAACAAGGGGTGTGTAAGAAGTAAAATGAGGTGTGTGGATAGCACACCCCTCTATATATTATTTGTTTATATTTTTTAAGAGTAAAATGGGATGTGTGGATAGCACACTCTTTTATATATTATTTGTTTATATTTTTTAAGAGACAATTTTATAATTTTATATGTACGCATATATTAAAGGAAAATTAATGAAAATAACTTGAAACTTTGAGTTTTAACGATAAGGACAAAATAAAGCATAAAGTGAATAGTACCATGATTGACTTTTTAATGTAAAAATATATTTTTTCATTAAAGTGAATAGTATCGTTAAAATTCTCATATATTAAAAGTTATTTTGAGAATAATAGTGAGTGGAAAATAACATTTTAATCTTTTAACTTTTTAAAGTGGGTGGGATAATAATGTAGATGAGGAAATAAGAGAATGAAATGGATCTAGTAGCTCTCGTAGAAAGTTAAAGAAAAAGCTTCTTGCGGAAAGGACGAAAAATCAAACGCATTTTTTTATGGGGCAGTTTGATCCAGGTCCAAAAAATTCACCTGTTTTCGGATTGGGTCCAATTTTATTTGATTTTTTATTACATCTATTTTGCCCCTTGAAAATAAAAAATATTTAAATTTTTTATTTTTGAATTAAAAAAATTTAAAATTTGAATATTCAAATACCTTTATCTACCCATTTTCTAATTAAAAACATTTTAAAAACACATTACACCCAATCTTATAAGTTTATCAAAAATTAAAAGAAACGTTGTCGAGGTACATAAAAAATTTGTGATGTAGGTAGATAATATTAATTAATATATGATATAGGTAGACTATGGATAAAAACCTATCGTATAGATAGATAACACGAAATAATATGTGATATAGATAGACTAATGAGCAAAAACATATCGTATAGGTAGATAAAATACAATTAATCTATAACACAGATAGAATAAACAAAATATACAAATAGATTCATTACAGAAATATATAATACATGTAGATGAACAAAATATACAACATCTATCTTGTGGTTCTGTATTTTGAAGATGGGCTATGGACACGAGTTTTCCTCTACATAATCTTGTGTGATGTTATCGATTTCCACATAACTAGGATCTTCTTTGTTTTGGTTATAGAAAGGGTGAAACTTTTTTTTTTTTTTGCTCGTTCTAGTTTCTATATGCTAGATCCCAACAATGTACATTTTATACATCTTGACAACCACTATACTTGAATTTCATAAGGCGAATGAGTTGGTTTAGTATCCTGGATGTTGACTCGGATCCATCTGCCTGGTTTGGAATTTGTTCAGCCCGAAGTTACTGGTTGTTTCAGTGTTGACAAGTTTTATTGTTTCTGATTTTAGAGTAGTTGAGTCTCTGTTACATTAGGCTTGGCCTTTTCATTCCTTTTGAATTGAGACATTCTTATCGAGCAGGATGTTGGTTTCAATTTCCTTACGCCTGTGGGCTGTGGCTGTTTAATTTATCCTGGGAAGAGAACATTTTTCTGGAAATTTTAAAACTTGAAAGAAGAGGACTGAACAAGAAGGAAGGGGATCAGAGAACACAGCAGAAATTGTATACGGGAGTTATGGAAGAAGAGATATACTTTAAAATTAATTCTACAAGTAGGGGATTATTTAAAGATAAATAATTAATTTCATAATACAAGTAAATCTAGAATTAAAGGATAATGTTAATAGAGGGGTAATTTTGACAAAAGAAATGAAAATAAAATGACGTGGACAATGAGTCACTGGACTTAAATCAATAATTAAATAAAATTGGATTATATCTAGTAATTGCTTACAAATTTGGACTTATTTCAAGTTTCCCTTTTTTTAATTTAGTTTGGCCAAAGAACCCTTGAAGGTGCTTATAGGTCATAAGCCTTCGGTAAGGAAATTAAATTATGTAACGGTAAAAGGCACTTGCATTTTCCAATAGATTTTTAGTTTGACGACCAATCTATTGTTCCCAACTAGTCTGGATCAGTCAGGCTCAAGCTGAAATTCTATAGCTTCTTTGCCAATTCTGCATTTTCAGCCATAGAGTTTCGGATATCCTTTGTTCGACTAGTTTCAAATGACTTTGGAGTCAACGCATATTGCGAGAGAGCGAAACCGGGAAGAAAGGGATATGAGGGGTCACAAGTCGTGATTTGTGATTTCGATATCATTTCATTTTTCTCATTCCTTAATATAAATATATCGTTGTATATAAAGAAATTTGGTTTTTCCCTTGATTTTAAATTTACCAACTTGAGGTTTTGATACAAACACAGAAATTTTTGCACTTTCAATGCAAAAAAAACAGCAGAACTGTGGAAAAACGAAGGAGAAAGATTAAAACTTTCTTCCAGATTCAAGCACAATAATCAGTGGCAGCAAAACACTGCAAGTTATAAAGCAAAAATGCAGAAGAAAGTGTAGACAATATAGACAAAAAAGGAGAAACACAACCTTTCTTCCATGGATAGTCAAAACACTCTAGTCCCAGAAAAATATCCTCCCGACTTTTCAAACAACTAAGGAAAAAAAAAATAAAAAATCAACTAGGCTAAATGCTGAACGGGTTTAGATCCACTTTCCAATTTTTTCCTACTGGCTGCCTCAAATCTTTTGTGAAAATTTTTATTTGAACCCATTGTGTATACGCTGATGCATGCAATGTTCCTTCTTCAATTAATATGGGATTCATTCTCAACATCACTACTTAAATGTCAATGTGTGTAGTCAATCCTAAGGAAAAAGTTGTTGCTGTTTATGTCCTAAATTTACAGGATTCAAACTGAAATCACAAAGCTTCTTTGCCAATTCGGCATTGTTAGCTTGAGAGCTCAGATCGGTTTTGTTGCTGTCCACGGTACATTCACCGTTGAAATCCTTAATATAATGATGCAAAGCCACGGAACATTCAGTTGCTGCTCCCTACAGGTCATGCCAAATATATGAAAAGACAACCAAAATGCAATGAAGCTGGTTCAGCATATCTTGTAAGGATTGGCTGATGGTAACATGCCCGATAACTAAATTTTAAAGACAATTGAGTACAAATCTGAACTTTAGTCTGAATCCAGTATCTGATTACAGCTTGCAATTTGACAATTTTATTTATCGACACAACAAAAAGAACATTAACTCCTGCTACTCTGGATTGGTCAAACTCAAGCTAAAATCCCAGAGTTTTGCAGCCAAATCTGCATCTTTTGCCTGAGAGCTCGGTTTGGCGATGTTGCAGTCTACAAAGTATTTGCCCCCTATTCCCTTTACTTGTCGATGGAGCGCCACAAAGCATGTGGTTGCCGCACCCTACAAGTACGGCCATGTTCAATGAAATAATTTTAACCATAGATGATATAAAATGTTATTACATGTGTGGTTTGTGCCTGAAAAATAAAATTAGCTGCCATTGTTGGTATTTTACAGTTTACTAACTCAATACCAAAATATGTGGGTGATAAGTTTACAAACTCTATCACACCTCTTTCACTTTGCACTCTCAAATAAAATTGGACAAAGAAAGAAATAGAGAAAGGAGGGAAGCAACAAGCTTTGGCAAAACACTTGGACTTTGATATATGAAAAAGGTTTACAAACTATTGGAATAAGAAAGCTTACAAGCTTCTTCACAATTGGAAGTGGGATTTGGATGGGATGATTTACAATGCTTGAGAACTTGGGTATTTATAGCAAACCAAATGATTAAACTAAAATTATTTATTACCACACAAAACACATTAAATGCACCTAATAATTTTTATTCAACCATACCTAACATTGCCTAACTTTCCATGCCTAACTTTGACATTGATTTTCAACAATAGCTAGTAGCAACCTTTTTTTGATTTGAATTTCCAACACACCTCCTCAAATCAAAACGCCTTCATTCCTAGCATTTCACGCAGTAGCCGGAATGTTTCAATTGGCAATGGCTTTGTGAAGATGTCTGCCACTTGTTCCTTGGTGTGACAGTAGACAAGTTCAATTGTCTTTTGCTTCACATGGTCCCTTAGAAAATGGAACCTGGTATCAATGTGCTTGCTCCTTCCATGTTGAACAGGATTCTTTGCAAGTTTGATTGCAGACACGTTATCTACGTGAATCACAGTCGATTCCACTTGTGGATGACACACTGACTTCAACAGATTTCTTAACCAAATTGCCTCACACACGGTTGAGGCTACAGCAACATACTCGGCTTCACATGATGACAAAGCAACAATTGATTGCTTCTTTGAAGTCCATGAGAAAGTTGTTGATCCTAGAAAAAACACATAGCCAGTTGTGCTTTTCCTTTCATCTTGGTCACCTCCCCAATCACTATCTGAATAACCAAATAATTTTGCATCTTCACCAAAATTATAAAATAGACCATAGTTTAGAGTACCTCTTATGAACCTCAAAATTCTCTTGGCGGCCAGCCAATGAGACTCCCTTGGTGTTTCCATGTATCGACTCACGAGTCCAACACCATAAACTATATCAGGTCTTGTGATTGTAAGGTACCTTAGGCTTCCAACGAGGCTTTTGTACACTGTTGAGTTTACAAACTCACCCTCTCCTCCTTTGGACAGCTTCAATCCAGTTGCGACTGGGGTATTGACAGTGTTGCACTTGTCCATATTGAACTTCTTCAATATGTCTCTCATGTACCTTTGTTGAGAGATGTAGATACCATCACTTTCTTGCTTCACTTCTATGCCAAGAAAGTATGACATTAATCCATTGTCAGTCATCTCGAATTCACTGAACATGGATTGCTTGAACTCATGGAACATTGCCTCATTGTTTCCTGTAAACAATAAATCATCTACATAGAGACAAATAATTAAGAACTCCCGTTTTTCACCATTCTTCATGTAAACTGAATGCTCGTATGGACATTTCTGAAATCCATTTTGGTGAAGGTAGTTGTCGATCCTTGAGTTCCAAGCTCGTGGTGCTTGCTTGAGGCCGTACAAAGCCTTCTTCAAACGATACACCTTATCTTCTTCTCCTTGTACTTGGAAGCCTTCCGGTTGTTCCACGTACACTTCTTCCTCAAGTACTCCATTAAGGAAGGCTGACTTGACATCTAGTTGATAAATTTTCCATTTATGATGTGCGGCAAGAGAGATTAGCAATCTTACCGTGTCAAGTCTCGCAACTGGAGCATAGACTTCATCATAGTCCACTCCATACTTCTGTTTGTAGCCCTTTGCTACAAGCCTTGATTTGTATCGATCCACACTCCCATCTGCAGTGCGTTTGATCTTGTAAACCCACTTGACACCAATAGCCTTCTGATTTGGTGGGAGCTTTGTCAGCTCCCAAGTGTCATTCTTCTCGATGGCATGGATCTCTTCTTCCATGGCTTTCTTCCAACAATCTTCTTCCACAGCTTCATTGAATGAGAAAGGCTCGTGGTCTGCATACAAGCAGAAAAGGTTGGTTTCTTCTTCTTCTTCTTGTCCATAAATCTCTGTGAGACTCCTTAACCTCACTGGAGTTGAGGAGCTGCTTTCCTCACTAGATGTAGGACCACTCCTTGCAATTCTGTGCACTGGAGTTGTTGTGATTGTTTGAGCAGGCTGTTGCTCAATCGGTAGTACAACTTCTGGTTCTTCAAAATCAGTGGAGACGATCTTCTCTTTACTGACTTCTTTGTTGTTCCACGTCCATGTCTCTTCCTCACTGAAGATGACATCTCTACTAACCACTAGTTTGCCAGTTAGTGGGTTGTAGAGCTTGTATGCCTTGGACTCTTCACTATAGCCCACAAACACACACTTCTCACCTCTATCATCAAGTTTCCTCCTCTTGGCTTCTGGAACTTGAGCATATGCAACACACCCAAAAATTCTTAGGTGTGTAACATTCGGCTTGTATCCACTCCAAGCCTCTTGTGGTGTCATCCTCTTGACACTCTTTGTTGGACATCGATTCAACAAATAAATCGAACAAGCTACAGCTTCTGCCCATAACTCTTTTGGCAAATTCTTCTCCTTAAGCATGGACCTTGTCATGTCAAGGATGGTTCGATTCTTTCTTTCGGCTATCCCATTTTGCTGTGGGGTATAGGCAGCAGTAAGTTGATGCCTAATTCCTTGCTCCTTGCAGTATGCTTGGAAAGCATTGGAGGTGTACTCTCCACCTCTATCTGATCTCACAGCCACAAGCTTGTGGTTACTTTTGCCTCTGTGAGTGCCTTGAACTCCTTGAAAATTTTTAGGGCAGCTGACTTCTCCTTGAGAAAATAGACCCAAGTCTTTCTACTGAAATCATCAATGAAGGTAATAAAATACCTATTACCTCCATAAGACATGGGATCCAATGGACCACATATATCTGTGTGCACCAACTGCAGTGGTGCCTTTGCTCTCCATGTATCACCAACAGGGAACGATAGTCGTGCTTGCTTGCCAAGCACACAACCTTCACATACTTGGCGTGTGGCTTCAATCTGGGGTAGACCACGAACCATTCCTCCACTTGACAGCAACTTTAGGCCATTGAAATTAAGATGGCCAAATCGAAGATGCCATTTCCATGACTCATCTTCCATTACACCGATGTTGCAGCTTCCAATCTTTGTGTTCAAATTCAACGGAAACATCCGGTTCTTTGACATTCGAACACGTGCAATAAGCTTTCTCCTTGCATTCCTGAGAGTGAGAAGCATGTCTCCATATGTATAATGTACCCTTTCTGGAGCAGTTGACCAATGCTCAGAATGTTGCTCTTCATACCTGGTATGTAGTAGGTATCGGAGATGTATTCTTCTCTTCCATCCTTCTGGATGATCTTGATCTTCCCTTTGCCTTCAACTGGCAACTTTGAGGAGTCACCAAGACTTACAGATCCATAGGCCCCTTCTTTGAGTTCGGCAAAAAACTCCTTCTTTCCACACATGTGATTGCTTGCACCAGAGTCCAAATACCAAACATCTTGTTGGCTTCTGGAATCATGGTGTGCTAGTAAGACTGTAAGTTCTTCATCAGTATTTCCACTTGATTCTGCCATGTTGACATGCTCACCATTTTTATGTGAACATTCATTGGCATAATGTCCATATTGCTTACAGTTGTGACACTGGATATGCGCCTTTCCTCAAGTAGATCTCCACTCCTGAGACTGACCTTGATTTTGTGCATAGCCTCGACCTCTTCCTCGGGCTCGTCCTCGGCTACGGTTGGATGAGCTCCCACGACATGAGTTCCACTGCCCACGACCTTTATTTGGTTTGTCAATATTCAACTTTGACTCCAAAGCTTGCTCTAGCGTTGTGGGGCTTGCATTCTTCTGAATGCGTTGCTCGTGAACTAGGAGGGATCCTAGTAGCTCTTCTGCGCTCATCACCTCCAAATCCTTGGATTCCTCAATGGCAGTCACCACATGCTCAAACTTAGATGTGAGTGACCGGAGTATCTTCTCCACAACTCGTACTTCATTGAGTCTCTCGCCATTTCTCCTCATCTGATTTACTATCACAATGAGCCTTGAGTGATAGTCGGAGATGCTCTCCCCTTCATTCATATGAGCAGTTTCAAAATCTGCTCGAAGTGATTGTAACCTCACTTTCTTGACTCGATCTACTCCTTTGTAGATTGTACTGAGTGTATCCCATACTTGCTTGCTCGTTGTTGCTTCTGCAACCTTCT
Organism: Pyrus communis; assembly: GCF_041283825.1. Classification (NCBI taxonomy): domain Eukaryota; kingdom Viridiplantae; phylum Streptophyta; class Magnoliopsida; order Rosales; family Rosaceae; genus Pyrus; species Pyrus communis. The sequence goes on from NC_142578.1 coordinate 11,640,940, forward strand.
CGAACGTTGAATCTTCCAAACCCTGGTATAGAAGATACAGCGCCTTTTGGTCCTTCTTTCGTAAGTCCTTGAGAGTGTTCCTTTGATCCGCAGTATATACGGCTTCTTGCTCGGCAGTGGGTACAACATACCCACTACTGACAACTTCCCATAGCTCCTGTGATCCAAACAATGCTTTGAATTGGATGCACCATCTTTCATAATTTTCTTTCTTCAATGTGGGAACTTGGAGTTGCACTAAGTTGGACGCCATAACTGCTGCACCTGCCAGAATGGTATTCTGGCTCTGATACCAATTGTTGGTATTTTACAGTTTACTAACTCAATACCAAAATATGTGGGTGATAAGTTTACAAACTCTATCACACCTCTTTCACTTTGCACTCTCAAATAAAATTGGACAAAGAAAGAAATAGAGAAAGGAGGGAAGCAACAAGCTTTAGCAAAACACTTGGACTTTGATATATGAAAAAGGTTTACAAACTATTGGAATAAGAAAGCTTACAAGCTTCTTCACAATTGGAAGTGGGATTTGGATGAGATGATTTACAATGCTTGAGAACTTGGGTATTTATAGCAAACCAAATGATTAAACTAAAATTATTTATTACCACACAAAACACATTAAATGCACCTAATAATTTTTATTCAACCATACCTAACATTGCCTAACTTTCCATGCCTAACTTTGACATTGATTTTCAACAATAGCTAGTAGCAACCTTTTTTTGATTTGAATTTCCAACAGCCATATAGTACATAAATAGTTCAAAGTAAAAGAAGTACGTGCTCAACTGTTTTGGATACCAATATTCCCAGCACCTTAAGCAGACCTGTGTCAAGCCAAAGGGAACATAAATTGATCAGTCGAAAACCAGACAAAAGTTTCACTGTCGAGAACATTCAAAAGTGATCACAGTTGTAGAGTATAGGAGCTGAAACTTACACCGTAAAAAGCAATCATAGCGCATAAAATTAGCTGTTACCTCTGCCCCTTCATCCTGTTTAGTTTGTTTCGAAAATAAGTTACCGTATCAATCAAGAATCATTTTAAAGTGCATTAACAACTTATATGAATATATATGCTGAAATAAAAGACATAATGATTGATGATTTTAAGGAATTCAATACCTTCAGACGCCTTGTAAGCTCATTAGCATGCAATATGTTAGTAAACTTGGATTGTCCATAAGCATAATATTTCTGGTATCTAAAAATTAGCAAGTAAAGAGGGCAGATTGTTGATCATTATCTAACATATACCTCTAAGGCTCGAACAATTAAACAAAAAAAAACAGATGCCAACTTATTAAACCAGCAAATATATACCCTAAATGCTTCAAAATGATGCTGCATATACAAAAGTATACCTTGAGTCGTCACTAATTTTGTCAAAACAAAATCCATCACTGTATATATATCGATGACCTAGTGATGATACATTAGCAATTCTTACCGCTGTTTTTCTTTCTCGCGATGTGGTTTTCATGGTCTCCAACAAAAGATTTGTGAGGAGAAAATGACCTACACATTGGATGGTTTTAGTAATAATATTAAATAATGAAAGAAATTTTGTTAAAAACTTGATCCATTGGCCTCTGGGAAAAAATTCATTAGACATGTTAGGGAGCGTACCTAAATGGTTAGTTGCGAAATGGAGTTCTATGTTGTCTTTGGAGAGCTTGAATGGAGTAGCCATAATCCCTGCATTATTACTTCCAACCGAAATGAGAGAGTGTTAATACTTCATCGTCATAGTATAAAATAAACAACTGTTTAGTTCTGCCTATACGACGGTGAGATCTCTGTCCTTATTAAAAAAATAAAGAGAAACTGGTTGGAATCGCAGTAATAAGAATGAAAATGTTGCTTATCTTACGTAAGGATGTTCTATGGAAGGCCGGAGGAAGTATAATCAGTTGCAAATTTTCTTACAGATGCCAATGAGCTGAGGTCTAACTCCATGACACCGATCTTAGCATTGGGAACTTCTTTAAGAATAGCTTCTTTGATGTTCGACCCAGCTTCCATATTCCTTACTGCCATAACAACATGGACACGGCACAATGCAAGAACACACGATGTCTTTACGCCAATACCACTTGAAGCTCCTGAAATAAACAAAGTTCACACACACTAAAGTATTTAGCAACCTTACAACCTTAGTTTGAGAGACACAGGCAATGAAGTTAATTATATAAAGCTTAAAGAAGAACATGACCTGTAACAATGGCGGTAAGACCGCTTCCGTCAATCCCTTGAGTAACTTTCTCTGCGGTGGAAGAGACAGAGAATCCAGATTCTCCTTTCTTGCTAAATATCCCACCCATTGATTCTGCAGACGATGATATGAAGTAATAATTTGCAACACAGATGATGGAGTTCTTTTTCCTTGAATTATTTTCAATGGGATTTGGACTTACAGCGAATGTCAAAGACAAAACTATGGTTGGTGTGCCTCAATAGTTATAGATGCCAAATTTAATTTAAATAATTTTATCTAATTGATTGTTTAGCCAGCCTAAGCAATATTGTTTGTCATGTTGTTCTACTATTTAAAAAGAAGAGATTCATTTTTATTACGAGCTATATTATTACTTTAATCTACATTAAGAGATTCTTGAGGTGTTTCCAAACCCTTTTCAGTTTAAGGGCAGCTCGCCCTGTTGAAGTACCACAAAGGCTTTCTAGGCTTACACCGTTGTCTTAGCAGTGTTATCGAGTGTATACAATTATGTATCTAATATCTCTCATCATTAATAGATGGCAATGCAAATAATTTAATTTAAAAATAACCAAGGAAATCAGAAGAAAAACTAAGGGATTAATAAGAAAGCAGCTTATATCTATGCTGACGGCTTTCCTACAAGCCAACAAGGCTCCGGCCATAGCCTATATAAGTTTTACTTGATCATTCAACATTTTAGGTTCAACTAAGTCTCGAACCATTGTTGCCAAATATGGAGTACGGTTTGTTGCCAAATACAGAGTACGGTTCGAGTTCGTGATTTGTTTGGGTACGGAATTCCCTAGTAACTACAGTATCATTCGTTATAGAGTACACATAGACAATATGATATTCAGTTTGATTCGTTAAATATATAAATAGTTTGATTGTAAAAACATTTATAATTATACATTTTGCAACTATTATTTATTATAAGGAATTATTTGTGTTTTATGGAATTGATTATTTGTAAGCAATTATTTTTTTACAAATGAAAGACAATTAATTTACTTAACTGTTTAAACAAAATATAATAGGGAGATCAAATTTTTAAACCAAATTGGCAAATCAAATGATGTGTCACTAATAGAAAATAATCCAATTATCAACATCCATATCATCTGTTTTATAAAAAATTGGTTAAAAAGTTTAGGTAATATTAGGGAGACCAAATTTTAAAACCAAATTGTATAAACCAGATGATGTGTTTTAGACATGGCAATTAATTCCTCAACCCACTAACACGACACGAAAACGACACCAAAATAACGGGTTTCAAATCAACATAACAACTAATCATGTCATTATCAGGTCACTCGTTAAAAACTCATTAATAACAGGTCATTAACAGGTTTACACAAGTTACCATCAGTAACCCATTTCGACCGATTAAGAAAAAAAATTATTGATGATTTTAGAGTTAAACTACTAAAAAAGCTTACTATAGTGTATATTTGGACATTAAATATGTATTGTTGTATTATTATTCTATATAAGTAAAAAAAAAAAATGGAAATTGACATAAATAGGCCATTTTCTTAATCTTTGGACCAAAATAGGACAAACCAGCCATGCACACCATGCATAAAAGTGAAATGATGAAAATACCCACATATAAATTGTAAAAACTCACAGCTCATTATGCCATTTTTCAATTTCAAATTTGGGGGAGGGAGAGCTGTGAGCTGTGTGGGCTTTTGGGTTGAGCTCAAATGTGTGAGGTTTGATTTCGAAGAGAATGAAATTGAGAGAGAGATGAGAGGAGCGAGCTGGGTTTTGTGTTGAGCTCATAGCTTTAATTTCAAACACAGGGATGTCAAGAGAAAAGTGAAAAGAGTGAGGTCGGGGTTTTTTGGGTTTGAGGTTAGATCTGTGAACTTTGTGTATTATTCTTCGATAACCAAATACAATAGATTATTCCATACTTAAAGATAGAACATTTGTGCCATATTTTTTGTTTTGGCCGGAAAGTTCTATTTTTTCCTATGATTGAAGCTTCGGCAGGCATAGCAAGGTAGGGTGTTTAGTTCCAAGTTTTTATATTAATAATTTATGGAATAAATGGGTTGTTTCTAAGATGAACTAATACTTAAAAGTTAAATTAGGGTTTGTGTTTCATGTTGGGGCCTATGGGTTGTGGAAAAAAACATTACCTTTTGACATGCTAGAATATTGGGTATGTTCCAATTTCTGTTTCAAGTGTCCAATTACAGAAATTTGTGAAAAAATTTCCATTATGTGCATATGGCGTGCATAGTGTGCAAGGCTATAACTTAATATGAGAAGCAAGAATGTTCTAAGGCTGGAGTAAGGTGGATCAGAATACGAATACCTTTGAAGTCCGGTCATGGACTCAACATGCTCCGCTGCAAAGCTAAATACACAGAGCAGCGATGCCACCATCATCTTGTTCCAGAATAAGTGGGCGAAGTCTGCATCGTTAAGATTGCCCATGCTTGTACATTTCCACCTCTCACGGTGATGCACAAATTTGGTTCTAACACCTCAAAAGTCCAGTAATTGATCAATAGCTTTGGACTCATCGAGCTGCATAAATGAATCAGCGATGCCACCATCATCCAGTTCTATATAAGTGGGCTAAGTCCGTCGACTTTGTTGAGATTGATCATTCTTGTTCGGAAATATACAAAAACCTGATCTAGTATGGAGTCAATAAGGTTTCTATATTCTTTGAAATTCCTACAATCTAGGGATTTGGCTTGCGCCGCAAGTAATCACACTCCTAAGACAATGCAATATTTACTAAGGGTGGGCAAACGGGGTGGGTTATAGGGATTCGGGGCTGGTTCGGGGTTGGTCCAAATAATTTATAAAGAAAATGGGGCGGGGCGAGGCGGGTTCAAGTAAATAGTGGGGTGGGGTGGATCCAATTTTGAATACAAGGGCCCCCAGCCCAGACCGTATCACACACATACAATTCACACGGGTCTTCTCACTAACTCAATTCTCACTTTCATGATCTTTCTCATGAACCCAAACTAAATCTCCTCAACCCTCCCTCTCGAATCTATATAGTCGATAGTCAAGTTCTTCTGCTGGTCCATGGATCCAGGTGATGAGTTTCCAGCCTCCTCGTTTGATATATTCTTTAAATGTAAGTACTAAGTCATTTGCAGCCGCTGCCGCCGCCTCCTCCTCCTCCTTCTATTGCTTCAACCTCAGTACTCCATCGAACCTCTGACCTCACCACCTCCTAGGCCCTTGTTTCTCTTCTTCTCGCCACCCAATTTCAGTTTTATTTTATGAATTCGAATTTGGGGATTTAGGAATTAGGGGTTAATTTCCTAAATTATTCGAATGAGGGATTCAATATTGCTATTTGTGTGTTGTGGCTTTGTGGATTATCAAATGGACCATTTGTTTTCAATTGATTTTTGTATGATTTTATTTTTCGTTAATTCTGTGGTTGGGGCCTGTGAAATGCTTGAAAAGTGTTAGATTTGTTTTGGATTTGTGCGTTTCATTTCACCTATTGGATTTCTTTTGGTTTGGGGCCTGGGAAATTCTTGAAACTTAAAATGGTTATTAACAGGAAAAAAATAAAATAAAAGACCCATGGGCCCATAGGAAAAGACCCGTTTCAGCCCATTTTAAATAGGCCGAGTTAGGTACGGTTTCAAATTTGAAACACCCACCACCCGCCTCACCCCACCCCGTTGCATTTACAAACAGGTTTGGTCTGGTCCCTCTAATTTTGGGCCTGGCCTAGCCCGTGCCGACCCCTAATATTTATTTTTAGATATCCTCTAGGATTCTTCCGGTTTAGCATGGATTCTATATCCAAAAAGGCCTTTCTCTTGACTAATATAAGTACAACCCTTTAGGGTTCAATTATGGTAGCGCAATTATAACATATTTTATTTCGTTGCCTACTGGTTGTATCTTATCAATTGCTTACTAACTTGACTGTCGGAGAGTTTTTGCCCGGCACCCCACTAGTTCCAAGGTTACTTTGTGGTTATTTGCTATTTTACGAGTAATGGAGTCTGGGCATTTCCACTCCACGCGGTGGTGCGTGAATTTAGGTCCAACAATTTCTCTCTCTCTCTCTCTCTCTCTCTCTCTCTCTCTCTCCAACGACTTATGCAATTATCCTTTTTTTTTTTTGTTTTTGTTTTGTCAATTTTAGCTTTTAAATCTTAAGATAAAAATTTGTAGGATTAATCCATGTGGCACCAAATGATTGGATAGTTGGAACATACTTGTGTGCCACATCAGCAAATTGATGTAAAACTTGACGGGAAGCTAATGGAAGGACCAAATGGATTTGTGAAACTCATTTTCTGGGACCAAATCCTGATAAAACCCTATTAACATTATAATTGATAGTTAAATTTGTACTTCTGAGAACTTTTTTTTTAAGTGGAATAATAAATTGGTATCGAACTTGACATATATGAGGTTCAAACCTAATATTTATCAATTGCAAATGAAGAAAAAATATCACTAAATCATAGTACTAAATAACTATATACTTCTAAAAATTTAAACCAACTGTGCCATTATCATGAAACACAGTTAATAATTGTATTATCTTCAAGTTTGGAAAAACTGAAGCAATTAACAATTATGCGTGTTAGAAGTAGTGGATTGCCTTAATAGGTATGGTTTGCTTTTTTAACCCACTGCATCACAGGTTTAGATCTTCGCCAAATTCTAGTGTAATTTAAAATAGTAATATCCCTAATCGTGTTCTTGTCAAATTCCCCAAGTGTGCTGTGTTCATTTCGAAATGATCCTGCCCTTGAACACAAATACTTCCTAATACTGTATTTGAAGCAGTTCGAATTCCTTATGATCTGCAACTGAAAAAAGTTCTTGCTAATGGTAAAAAAGGAGTTTTGAAAAGCTCACTACTTTTTAGCCTTTAATGCGCCCTACAGGAGATTTCTACCAACGCGATTTTTTCTAATAAACGCCTGTCCAATTCAAAAAAGTTTCTCTCACCCAGCAGCTATTTCTTACTGTCACCCCCAGATAGTGATCTAGTCTCTCGTGGGGTAATATGTTACTTAAAAGAGAAAACCTGAGGCTAAGGGTACGTGAGCTTCAAAGCTGGAATTTCTGAGTCTATATACATATATTGAGAATAATTGAGAGCAATGAGATTAGAGTGAATTAAGAGGAACAGCCTATTTTATCTTCATTTGTAATCTTGTTTACTTTGATATTGGATCACTCAGAAGTGAGCCTAACTTACGGTTAACCTCATTATATCTTGTGTTTGTGGTTAGCCATCTTTAGGAAATATTTCCTAGCAGCACCGTTTTTCCTTTTAATCTAAATTATTGAGCCACTTAATATTATGGTCTAATAGTATTCCTCTTTACTTATAAGTGAGAGGTTTTAAGTTCGATTATCGCCAAAGACGAATTTGAACTACATTATTATGGCATGCCCATTGTAAAGCTTGGTCCACTCCAACCTAGACCTGTAAACGGGTCGGGTTTATTGGGTGTGGGTCGGATTTGACCCGACCCGTTAATTTAATGGATCATCCGAACCCAACCCATTAAGTTAACGGACCACCCGAACCCAACCGGTAAACTAATAAGTCACCCGTTTCACCCATTTCACCTGTTAACAATTTTTTTGTTTTTGCATTTCATCCAAAAACAAGAAAAGATTGGTGCTTTCAGTTGTTTTCTTCTGCTACCTCAAAACCCAAGTCTCCCTTGCAGCTGACTCCATCACCGCCAACCAATATCTTCAATGCGATTCAAAACCCAAGTCCTTACCCTGTCCCGGTACGCTTTACTTCGTCCTCCAATTCTTATATCATTACAATATACATATATATACCTCTATATATATATGTATATTATATTTTTATTCATTTCAGTTCTTTGCTTGTAACACTGAGATTTGTACTCTCTCTACCGCAACAGCAAAAGTCTTAGCATTTCAGAGACACCCAAAAGATTTTACAGTGCAGAGAGAAATAAAGAGAGAGAGAGAGAGAGAGAGAGAGAGAGAGAGAGAGATTTGGGTTTTGAGGTTGAGGTTCCAGTGGAGTTCGATGTTGAGGACCTGAAGTCTGGGCAGAGTTCCCAGTTTTGAGTAAAGTTCTTGTTTTTGTTTTTTTGGTAGTCTTAGGTTTACGAAATTGGACAGAGTGAGGGTTTTCTATTAGGAATATTGAAATTACACAAGAGTCCTCAATAACGGGTGTTAACGAATAGTTAATGGGTTTCGCAGGTTCACTCAAAATGATCCGTTATTTAACGGGTTGATCCGTTAACCACCTGGCCTGTTTAGCACTCATCCGAATACTAATTTTAACGGATTGAATCGGATTAGGTTAACGGGTCGAGTTGAAAATACCTGGTCTACTCCAACCCACCCCTTGGTATATAGAAGATATCATTTGGTCAAAAGAAAAAAAAAAAAAAAAAAAAAAAAAATTATTGGAGAAGGACTTGGGTGGACCGGGGACTCTCCCACGGGCTAAGTTCAGTAATACATAAACCTTAACCCATAAAATAAATTCTACATTCAAAACATGTCACAGACTTCGAATACATGATTGATTAAGTTGTACTGCATACTGAATCAATTAAGGGGGCGAAGAAGACACCAAAAAGCGAGAATGGGACACTAATTAAAAAGTAGAGATGTTGAAGAAAATTAGCTCCTGGACTTGAAAGGAATGGCCCTGATGACTATCTGGTGGTAGATAGCAGCTAGAGCAGCACCAATGAATGGTCCAACCCAGAAGATCCACTGCAAACAGAATAGATTGTATACAAAACCATCATTAATAAACCGAAAACTCATCACGAAATTGCCTAATTAGTTTTGATTAATTCACTTACGTGGTCATCCCAAGCGTGCTCCTTGTTGTAGACAATGGCCGCTCCAAGACTCCTGGCAGGGTTGATGCCGGTTCCAGTGATGGGGATGGTGGCCAAGTGAACCAAGAACACTGCAAAACCAATGGGAAGCGGAGCCAAAATCTGCATACAGATATAAATACACTCCAAGTTAAATCACAGTCCAAACTCCAAAGGAATGATCTTTCTATCCACAAAGCTTCAGAGAATGATATAGTATTAACTTAGGCTAAACAAAATTAACAATTGTTCGAAAGTGTCATCATTTGGTCAACTCCTGGAATGAGCATAATTTGGACAACGATCCGATACGTATCGTGGGTATCGGATATTGACCCTCGTCCAAATTTAAAGTATTTGTGCAGCATAGGTAAGAGACCATACAAATTAGATTGCCAAGCACATGTATAATTTCTTGTTGCTATTCTTAAAAGGTAGGTCACATTGCCTAAACAAGGATTAATCTAACACCCGCTTTTCCATTTATACGCATATATACAAAGAAGGAGGATTCTCTTCCCTCGTAATCTTTCTCTCATTTCCTCTCCTCCCACTTGAATGGTCACGGTTAAACCACGTCAACATTTTATATTAATTTTTTCATAAAGATAATAAGACAAAAAGTAATATGTGAAATGATAGAAGGAAAAGGAATGGGAATAATAAAGGTGAGAATCCTACTTCTTATACAAAACCCACCAAACACCAGTGTGGGACTCACATGCACGTGAAACCTTCTGGGTAACAGCAGAATTTTCCACCTTAAAGGCACCAGAAACAAACAAAAGCAAGCACATGGCAAGCATCATTGTTTCCCAGGATTCACAGAACTGGAGAAATGACAGATTTTACAGTCCCAATGACTAGATCCAATAACAATTTCATCCATTTGGGCAGCTTGGATGGAATTATATACCCATTTAAACATAATCTCAGAAAAGCCAAATTCTGGAATGTACCAGCTCAAACAAGAATCACAAACAATTTAATCCAACAGACTATTAATTAACCAAAAGATTCGGCACCAGCTCAAAGAAGTACTAGTCCATGGAAAAAGTAATCAACTTCTAATTCAAATTAGCAAAACAATTAACAATTCTAGAAGCTTCAAAAGCATACATATAAGTCAGAGATGATAACAAAGATTAGTAAAAATAATAATACTTACAGGGACATGAGAGTCTCTGGCATTCCTCTTGGCATCAGTAGCGGAGAAGACAGTGTAAACAAGGACAAAAGTACCAACAATCTCAGCTCCAAGGCCATCACCCTTGGTGTAGCCATGGTTAACAAGGTTGGCTCCACCACCCAAAAGCTCATACTGGTTCTTCTGAAAGCCCTTCACAACAGCAGCACCAGCAATTGCACCAAGGGTCTGCATCACTATGTAGAAAACGGCTCTGGTAAGGGAGAGTTTCCTTGCCAGGAAGAGCCCAAAGGTCACTGCTGGGTTGATGTGCCCTCCTGGTACATGCAATTGAAAACACACAGATCTTGTCACAAAAAGTATTTTATCACAACATTTCAAGCATCAAAGGTAGCAAATCCAAACGTACAAAAAATTACCCTACAGTGAAAAAATGACGAAACCCATGAAATATACACCAACAGAAAGATGTTTTCCAGTGAAAGTTACCCAACTTCATGCAAAAAATTGAAAACTGAAGATATGGGAAGGGAGGAGAAGAAAAATAAAGAAAACCAATATCAAAGTAATTTGAAAAAAAACACAAAATATTTATCCAAAAAAAAAAAAAAAAAAAAGGGAAGAAATTCGACCCATGAAATGTACACCAAAAGAAAGCATTTTTTCAGTGAAAGTTACAAACTTTATGAAAAATATTGAAAACTGAAGAGATGGGAAGGGAGAAGGAACAGACCTGAGATACCAGCAGTGGAGTAAACAAGGGCAAAGATGGTCCCACCAAAGGCCCAAGCAATTCCTTGGATGCCCACAGAGGCACACTTGCTAGTAGTTCTATTGACACCCATGACAGTAAGGATGGTGATGTAAAGGAACAGGAAGGTGGCAATGAACTCAGCAATTCCAGCTCTGTAGAAGGACCAGGAGGTGAGCTCACCTGGCTCAAACAATAGAGCTGGTGGTGGCTCCTTGTAGTCCTTGTGTGTCTGTGCAGAGGTCCCAATGGGTTGCCTCTCTGGGAACTTGTTTGCTCCAAGCTTCACATCTTCTTCCTTGCCCTCCATGGCTGAGCTTTCTCTCTCTAGGTGGTCAGGTTTTACACTCAGAGCTAGGGTTTTGTGAGTTGCAAGAAAAGGCTGAGATATGAGGCGAACTTCTATGGCTGAGTTATAAGGCGAACTTTTATGGCTGAGATGGATAATATCAGTCTATTATTATTATTATTATTTATTTTTAACGAACGATATTTTTTATATTAAAATGGTATGCTTAGTGTTATAGTGAAATAATAATAAATAGTTTAAATTCGTTTTTTACGATAATTGAATCTAAAATCTTATACTTACAAGTAATAAGAAATATTATTTTTTAAAATAAAAAACATTATTTGTGGTAGTCCTTAATAAAACTAATGTAATTAGTGCTAATTAATGTTTAGAATAATATTAATGAAGTGGGCTTTAGAGATTTTGTTTAGGACAATATTAAGGAGAGGGTTATACAGATTCGGAGATGGTTCTGGAAGGGGCAGGACTTGCCGAAGGATTGCTGACACGTTGTGGTTGGTTTGTTTTTATGTTCTTATACTCTACAACAGTTTTCCTTAATTATTTATCTGGATTTGTGGGGCTTTTAGAAATTAAGGAATAGCTTCGGTTCGGTAATCCATACCAAAAATTGAATCAAACTAGTTTAAGAATTAAAAATCTGTATTGAAACCAAACCGTATTTTTTAGGTTTTCAAAAAGAGAATTATTATTGGAACTCTAAAAATCTCATTTTGCACTCCAAATTTTCTATAATTAGAAATAAAAATATATTTATGAGGAGTGTAGATTAAAACTTTTGGAATATTGATAGTAGTTCCCTTCAGAAATTCGAGAATCGAATTGGTTCAGTAAAAGCATATCGAAAAAGAAGAAGACAGGAGAAATTGCGGGAGGATTCCAAATAGCAGCAAGCTTGCAAATAAGAAACAACCATCAAATTTTTAAACTCTCAAATTCAACTCATCCCCTAATAATTTATCCCAAATTAAAACCCTCAATTTTGAAATACAACCCCCATTTGGAAATTAAGACCCAAATTCCCTTTCACAAATTCTTAAACCTTGAAATTTATCCCATGATCTTAGTAATTTATTCCAAATTAAAACCTTAAATTTAAAATTTATCCCCAATTTGAAATGAAGATCCTTAATTTCTCAATTTCATAATTCGTAGTTAGACTTACTTTGAAGGAGAGAGACAAGCGGGACAAAGTGGTGTTGGCTGGGTGCCGTCTAGAACAAGGAGAGAGACAATTGAAGGAGTGGTAGTGGTGATTGGGTTCAAGATAGAGAGAGAGAGAGAGAGAGAGAGAATTGACTCTTGTTGTGAGATTGTATCGTGTGGTATATTGTTGCTGGAGAAAAGGATAGAGAGAAACTGTCGGAGTCTAAGGAGAGAGACTGTCAGAGTTGAGAGAGAGAGAGAAAGATGGGTGAAGTTGTTGAGTCGAGAGAGAAGATGACAAGTTCTGAGGTGAGGTCGAGAGAGAGTTGAGTTTAATTCAATGGTTGAGAGTAAATCACAACTAATCTAACGACAAAAGGGTTAGCCCTTCAAAAATCTCATTCTACTCTTCACAAATGTATTTTTTTTTTTTAAATATAGACAGTTTGAAGTGCAAAATGAAAATTTAAAAGTGTCCATAACAATTTCCAATAAAAATTATACCTCGGTTTTCCCCAACTAATGTGTCTGTAATCTTTAAACACATACTGAGTTTTTTGGAATTTTTCGGTTCGGTTACCAAATGGTTCAATATAATGGGCTCGATATTCTTTCGAGTCTGTTTTGTTACGATTAAGATCGGGTTTGATTTTTTCGATCATTTTTCCAGCCCTATTTGGAAAGCTATTTCATCAGTTGTTCTGTTAAATTCATCTAGGTAGCGTTTGGTACGTGGGACGGGATGTAACGTAGTGGGAAGAGGCGTTCCGTCCCACATTTGGTGCGCCAAATTGACTGGGACACGTCATCCCATGGAATGAATTTTAGTCATTTTTTGATTCCACTTTACCCTCTGGAACGACTTGTTCTAGCCCATGGGACACAAAATTATAATTTTTTTGGACAACAATACCCCTCATCCTTTTCATTAATTCCACTGTCTATCCCTCTCTTTCCCGTAACCTCCCTCTCTCCCGTAGCTTCGTTACCCTCCCTGTCCCTTGTAGCCTCCTCCACCACAAACCCAACAACCCAAAAGCAATCCTTTTTTCTGTGAAAATCACTCTTTGTGGACAAGGATAGTGATGAAATGTTAAGAACACTCAGAACAAATTATACCACACGAGTTTGAATGAAAGCACTTATTTATTGCAAACAAACTGTAGGCATATATAGCCTTTTACAAAGAGATAAAATCAAAATAATAGCCCACGTTTACAACATCCTAAAACGTGGTAATAGACTAAGAGGGAATCGTCAAAGCACTAACCACTAATCCCTGAAGAATAGGACTTATTAACAAACTGAAATAGCTAAAAGATCGGATCTATCATTCCCTCCCTTAAACTGTATGCAGAATGCATTCAGTTTATATTAGGAACTTCACACACGCCTAGCAAACTACGAAGCTTTAAAAACACCTCCAACCTGAGCGGCTTTGTCATAATGTCAGCTACCTGGTCTTCAGTATTACAATGTCTCAGATCAACCACACCATCTTTTACCAATTCACGAAGAAAATGAAACTTGATGTCAATGTGCTTGCTTCTACCGTGAAGAACAGGATTCTTGGAGAGTTTTATAGTTGAACTGTTATCACACAGAATTATAGTGCATTTCTCCTGTTCATGATCAAGCTTAGCTAAAACTCTTCTTAACCAAACACACTGACAAGCACATGAGGCAGCTGCAATGTATTCGGCTTCAGTGGTGGATAGGCTAACCACAGGCTGTTTTTTGGATGACCATGACACCGCTCCAGAACTAAACATGAATACACACCCCGATGTACTCTTACGTTCATCTACATCTCCAGCAAAATCACTTTCTGAATAGACTGTGAGTTGCTTACAGCCTCCTTTCTTGTAGAAAATCCCCAGATCAGTCGTTCCTTTCAGATATCTTAGCAGTCTTTTCGCTGCTAACCAGTGTTGCTCTGTAGGACACGACATGAACCTGCTAATAAGACTCACACCATACATCAAATCAGGTCTGGTTGCAGTTAAATACATAAGACTACCAACCACCTGCTTGAACATGCTTGCATCAACCTTAGCTCTTTTTTCGTCCTTTGACAATTTGCTACCTGGAACTATGGGGTTCTTCACCATGTTGCTTCTGTCCATGCCAAATCTTTCTAAAACTTCATGAGCATATTTTCTTTGACACACATAAATTCCATCAGAATTTTGTAGTACTTCAATCCCCATAAAATATCTCATCTTTCCCAAGTCAGACATGTCAAATTCTAACATCATCGACTTCTTAAACTCTTCACACATGCTCTTGTCATTCCCGGTAAAAATTAAATCATCAACATAAAGACTGACAATTAAAAGTTTACCTTCTTCCTTCGACTTTGTGAAAAGGGTGTGTTCATACTGACACTTTTCGAAGCCTTCTTTAGCAAAATAGGCCTCAATCTTGTTGTACCAAGCTCGTGAAGCTTGTTTGAGACCATACAACGCCTTATTTAGCTTATAAACCTTGTGTTCCTCGCCCTTCTTCTCATATCCTTGAGGTTGTTGAACAAACACCTCCTCACTAAGCTCACCATGCAGAAATGCGCTCTTTACGTCAAGCTGAAAAATACTTCAACCTTCTTGAGCTGCTAGGGCAATTACCAAACGTATGGTATCTAGTCTTGCAACTGGAGCATAAACCTCTGTGTAATCAATCCCATATTGTTGCGCATATCCTTTTGCCACAAGTCTAGCCTTGCACTTATCTATCTCACCACTTTCATTGAGTTTTGTTTTAAAAACCCATTTAACTCCAATGGTCTTCACTCCTTCAGGTAGAACAGTCAGATCCCATGTTTTATTACGTTCAATGGCCTCAATCTCTGCATTCATGGCATCTCTCCATTTCTTGCTCTTCACAGCTTCCTCGAAAGTAATGGGATCAGCTTGTGTGAGAACCGTCATGGCACTCAAGTTTTCTTCTTCTGACAAACCTTCTCCGGTTTCATAATCTTGCATCCAACGTGGAACTCGTCTTGCCCTCCCTTCAACTGGACCCGAGGAAGGCTCATCATATGACTCACTGGAAGGTGAGCTAGTGCCAGCTCTATCTGTGCCATTTGAACCAGCTTCTTCATTCTCGTTAATTTCTGCTCCAGATTCCACTTCATTCTCGACTTCATCACATTCTTCTTCACTATCACCCCATTCTAACACATCCGAATTCATTTCTTCCCTGCTCATGTCCCATTTCCAGCCCTCATTCTCCTAAAAAACAACGTCCCTACTTACAATTATCTTCTTAGAGATCGGATCAAACAATCTATAAGCTTTCGACTCATCGCTTACTCCCAATAAAACACATTGAATGCTTTTGTCATCTAACTTGATCCTTTTTTGATCTGGTACGTGCACATGAGCTAGGCACCCAAAGACCCTGAAATACTCAACTGTAGGCTTTATACCACACCATGCTTCCTCTGGAGTTCTATTTTGCACAGCTAAAGTAGGGCACCTGTTGAGAACATGCACACACCACCTCACAGCTTCTGGCCAGAAAGCCTTTGGAACCTGCTTCTCAGTGAGCATACAACGTACCAAATTCATCACAGTCCTATTCTTCCTCTCAGCAACTCTGTTTTGCTGAGGAGTATAGGCTGTGGTTAATTGCCTGGTTATGCCATTTGCCTTACAAAATTCCCCAAACTCATTTGAGGTGAACTCACCACCTCTGTTAGTTCTCAAACATTTAAGGTAAGCACCTGTTTCCTTTTCAACATAAGCTTTATAACTTCTAAACATGGTAAAAGCCTCTGATTTTTCATGCAAGAAGTAAATCCAAGTCTTACGACTGTAATCATCGATAAAACTCAAGAAGTACCTTTTGTTGTTGTTTGATGCAGGCTTTATAGGACCACATATATCGGCATGCACCAGTTCCAGCTTATGTGACGCCCTCCATAGACTTTTTTTTGGAATGGATTCCGTGTGCTGCTTTCCAACTAAACACGTTGTGCATAACTTTGCAGGAGTTTTAAGAGAAGGCAAGCCACTGACCATCTTTTTGTATTGTAGGGTTCTCAACCCTTTGAAGCTCAAGTGTCCGAATCTGCAGTGCCATAAATAACTCTCATTTTCTGTCACAGCTTGAAAACAAGTAGTAGCTTTAGGCATCATCGCTGCAAGCACAACAAACATCTTGTTCATGCTCATCTCAGACTGAATAATTAGACCCTGACTAGGATGAAAAACTTTGCACGTGTCATGTTGAATCAGAATTGCCACACCTTTTTCTTGAAGCTGCCCCATACTTAACAGATTATTTTTCAACTCAGGAATGTAATAGACCTCAGAAATTACATGAGTGATGCCATTCACTTGCATTCGAACGTTTCCTTTCCCCACAACTGCCATCCTTGAGTTGTTGCCTAGTTTCACAGTCTGCCTGAATTGACGATCCAAATCTGAGAACCAGTCTTTATTCCCACTCATATGATTACTACATCCTGAATCTAGGAACCAGACTTCTTCTCTCTGAGCATGGTTACGCTCTACATAGGACATTAAGAGCAGCTCTTCTCCTTCATCTAGTTGAGCGTAGTTGGCTCCATTCTCCCAATTGGGACACTCATACTGAAAGTGTCCTAATTTGTGACACTTAAAGCATTCAATAGTAGCCTTGTTGAAAGGTTGTCTGCCACGACCTCTTCCTCTTCCTCTGAACACCCATCGACCTCTTCCTCTGCTAGTGTTGTCTTCATGAGTAACCTTGAGAACCTGCTCCTCTCCACGATGGCCATTCATTCTTTGTTCATGGACTAGCAGACTGCTTTGCAGCTCATCAATAGTCATTGTGTCCAAATCATTTGATTCTTCAATGGAGCAGACCACATAATCAAATTTTGAAGTCATAGACCTCAAGACCTTCTCATTGATAAGAGTTTGGCTCATTGTCTCACCATGAGCCTTCATTTTGTTGGCTATAGTGAGAGTACGAGCAAAGAGATTGTCAACAGTCTCACCCTCCTTCATGTGTAGAGTCTCAAAGTCCCTCCGAAGTGCTTGCAACTGTGCCCTTTTCACCTTGGTAGAGCCTTGATATTTATGTTTCATAGAGTCCCAAATACCCTTTGATGTTGTAGACATCGAAATTTCGGTGAAATGAATGTTAACCAATAATTAAAATTTCAACGCTTACGTGTCACATAAATTTTACATGTAGCGTGTGACTCAACGAAAAATCGAAATAAATTGGAAAGGTCATCAAATAGGACACGTGTCAATATCTGGCAGAAATGATTTATTTCATCTGATTATTTAAATCCAAAAAATCAAGTTTTGGAATTCTATAAATAGGAGGCCAAGGCATTCATTTCAGGAGGAAGAAAGAAAGGAAGAAGAGAAAGAAAGAAGGGAATTTACATCACACCAAAACCTTGAAGCCTCGAAACTCTAAAGCTCTCAAGCAAATCCCGAAGGATCAAGAAAACACTCTTCGTTCTTCGTCAAATCCTCCTTCAAAGGTCAAGCCCCAACGGCCCTTGAAGAACTTCCACCGACTCAAGATCAAGCCCCGACGGCCCCTTGAAGAAAGTGTTCATCATCCGTTCATCCTAAGATCAAGCCCCAACGGCCCTTTGGATCAACAACCTCAACAAATCCACACATCCAATCGTTCTTCAAGATTAAGCCCAAAAGCCCTTGAAGATCCGCTCATCCATCAACCTTCAAGATCAAGCCCAAAAGCCCTTGAAGAAATCCATACATCCAGTCTTCAAGATCAAGCCCAAAAGCCCTCGAAGATCCGTTCATCAACTGTTCATCCCTAGATCAAGCCCCGACGGCCCTTTGGATCAACAGCTCATCCACAAACCTTCACCCTACGAAGATAGAATCAGAGGATCAAATTACAAAGAGATTGTAACCCCAAAATCAATACAAACAAAAAATATATTTTGTACCCGTATTCTTGTCTCTTGTTTCAGGAATTTTTCGTGTTTACAAATTTGGCACGCCCGGTGGGATAATCTCTACCTCTCATCTCTGTCTCCGTTCAAGATATTCAAGCACAGTCCATGGCTTCAAACAAAGAACAAGTCATGACTATCGGCACTACCTCCATTGAAAAACAGCTGGTTCAGATGAAGGAAACAATTGCAAGGCTGATAAAGACTGCAGAGGAGAAAAACTTGCAAACCGCCGGACTCATCAACCGTCTGGAGGCGCAACATGGTGTCATGGTGAAACCAAGCTCTCTTCCAACTAAAAGGACCGAAGAAGGCTTCAACCCAAATGCCTACGAACTCATGTCAAAGGCTAGGCATGACTTTGCTTCCTCTTCAAATCTTGGAAAGAAGGTTTCAAACACCGTCAACGACAAAGATCGCGACCTCACCAAAACTCAAAAGAAGTTGAAGGAGCATGGTTACGGAGTTGACAACAACCAAAGCACACCTCCAAAATCAATGGCATCAAGCAAGGGACAAGCCGTTCTTGCAACCACCAAGGGAAGAAGCATAAGCACTTCCGCCACGAATGGAGCATCTATTGGCACCACAACCACTCATCAACATGCCGCTTCAAAATTGGTACCGCTAAGCGAGCAAAGGGAACATCAAAGGCGCGAGTCTATCATCAACCTAACCTTGCTGGGGGCACCAAAGCATGCTACTAAGGCGCATAAGATGACATCCCAAAATGGCCAATGGGTTTCTTCATCAGCACCCTGGATGTCTGAAGGAAAGTCATGCCTATTGGTTGCACAAGTCATGACCATCGGCGTCACCTCTGTTGAAGAACAGCTAGCTCAGATGAATGAAGCAATCGCAAAGCTCACACAGACTGTGGAAGAGAAGGACTTGCAGATTGCCGCACTTGTCAACCAACTAGATGCGCTGCCCGACGTAAAAGTCGACCCAAATATTGGCCTATTAAAGAAAGAAGGTGACGAAGAAGAGGAGCCACCAGTGGAGAAAGTTGAAGAGAAGCCGAAGCCAGACCAAGCAATGACATCCATGGGATCTCTCTCTATCCAGCAGCTACAGGAGATGATTGCAAGCACTATCAAGACACAGTACGAAGGAAGCTCGCACGACTCCGTACTGTACTCAAAGCCTTACTCCAAGAGGATTGATGCTTTGAAGATGCCAAGGGGTTATCAGCCCCCAAAATTCATGCAGTTCGATGGAAAAGGCAACCCGAAACAACATGTCGCCCATTTCGTTGAAACTTGCAACAATGCTGGGACAGAGGGAGACTACCTCGTCAAACAGTTCGTGCGTTCGCTGAAAAGTAATGCTTTTGACTGGTACACTGACCTCGAACCTGAGTCTATCAACAGTTGGGACCAGCTAGAAAGGGAATTCCTCAACCGTTTCTACAGCACTCGTCGTACTGTAAGCATGCTAGAGCTGACCAGTACGAAACAGTGGAGAGATGAGCCTGTCATCGACTACATAAATAGATGGCGTTCATTAAGCCTGGATTGCAAAGATCGGCTTTCTGAAACCTCCGCCATCGAGATGTGCGTTCAAGGCATGCAGTGGGGACTACACTACATCCTTCAAGGCATCAAACCACGAACATTTGAGGAGTTAGCCACCCGCGCCCATGATATGGAGTTAAGCATCACCCGTCATGGGAAGAAAGAACAGATCGCCGACTACAAGAATGACAAAGTTTTGGGGCCCAAGGTGGATAAGGCTGCGTGGAAACCCACCAAGGAAGTAATGACGCTCAACACAACTCCAGTCAAAACCCATACACGAGGCAAGGCGATTCAAACCGAAGCTTTTCGTGATCAAGAGGTACGTAGACGCACTTTGAAGGAGCTTGAGGAGAAGACTTATCCATTCCCCGACTCTGACGTGGTTGCCATGTTAGATGACTTGCTGGAAAAAAAAGTGATCAACCTACCTGAGTGTAGACGGCCGGAAGAGATGAACCGTACTGACAGTCCAAGGTACTGTAAATTCCACCGCTTCATTGGTCATCCGACGGAAAAGTGCTTTGTGCTAAAAGATCTCATCATGAAGTTGGCTTAGAAAGGAATCATCGAGCTAGATCTTAATGATGTGGTGAAGTCAAACTACATCACCGCCACTTCTGGCTCTTTGAACTCAAAATCTTCACCTCAACCGCTGGGGGCATGCTCCAAAACCATGCCAGTCAAGTCAAGTGAAGTTAAAGGATGGACTTATGTCACTCCAAAGAAAATGCACAAGAAACATAGGTCTCCTCCACAAGTTCACCAATCGGAAAGGGGGCAAAGCAGCTACCGTCAACCTTCAAAGCTACATGAAAATGTTGAGGATGATGAAATTATGACACAAAGATCGTCCGTTGCCATCACGATGCGCGATTTCTTCCCAAAAGACTTCTTCAATCACTCAGTCAAGACTCCTTGCTATGAAGATTGCAAGGAATGCCTCTCTAAGATCGCTTGACAACAACGATCAAAAGCTCCTCGTTCGCACGAGCCTAAAAGGTGACACCAAAAGCTCCTTGTCTGCATGAGCTGAAACTGCAAACGGCACCAAAAGCTCCTTGTCTGCACGAGTTAAAACTGCAAACGACACCATAAGCTCCTCGTCCGCACGAGCCTAAAAGGTGACAACAAACGCTCCTGGCCCGCAAGAGCATAAACTGTGTACGGCAAAATCATCATAAAAACCATCACTCATTTGAACTACGTCATGACTTGATCTCTTCTTTGGAAGAGTACGTAGGCAACTTGAAACTTCAAAACTTCAAGTACAGTCACAACAAAATAAATAAATAAATGTTTCATTAAAGAAAGTCAATTTTATTACAAAAGAAAAAAAAATACATATGTTACTATGTATTAGAAAAAAAAATATATTCTCTATTCAAAAAAAAAAAAAAAAAAAAAAAAAAAAAAAAAAGGGAATGCATGTATATGTGTTCTCCCAAAATCAGCAAAAAAAAAAAAATAAATAAAAAAAAATCAAGTCCTTAAAGTCCAAGCCCAGCGGCCGAATCGGCCCAAGTCACCATCTTCTTCTCTCCTTCACTAGCTCCGAATCCAGCTTCAAAGTCAACTCATCCAACAGCAGCCGCATTATCAGCCATGGACCTCTCTCCGACGAGGAAGCCCTCTACATCAAGCACCGCCAGCTCTTCTACTACCGCGACGAGTTCGGTGACCGCGGCGAGCATGTGACGGTCGACCCCTCGCTGGTCTTCAAGAACGACCGGCTCCGGAACGCTTACATAGCTCTGCAGGCGTTGAAGCAGGCCATTCTCTCCGACCCGTTCAACATCACGGGCAATTGGGTCGGATCTAATGTCTGCAAGTACACCGCTGTTTTCTGCACCAAGGCGCTCGACAATAGAACGATCCGGACTGTGGCGGGGATCGACCTCAACCACGGCGACATTGCCGGGTACTTGCCGGAGGAGCTCGGGCTGCTCACGGATCTCGTATTGCTCCACATCAACTCCAACAGGTTCTGTGGAACTGTACCTCACAAGTTCAACCGCCTGAAGCTGCTGTTCGAGCTCGATTTGAGCAATAATCGGTTCGCCAGAAAGTTCCCTCGGGTGGTTCTCCGGCTGCCGAAGCTGAAATTCTTGGATCTGAGGTTCAACGAGTTCGAAGGGACGGTGCCGAAGGAGCTGTTCGACAAGGACTTGGACGCCACTTTCATCAACCACAACCGGTTCCGGTTCAATCTGCCTGATAACTTCGGGAACTCGCCGGTCTCCGTCATCGTCCTCGCCAACAACAAGTTCCACGGCTGCGTTCCGGCTAGTTTGGGGAACATGTCAAACCTCAACGAGATTATCCTGATGAACAATGGATTCCGGTCTTGCTTGCCGTCAGAGATTGGGATGCTGAAGAACTTGACGGTGTTCGACGTCAGCTTCAACCAGTTTCTGGGGTTGCTACCGGAGACGATTGGAAGGATGGTGAGCTTGGAGCAGCTCAATGTGGCCCACAACTTTCTGTCGCTGGAACTGTTCTCTATGTATTGTCCTTTTCATTTGGCGCTGGCCCTGTGCCTGCTCTTCTTCTACCAGAGATTTTTGCTTCAAGAATCAGAGCAAAAGCAGTTTCTTTGTCATTGGGCATGCACTGGATTTCAAACTTAGTCATAGGCCTCTACTTCTTGAGCCTTGTAACTAAGTTCGGGATCGGCACAGTGTATTTTGGATTCGCTGGCGTCTGCCTTCTGGCTGTCTTGTACATAGCTGGTAATGTGGTTGAAACGAAAGGTCGTTCGTTGGAGGAAATAGAGCGTGCTCTTAGTGTTGTCACTTGATTACGATATGATTCAAACTACGAGCAAAAATCTCCAGCAGCTTCGGATTTTGGCCTTAAGCACTGACAGCATCACCTCCTTTTCTTGCTATGCGGACTAGTTCATTCCTCACTGTTTCAGGAGAGGTAGACACCAAGGCCATTGAGAAGAGCGCCAAGATTGGGTTGGCTCTTGCTCTCAAGCCATGAGCGGGTTGATTGCTCACTGCAGCAGGGAGCAGAGTCCATATGGTAGGGGAAATCGTTCTGTTTTGATGGCATTGATTATGGTGGCAGCATTGGGTTGAATCGCAATGGTGATGGTGGAGCTTTTTCCTCTGTCTCCTCACGGCTGTGCTCCATCTTTAGCTCTCCAAACTCCATAGCCGCAGCAACAACATCCACTAACTACCTCAAGCTTCTCACTCTGGCCACCGTGGTCAAAATCGGCGAAGAACTTCAGTGACCGCTGTCAAACGACTAGCCGATCATGAAGCTCGACGCCTTACACTCTGCTTCAAGCTCTGGCTGCTTCTGCACTTCCGCCATGGCTGCTGCCTGTGAATGTGATTAACAAAAACAAAGTTTGTCAACTCACATCTGCTTGCCTCTGCTGCTGCCTGTGAATGTGATTAACAAAAACAAAGTTTGTCGACTCACATCTGCTTGCCTCTGCTGCTGCCTGTGAATGTGATTAACAAAAACAAAGTTTGTCAACTCACATCTGCTCGCCTCTGCTGCTGCCTGTGAATGTGATTAACAAAAACAAAGTTTGTCAACTCACATCTTCTTGCCTCTGCTGCTGCCTTTGAATGTGATTGACAAAATCAAAGTTTGTCAACTCACACCCAAAGATCTCCTCCGTCTTCTCTCAGACTCGGCCTGGGTTTTCACCCACAAACTCAACCTTGCAGATCACCATATAAAGAAAAAAAAAAATGATGGAATCTGGATGGACAGCACCATCCCAAAAAAAAAAAAAAAAAAAAAAAAAAAAAAAAACATATATATATATATATATATATATAAAATAAAAACAATGATGGTGCTTCTGGAACCATGTGCAAAAAGAAAAAAAAAAATATATATATATATATATATATATAATAAAAAGAAAGAAAAAAAAAAAACAATAATTGTGCTTCTGGCACCATCTGAAATATATATATATATATATAAATGAATGGTGGATTAGTGCCACCGAAAGCAAAGAAAAGTAAAAGAAAAATAAAATAGAATAAAATAAAATAATAATAATAATAAAATAAAATAAAAATGAATGATGATGGATGGTGATGTATATGTTTTATTTGTATTTAGCACAATACACTGAATAAAATAAAGCATGTCCATTAATCTCCAAGAAATTACAAGTGTGTACAAAAAAAAAAAAAAAAAAAAAAAAAAAAAAAAAAAAGATGGAGCTTTCACAAAGGATGTTCACGTGAAGCCCCATTACTTGGCAAAACTCTAGAAGCAGAAGGCATCGGAGCAGAAGGCATCGGAGCAGAAGGCATCGGAGCGGGAGGCATTGAAGCTAGAGCATTCCAGGCCTCAATACTTGGCCAAACGCTGGAAGACCCAGGAAAAAGGTGCCTCTGGAGGAAAGACGAAAACCTTTGACGGTCACTTTGAATCCGACCTTCAGACTCTTGCAGCTCATCAAGCTTCCTCTTCATGCCCGTTGAATAGTTGTTTGCAAGCACGTGCAAACTTCTATTCTCATACTTCAGCTGCTTGATCTCTTGCTTGAGACTTTCCACCTCTGCCATCAACGATTCAACCTGACGGGAGCGAGCAAGTAGGCGTTGGCCCATGTTGGACACAGAGCCTGCACACTGAACGCTGAGAGCGAGGGACTCTTGAACGGCCAACTCATCGGACCGTCCTGACAGCAGCCTACTATCTTTTGGAGTGAGGAGGTTCCTAGCTACTATTGTAGCTGTTGTGGCGTCCTGCATCACGGAGTCTTCACCTGTAAGAGGACCGTTAGAAGATAAGAAAGAAGGGCGCCATACGTTACCTTGACGCGGCACGCCCGTATCACTGCTGAGACTCAAGTCTAAGCTAAGGTTCGATGGGTTTGCCATTTTTCAAAAGTGTTCAAAGAGAAGGGGTGGATGGAGATAATTCTCAAAAGGCCGGAGACGATTTTCAAGAATGGGCAATTTTCAGAGTGTGTAGGTTGGAGTGATCGATACCTCTGTAAAAAGCCAAGCGACACGACCACCGATTCAAAAATCCGGATTTTCCTGCGTGAAGTTCGGCGACGCGTTCGCGGCTTTTCAGAAAACGCGTTCAACTTTGTCAAAAGATATCTGACAAAGTCGAGAACACGTGGAGGCCATCATCGCAACTACACGTCTTTAGCCGACAAGCGCAAAGTTCGGCGACGCTTTCTCTGCTTTTCAGAAAACGCGTGCAACTTTGTCAAAAGTGGCGCTCGTTCAGAAATCGAAGAGGCGTCGTTCAGAAATCGAAGAGGCGCCGTTCAGATATCGAAGAGACGTTTGTCGACAAGGGTAAAAGAACGGTACCACCACTTGCTATTAAGAAATCCCTATATGTGTCGACCTTCGTCTCTTATGGCAAGGCAGACCTGAAGAAAATGCCCAACTCTTCCTCACCTCTGAGGGCGCACTCCCAGCAAAGCCTCTCGAAATACTCAATTCTTCTTCTTCCCTTGAGAAAACCTATTCAACCTTTGAAGATACCAGATGCCTGGGGTACAGATGACCCAGGAGGAAACGATAGATTGAAGCATGTGCTGATTCATTCACCGCTTCTTCAAAAGCAAAGGTATCTCATATCATCAAGGGCGAAAGCATAGGTATCTCATATCATGCTTTTTCCCTATCTTTTCCTTTGCCCTTGTTCTCACCTGCCAAGACAAGGACAGAGGAAGCAATATGTCGGAACCTCCACTCAAACCAGTTGCCACCAAGGAGTGAAGCACCATTTAAATGCAAAGGTTGCATTCAACTCCTGCATCGGAGGACAAATACTACAAGAGAAGATGCTAAACCTGCATAAGGAAATACCACTTCTGCAAAGGGGAGCAAGTAAGGCAAGCAAAAATGATACATCGAAGCATGTGGAGACAAGCACAACAAATATATGTGCTGATTCATTCGCTGCTTCTTCGAAAGCAAAGGTATCTCATATCATGCTTTTTCCCTGTCTTTTTCTTTGTCCTTGTTCTTACTCGCATGGCAAAGTGAAAGAAGCAATCAGCCGGCACTTGGAGTCAGTCTTCCGAACTGGAACCGACTACCTGGAATCTATTCCTGATTGCTTACCTAGTATTGCTCTCGAGTAGTCATCTTCAACGGTTGATACACTGTCAGAGAAGGGACAAGGAAACTTCAATCTTTCTGATTCGTATTCAATACAAATTGGAAAGATTGAACAAAGAAACAGGTCAGCACCTCCACCTCGTACTTGCCTGCCATATCCTGAAACCGCTCGTAGACCTTCGGGGGGAGACCAAAAGAATCCTGCTGCCCAGTTCAAGAGTAGCACAAAGGAAAATCAACGAGCGGAGGAGACCAAAAGAATCCTGCTGCCCAGTTCAAGAGTAGCACAAAGGAAAATCAACGAGCGGAGGAGACCAGAAGAATCCTCCAGCCCAGTTCAAGATCAAGCCTCAATGGCCCTTGAAGAAATCACAAGTCCGATTCAAAATCAAGTGTTCACCACCCTTGAATCAAATTCAACTCCAGATAAAAAGAGTAAGTTCAGACCTTCGGAGGAGACCAAAATAATCTTCCAGCCCAGTTCAAGATTAAGCTTGTGGAAAATCAACGATTGGAGGAAACCAGAAAATCTTCCAGTCGAACTCAAGATCAAGCCTCGATGGCCCTTGAAGAAATTTCCAGCTCAATTCAAGATCAAGCCCCGACGGCCCTTGGGTTGACATCTACATTAAGGGACTTCAAAACGCATCTTCTACACGTGACAAGCACATGTCAACGACGCGCCTTGAAGTGGGGGCATTTGTAGACATCGAAATTTCGGTGAAATGAATGTTAACCAATAATTAAAATTTCAACGCTTACGTGTCACATAAATTTTACATGTAGCGTGTGACTCAACGAAAAATCGAAATAAATTGGAAAGGTCATCAAATAGGACACGTGTCAATATCTGGCAGAAATGATTTATTTCATCTGATTATTTAAATCCAAAAAATCAAGTTTTGGAATTCTATAAATAGGAGGCCAAGGCATTCATTTCAGGAGGAAGAAAGAAAGGAAGAAGAGAAAGAAAGAAGGGAATTTACATCACACCAAAACCTTGAAGCCTCGAAACTCTAAAGCTCTCAAGCAAATCCCGAAGGATCAAGAAAACACTCTTCGTTCTTCGTCAAATCCTCCTTCAAAGGTCAAGCCCCAACGGCCCTTGAAGAACTTCCACCGACTCAAGATCAAGCCCCGACGGCCCCTTGAAGAAAGTGTTCATCATCCGTTCATCCTAAGATCAAGCCCCAACGGCCCTTTGGATCAACAACCTCAACAAATCCACACATCCAATCGTTCTTCAAGATTAAGCCCAAAAGCCCTTGAAGATCCGCTCATCCATCAACCTTCAAGATCAAGCCCAAAAGCCCTTGAAGAAATCCATACATCCAGTCTTCAAGATCAAGCCCAAAAGCCCTCGAAGATCCGTTCATCAACTGTTCATCCCTAGATCAAGCCCCGACGGCCCTTTGGATCAACAGCTCATCCACAAACCTTCACCCTACGAAGATAGAATCAGAGGATCAAATTACAAAGAGATTGTAACCCCAAAATCAATACAAACAAAAAATATATTTTGTACCCGTATTCTTGTCTCTTGTTTCAGGAATTTTTCGTGTTTACAGATGTGTCTCTGTCGAGTATAGTCTCCAAGATACTCCGGTCTATAGCTTGAAAAAGGTAATTTTTTACCTTTAAGTCCTTCAGCTTCTGCCCCTCGATCAATTTGCTTTGTGCTTCTCCCTGGTTCTCAACCCTTTGTGTCACCACCTGTGAAATCCCATTCTCGATGAGATCCCAATACTCCTTGGAATGGAGAAAGTTCTCCATCAACATTGCCCAATGATCGTAATGTCCGTCAAATTTGGGAATGGTCGGCTGCACAAAACCACTGCTATTGCTTTCTGCCATTCTGCTTGACTCCCTTACTCTGAAAGAAAACTGCAGTTTCCTTCCACACACACTCACAATCAGGCCCCTGTGATGGGGCTCTGATACCAAATGTTAAGAACACTCAGAACAAATTATACCACACGAGTTTGAATGAAAGTACTTATTTATTGCAAACAAACTGTAGGCATATATAGCCTTTTACAAAGAGATAAAATCAAAATAACAGCCCACGTTTACAACATCCTAAAACGTGGTAACAAACTAAGAGGGAATCGTCAAAGCACTAACCACTAATCCCTGAAGAATAGGACTTATTAACAAACTGAAATAGCTAAAAGATCGGATCTATCATGAAATGTCCGTATTCAATTTGAAAGAGCAAGAGAAAGACCTTGATTTATTGTAATTACAACTCTTTGGGAAAACGCAGATGTTGCTTTTTTTGTTTTGATGACGATGATGATGCCAGGACAACAACAGCCTGGTTTTGCTCAAAAATTCTGCCATCCATGGCCGATCGATCGATCTTTGAATTCAATTTCCACCAAAACCCCCAAACAAACAAACACCAAACCCGGTTCTATCGCATAGCAGAGAGGAGACCACGGCCGTCGGTTCAGTCCCTCCGCGATCCACCTTCTTCTCCGGCACTGTCACCTTCGCGCTCCACCTCCTTCTTCGACGCTCCGACGAAGCCTCTGTAAATTGAAAAAAAAAAACAATTTGGGATTTTTCTGTCTTTGGTTTGAAGAGAAAGAAATTAAAAGAAGAGAAATATGGGTTTGAATTGAAGAGAAAGTATGGGTTTGATTTTTACTGGGAT
This sequence comes from Pyrus communis, assembly GCF_041283825.1. NCBI lineage: Eukaryota > Viridiplantae > Streptophyta > Magnoliopsida > Rosales > Rosaceae > Pyrus > Pyrus communis. The sequence goes on from NC_142578.1 coordinate 11,669,557, forward strand.
CAATTTGAGCATGCAAAGAACAAGAAACATAAGGATGAAGAGAAAGCACGGAAACGGGAGAGAGAGAGAGAGTCAAATAAAAAGGGTAAGTTAGTCATTTAATCTCGTTTCGTCCTGTTCCATCTTGCCAGTACCAAACATGACACAAAATCTTTGTTCCGTCCCATTCCATCCAGTTCCGTCCCGTCCCGTCTGTGTACCAAACGGTACCCTAGTTCCCACACCTAATGCCCAATAAACAATGTGTAAATAGAATTTGGTATATATATGTAGTTACATGTTGTGGTCCAATTTTCTAATTATTTAAACAATTTTTTCTAGTTTCTTCTTGGGGAGGGGAGATAGGTGGTCCTTTTTTTTCTTACCAAGTAAAAGCTGGTTGTTTTATATGATAACTGTATGCCTTGCATGTTGCAATATAACGGTATAATCGTTAAATTAATCGTTAAATTAATCGTTAAATTATGAAATAAAAGTAGTTAAAAAACCTATAATCACATCGAGCAGTGATATATGTTCAAATTTATCAATTACACTGTTAGTCTAGCATCACAGATACACACAATTGAATTTTTGTTTGGACACTGATTACTGGCCAGTTTAAATATAATTTTGTGGACTCAATTTTTGTTCGGACACATTATTAGTCGCCATTATACACACAATTGTATTTCTGTTTGGACAATTGAATTTTCGATCATTGGATTTATATACATTTTCAGTTTATATTTCTCAGTGGTTTAACAAATTTATGTGAGTATATATGGTGTGACATGACAAAATCTCTCCTCAATATGACCTTTTTATTGTTTGGTTCAATCATTTACAAATTTTTTTGGGTTTAGAATTCTAACTTTTTACCACTTAGTACTACAGTTTAGTGATATTCCTCTTCATTTGTAAGTGATAAGTTTTAGGTTTGACTTTGACTAAAGGTGAATTTAAACCACATTTTTGTTAGCTCGTTGTGAGACTAAGCACATCTCACTTTAATATACACAAAATTGTTTTTTGTAGGAAAAAAAAATTCCAACTATTTTTTTTAATCTATTTCCTTTTTAATAGGGTTTGACGTTGCAAAAATTGGGGCAGTAAATGGTGAGGTGTCTAAGTTCGTTTGTGAATCTCAACGGCACGGAAAGCAGAGCTGCCTACAACTTGAGTTCAACGGGCGGGAAATATATGGCTAAGAAAATTTGGCCGTTAATTTTGTGACCGTTTTCGAAACTGACAACCCTTTGTAAACCACATGAACACCCAATGACGTACGACATGATCGCCGGGTACTATACTATGACAATAGTTTTGCTTACAATTCTATTTATTATTGTTAAATAAATTTAAATTTTAAATTTTACGTAATCGATAGATACAAATTTTAAAATTTAAAATTATCCAATGAGTAGAACAGTGAGGATTACCAACACTTAAACATAGTGAGTAAAAATACACTCCTCTACTATATACTGATGCATAATATCTATGTCGAACAACAAGGACAGGACCATATTGTCCACAACTCCAAGCCTACAGTTGAGATGGTGAATAAGTAATCTCATTTACTACTAAATACCATGTTTTGGTTTCGAGAAAGCTGATTACGGTCAATTGCTCATGTGTTTTGAATGACTTTTAATCATTAATGCACAATGCATCTAAAACGCACAATGCATCATAGTCTTAAATCACCCGAAAATTTTGTGGACAATCGTCAGTAGCATTATTCTTAATTATATGAGGAGATTTTAACTTTGATGTAGAGTGTGCAAATAGCTATAGCTAGTTCAATTACGCTCATGTTTGCATACTTGATTTAAATTTAAATTAAGTGTGTATATCACAGGAAAGAGTATATGTTATTGCATTGAATCGCAATATAATGTTTTAATCCTCTTCATATATTTTTCGATTGAATGTTCAAATTCTAACATGTTTATAGAATAGAGAATGTGTATTATACTACTATAATTATTCATAATCAGTGATTACCTAGTAAATGAACATTAACCTAATCATCTACAATATCTAACCCAAACAAAAATAGAGGAGTAGGGGCAAGTTTATCGTGGACAACTCAAGACTCATGGTCATGGGATGCCTTCTTGTTCTTGGTCTTCTGCCGCAACTCACATGCAATGTCCAGCCCCACAATGCAGCCTTAGGCCCCGTGACAACTATATGTGACATTGAAAACAACAAAAACCAGAAATAGGGCTCTCTATATCTCAAAATCCCATAAAGAAAAAAGATATTCGATATAACACGGCAGTTGGCGTAACATGTTGATCCTTATCTTTTGTGTTTCTCTACTTTTCTATGTCAAAATAGACACCACCCATCAACTAGGATCACCAAACCCCACTTAAGCCAAGGAACCAACAATTGAATAAATAACATAAGTTTAGTCAGGCAACAAAATAAGTGACACCAAAAGTCAGATTAACAATATTTTGTGTCATGTAAACTGCTCTCAAATGAAGACTTAATGTATATGTGTGTGTTTTTTATGTTTTATTGGTTTAATTGTATAAGAAATGTATGTAATAGCCGTGTTAACTTAAACCCTAGTCACAACACAAACTTAACCCGTAACATAATGTTCATACCTCAGTTGCAACACAAACCCTTACCTCACTCATATCTCACTCGAACCCACCAACGTGCGTGGGCCTAGGCTTTTGATCCCAAACACCTCACACTCACACGTGGTATGCGCATCACACGCCAGATGAAAGCATTGTGAGCACATGGGGTCAGGCCTATCGGCCATTTCATAATAGAGTTGATGACTCTTTGGCTAACCAATGGTTCAAATAATATCACCGTTGGTTGATCCAACAGTCATATCTCAAACTTTTTTTATATATTATTTATTTTTACTTATAATCTCACAACTATAATCAAATTGAGATCAAATTTAACGGTAATATATATATATATATATATATATATATATATTCAACGGCCTTAATTTAAATTAACTGCTAAACAAATAATAATAATAATAATAATAATAATAATAATTTAACTCAAATTTTACCCTAAAAACTCTATAAATAACTGTGTATGTTCAAACATCCATACAAAAATTACTTAGTTCATACAATTCTTCCATTATTCTTCTACCCACTTTCAAAATTATTTCTTCCCATTTTCAAATTTTTTGAAATGCCAAAGATCATGTAAGAGGACCTAATGGTCAAAGTGATGAAGATATAGCTTTATGCGCATGAGTGTCATGTGTTTCATGTTGTTCCAAGACTTTCATGTGATGAAGATATAACATTTGAATGGAAATTGTAACCGTGAGTTAATTTGAATTCAATAGGTGTCGAATCATATCCATGGAGATCTTGTACACAAGAATTCGAGAGGTATTTTGTTAGTAAACAAATTATTTCTTAGCATGACACATCCCAACCTAGATTGAAGCATGCTAGCCGTCACGTGAGAGTGACGTAACCATGTGCACAGTGCGGAAGCAATATTGATATAGAGAAATACGAATAAATAGAAACCAAGTTACCAGCAATACTAGTTAAGAAAAGGTGCTAGTGCGAGATTAAGTGTGAAATACACAACCAGAGCATAAATAACCTAGGTGCTGTCCGACAGGACAAGTACTAATTATACAACACCCAAAGGTGATCCTACATTTGTGAATTCTGTCAGAACCTCTGCTGGAAACCTCGTAAGCCACCAACGATAACTCCTACCTAGAACCTGGAGGGGCGCAAAACAGAAAGTGTGAGTGGGCAAAAACAAAGCTTTTCAAAACCATTTCATTTCTCAAATGTTCTAACCCTTCGTCGTAAAACCTGTATAATTTCACAAAAAATAGAATATATATATATATATATATATATTCGTATCTCAAAACCATGCTCAACAAGCTTTAATCATAAATATGCCATGCCAAATATCTCAATACAACAGAATAAGTAACTTAGGTAAAATAGATCAATGAGAAATAACATATCAGCCGGATCCACCCAAAGTGACCTGTACGACTGAAGTCCTAGCTCATACATCATGCTTGCACACGAGTCGGAACCACTTTTAGTGGTCTGTACGACAAGACTGGGTGTAAATAAATACGCTCTAGTGCTACGATCACGTGAAGACTGTGCGAATATTCACGGGTCACCTACGAGTCAGAACTATCTATAGTGGTCTGTACGACAAGACTGTGCACCGAACTTGGATCTAAGGTGAGCATATATGTGGTGCTGGAAGTGAACATCACGTGAAGGACTGTGCCCTAACCATGGCAGGAGCACTAACACCGGGGTGCAGGTTTATGAGCTCTCAACACATCTCACATAATCATCATTTTACATAAACAATCTACAACTCACCTGCTACTTACCTGAGCGTCCACAGCTCAAATTACATTTATGCATACTATATTAATTCAATGATCTACTTATAAATCAATATGCATGGCATTTCTAAACATAAATTCATTTAAATTGATTTTCTGGGAAAAATCTCAAGTATATAGGTATATACAGAAAACCAAAAGCCCACTCACTGGTATGTGGAAGGGTCGTAGCCTCCAAGCCTTGATTGACTACGCTCGTCCTAAGGATAGGTCTCACCTATATGCGAAACAACTATAAAAACGTGATCTAGCTAATAACTTCTCAAACATTGCTCAAATGGGGTGTTTGATATACCAACGTGATCTGCTCAACACCACAAACATCCCCATATTTTTAGAAAAATTTTCCGACCACCCACGCGTTGGCCACGCACAGGCACGTGCCTGGCACACGTATGGAAACCCTAACGGCATTAGGGAATATTCCGTCCAAAAATGGAATATACCGTTATATATACCTGGAAAAACTTAGAACTTCAATATCTTCTTCATTTCTCAACCAAAATCCATGAAATTTGTACCAAAATAAAGCTTACAATGAGAAAAACATAATCATACCACTTTGGGGGACCTAAAACCAATGGAAAGTCGCCTGAAAAAAACCTTTGATATTCCGGCCAAACCAGCAACTCACTAAACCTGGCCTTCCCGATGTCCAAATCACTTCAAAATTACTCCCCGAGCTTCGTGAAGATGTTTTAAGGCTCCCTATAACCTTAAAACTCGTTGAAAACTTCACGATCACAAGTGCATGAACAGTACTCCAAATCGGGGTTCTTGGTTTCTCGGGAAAATGAAGGCTTCACGTCCAACCAAAGGTATCAATGGGTTTCTGAGATTGCAAGGAACTCAAAAGCAACCTCCTTGACGTTGATCCGTGGTTTGAGAGCTAAGTTCAAAGAGTGACCATACAACTTGTACGGATAATGGATGGAAGCCGAGAGAAGGAGAGAGAGAGAGTGTCAACGGGATGCTTGGGTGTGTGAGTGTATGTGTGGTCCAGTTTGCAGCCAACCAAAACAAAGAAAAATAAAACCTAAATCCTAAATAGTTCCAAAAGTCTAGGAAAACTAGGAATTGGACCATAACCAAAAACATATCACACATAACACGTCTCAACGTCCAAGGGTAATTTAGACATTTCATATCGTCGATAAAAATAATTGGGGACGGTCTGTCACATAGAAAATATATTATATTACGTACACTGATAACAGCTAAAAATATTGTTCGTAAACGATAATTTCAATTATTGAAATGGTACGAGGGCTTAAAAAAGATTGAAATACAGAAATGTATGTCAAATGTACTTATAATGGGTAAAAAAAAAATAAAACTAATGAAAAAGGCTTGAAAACTTTGAATTTTAATAAAAAAAACCATGCAATAACTTTATTTAATGGTTAGGACAAAACCCAACACTAAACTAGTCCAATTAAAATGGCCCAAACAATGAGTTTTCTATTTTGTCCCTAATAGCAAGCCTTTGTTCGTTATGGATATCTCAGCTGTGCTGTGTCTCCCCCATTTCTTCATGATTAACGGTAGACGATCTCCTCTTGAAGAAGAAAAGGAAAGAAGAGGAGAGATCGTTGCCAGCGACCCAATACCAATCATTCTCTTCTCCGATCACCCACCTCTAATCCCTTCTCTTCTATAACAATCGCGACCCGTCGTCCTCTGTCGTAAACAATACCAATTCTTAAGGATGGCCTCCAGCAATGGACGTTGTCGTTTTGAAAAGTCTTGTCCCGCGATTGTTGAAGCCTTGGCTTGAATCTTGTAGACGATTGCATAGTCGTCCCATTAAACTGTCAAAAACCTCCTTCCAGCAATCTCCTTTTCATTTTGCCTTTTTTCTTTTTTTTACAAAAAATTAATAAAAAGTTGCTAGTTTGATTTTTCATTTTATTGTTGATTAACTTTTGCCAAGCTGTTGGGCATAAGTGCTTGGTACCTTGGAGAATAGCAGGAATCAAGACCACACGTCCTCATTATCTTGTGCAATGTATTAACCATTTTGGAGAAATTTTATTTGATGTGACTAAGGTTTTGCGAATTCTTCACCGAAAGGAAAAAAAGTTCATGTAGATAGCATATGTTATGTCAGTGATCCAATTTTACCAAAAAAAAAAAAAAAAAAGATTAGTTGATTTTTTACTATTAATTTTAATAGTCGCTTGTATACTCATATTCAAACGTAAAGTTATAGTATTTGGCTCAAGACATGTATGTTAATTTGTGGTGAGTTTAGTGTTTTCGTGCAATTAAAACACAAAATAGGTAAAGAAACCCCTCTGGTTTAGTCTTTCGTTCAATTAATTTTGAATTGAATCATCACATTCTAATCGTCTTTTAAACTAATTACATAGAAAAATTATTGTGAGAGGAAAACATGTATCATGTATGTACATTTGTTGTAGAACTTTGCAATATTATATAGATTGATCCAAAAGTTGATTACTTTTGGTTGGTTATTTTTCATGTAAGACTTTTTTTCTTGGATCTGATAAATTACAAAGATATGGATTTGTGAATGAAACCTATGTGTTGCATTTGTGGATGCCTAAAATTGTGTTTTTGTTTCATGCATATCACACTATTTATGAAACTTCAGCAAAATTACACACTATTTTTGAAAATTGAACTAAATTACCTCACACTATTTCTGGAATGGAACACAATAAACACTATTTTGGAACTACAACAAAATAAACCACACTATTTATGAAACTGAACTAAAATAAGCTACTATTTCTAGAACTACAACACTATTACACACTATTTTTTAAAATTGAACCAAAATAACTCATATTATTTCTGGAAGGGAACAAAATAGACATTATGTAACATCCCACAACACCCGAGTGATCCTTAAATGTATTTTCCCATCCCTACCTAGCACGAGGCCTTTTGGGAGCTCACTGGCTTCGGGTTCCGTAGGAACTCCGAAGTTAAGCGAGAAGGGGGCTAGAGTAATCTCATGATGGGTGACCCATTGGGAAGTTACTCGTGAGTTCCCGAAAACAAAACCGTGAGAGAATGGTAAGCCCAAAGCGGACAATATCGTGCTACGGTGGTGGAGCGGGCTCGGGAAGTGATCTACCCTGGGCTAGGATGTGACACATTATTTCTGGAAATACAGTAAAATAATTCACACTATTTATGGAAATGAAAATAATTTACACTATTTATGAAAAATAACCAAAATAACTCACTATTTATGGAACCACAACAAAATAACACACACTATTTTTGAACCATAACCAAAATAACTCACACTATTTATGAAAACACAATCAAAATAACTCACACTATTTATGGAACCACAACACAATAATCTACAATATTTCTAAAACATAACCAAAATAACTCATAGTATTTATGGAACCATAGCAAAATAACTCACACTATTTCTGAAACTAAACCAAAATAACTTACACTATTGATAAAACTACAGCAAAATAACCAACATTATTTCTTAAACATAGCCAAATAACTGAACCAAAATAACCTACACTATTTTTGAAAATAGAGCAAAATAACCAACATTATTTTTGAAACATAACCAAAATAACTCATACTATGTTTGGAACTAATGCAAACTTACATACTATTTCTAAAGACTGAACCAAAACATTTCACACTATTTATGAAAGAGAACAAAATAACCATGATTTTTGGAACTACAACAAAATAACATTCACCATTTCTGAAACTGATCCAAAATAACCTACTATTTCTGGAACTATATCAAAATTACACACTATTTCTGAAAACTGAACCAAAATAACCTACACTATTTTTAAAACTACAGCAAAATAACTTACACTACTTTTCAAACTACAACAAAATAAGCCACACTATTGCTTGATGTGGAATTTGCTTTTCTTGGAAATAGAACATACAATGTTTGATTTAATTACAAAGAGAGCACATTCAGTTTTAGATTGAAATTTGGAAATTCTAGAAGGGTAAAACTTTAACCTTTTCATATTAGGTAAAGAAGGTGAATGCACTAACATGAATGAGGATCCTCTCTGGATCCTCTTTGTGAGGATCTTGGGGATCCTTAAATTGTGTCCATTCATCGTACGTCGTGCGTTCAGTTTTCATCAGATGCTGCTCATATTTAATTTTAAATAAAAGTATTTAAAATAATTTCTGACCGCATGATGTACGATGAACAAACACGATTTGAGAATCTCTGAGATCCTCACAAAAAGGATTTGGAGAGGATCCGTAGTGCTCTAACATGATAGGCTCTAACTTTTAAAAGATTATCGGTCGATCTCTTTTCCCTCACAAACACACTGTTAATGGTATTGAAATGTCCACCCCAACTAATTTCAAATTCGATTATCTTTTTTAAATTGTTTTGGCCTCGGTCAATTGATTCTTATTTTTAGTCGAAAGGAGTAAAAACAAAGGCAGAGAGTCAATCCTACCTGAAAGATATTTTATACACACAGATCCTATAAATTGAAAAGGAAGCAATCAAAGTTCTAGTTATGTCAAATATTTATAAAAAAAATCAATTCAACCTTAGAAGTCTGCAAAGAAAGTAGTCAACGGACAAACTTTCTTTTTCTTAGTTTTCTTTTATTTTCATGCCTTCTCTTCCTTCTGCCCTTTTTCTTTTTCTCCTCTTCTCGGTCTACCATAGCAGATGGAAATTTTGATTAGTTTTGATAAAATTTGAAGCATCTTAAAACCTGTAGCAGCAACTTGAGTTACATGATAACCCTGGAAGAATTTGGTTGCTGTGTCAAATTTACAAACTTAACTTTTTTTTTCCCAAAAAACTAACCAAGATTCCTTGCTTCAAATTCTACATATTGAAAAACCACCAGCAACATGATAATCCTTGTGTGCAACCTCTAGATTGTTGAGCAAAATTGCTAATTTTCAAAAAAAAAAAAACAAATTGGTGACAAGTTTATGCAGATTCATAGAGAATAAGGGAGGGTTGGAGAAGAAAACCAAAACAAAAAAAAAAAAAAAAAAGAAAAAAAGAGAGATGGTGTAAAAACCAAGGTAGACATTAATGCTTTGTGATAGAAAAAGCAAATGGAATTTAATTTTCAATCACAGTTGGATTTGAATAGGATAACAGGCTTGGTTGGATTCCGCTAAGGGCAAGTTTGGAAAAAATATTTATTGTTGGTTTGGCCTTTTAATGCAGTCCGTGAGTTGTTATGTTTGTAGGGCTTGATACATGAATAGTTGCGTCCTTATGATTAAATTTTAAGCCCTTTTGATTAAATAATACTTTGGAGATCTTCAAATCATTGTCCATGATGATCGTTATGGAAGTATGACTATCATTATTGTTTGGGTTGATATTTAAACATTGGGCTTTGCATTAGGGAAAGCCTAAAGGCCCCAAAACAAGTTGAACTTGCCCAAAGCCTAACAATGAAGCTTGAAGCAAACTAAAGCCTTTCCAGCCAAGGCATAGGCCATTTGCCTATGATTGAAGTGACAACTGACAAGGACTAACTCACTACTAGCCAAAAAGTACTTTCTAGTGGCATTACAAGTAAATAGATGATGACTCACCACTCTCTGAGAGCCATCGGCCAAGAACAAAGCCAAGGTAGTCAGGCCAAATTGCCTATAAAAGGGGAAAGAGACAACAGAGATAAGGACACTCAAACAACTAATCAATCAACATACAAACTTTGCTCTTAAGCCAGTTCATACCCAGAAAAGCTGAAACTCGCCCAGATTCAGTCCTTTTAGCAATAGTTCCCTTAGAAAAGCTATCTTTTGTCTAGTGTAAAAACTCTGCTACCTTCCCTTAGTATTGTAGTATCGATTCCCTCATGTAAAGCCTATTTACCATCCATCATTTTTAGCATACAACCTCTGTAAACCCAAAGAGAGTGGTTGTAAGAAGTTCAACCTTGCCCGAAAAGGTTAAATCTTGCCCAAGTCTTTTAATTTGTATTTTCATTTAGTAGATCTATCACTTCATGTACTTTTCAATATATATTCAAGTCATTTCCAACTGTTTTCTACTTGAGAATCCTATTTGCATTCAAATATGGTTAAGTTAATCAACCTGCTTTCATTAAAATAAACTGTGACCGAGGAAATGGTTTAAAGGGCCCTGAACTCCCTTTGTTGTGGACGTACTAGATTACGAACTAAAAGTCCTTGTTTACAAGACAAGAAAAAGAACTTAAGGCAACCTTAACCCATGTGTGACAATCTTTTGATAACAAGAAATCTGAGTAACTTGGGGCCCAAGTAATCAACTTAAATCAAATCTGTTATACTGAGATAGCAGTGGCACACCTAGCACTTTGTTAGTTTTGATTGTGAGCCTTAAGACCTACACTTAAGGCCCCACAAATGCACCCTTCAAACTAATTATAAGCTTATATTGCAGCACACCAAGCAGCAAGTGCAAGTCCGACAACCAAGTGCTAATACCCTTGGGGAGTTGTGCAAAGAAATAATCCATCCTTGCCTCGAACATAGTTTTGGCATGCCCAGTGGGATTAATAGTCTTGTATGCTAAGAAGAAAAAGGAAGAGTACGGGCCACCCCATTGTCTAACAAGATCAAACATGACAGATCACCTAGAAGATTTTCCTTCCTTACGAGGCCCTATGATTCTGAAGAGCCCAACTTATTCTTAGAAGTCAAGCGAAAAAGTTACAAATTAAGACTTGCAAGCTACCATGGTGCAAGTATTGAAAAGCATGGAGAATATCTTTCTAGAGACTAGAGCAGAGGTCAGCAAACTTTGTTAATTAACAGGGAGTCTGCAAATGAGATTAGAGTTGGAGTACTCTACCCCAAAAGATGGTCATGCTAGGGAAATGATGAGAGATGAAAGTCTTAAGAAAGAGCTAGTGATTCCCCTGTTTCCTTTGCTTGAGGAAAATAAGGATAGGGCAAGAATAATGAAGAGCCTGGAACCAGTCAGTTAGAAGAAGAAGAGATCCAGGAACCAAGTTTACCCGACCCTCTATTATTCCCACTAGATAGTAGGGGTAGATCAGGCTAAAAAGAAGGAAGCTTGGAGTGACTCAGCAAGTTGGAAAGTTCAATGGAAAAGGTGTGTTCGCAGCTGGGGGCAAACCCCTCCTTATAGGCCACCACCATTAGCTAATACAGGAAATGAGGCTAGGTGGAGACAACCAGAACCACATAAGGAAGCTTTCTTGGGCAATGTACGTAGCTTGAAGTGGGGACCTCCTTACACCCTACACAACAATGCAATTAACCAGTAACTCATAAATGAGTTAGTAGAGTTGAGAAGGATGGTGGTCCAAAATGCCCAACCACAGGCTCACTCGATGTTCAGGATCATCTACCAGAAACTTTACCCGAAATATATTGATAAGCATAACCCATTTCCCCTTAACTTCAAGATGCCCACATTCCCAACCTTTAGTGAGGAGGATTATAATGTGTCTTCTAAAAACCACATTTTCAAGTTTTCCAACTATTGTGTGGCATTTGAAGACAATCCTAACTACAAGTTAAGGTTGTTTGGGAATTCATTGGTAGGCTTAGCATTTCAGTGGTACTCTCTGTTACCCCCCCTCCCCAAAAATTCTATTGCCAACTGAGGGAAAATGGAGATGGCTTTCCATGAAAATTTTTATAAGGTAGAGCTCGAGATGACTATTAATGATCTAGTAGAGGTGAAACAATATGAGCATGAGTCTACTGAGGACTTCATGATGAGGTTTAGGAAGACAAGGATGAGATGCCAGTTCTCTATCAATCACACTCAACTTATATCTATTGCTCAAAAAGCTCTGAGATTGCCATTAAGCAAAAAGTTTTATGATGTGCAATTCAATGAGCTTCAGGAGTTGGTAATTGCTACTATGAAGTATAAGAAGTTGTAAGTTGAGGAGTAGCAAGTGAAGCATTCATCCAAAGTGCCCTATTTCTACAAGAACAAAGCCATAATACTCCAATTGGAGTTCGAAGGTCCAGAGCTGAAAGAGAATGAAAGCAATATAGGATAAGGAATCGAGTTGTGCGCATCACAGATGACCACCCCCCTTAAACCTTTGATGGTTAATGGATTGGTCCAGCCTATCAAGGATCAGAAAGTTGTCATCAATGATGGAGGTTTTATGCTTATGAAGCCCATGAAGTACCAGTCTTATTCTTTTGATCTGGCCAAGGAAGCTAACATTTACGAAGAGCTAGTAAAGGATAAAGTGATCATGCCCGACAACACCAAAAATATGCCTAAACCAGGATAGTTAAGAGGAAAGAAATACTGCAATCTTCATTACATTTTCAATCACTCCATCACTAACTGTGTACAGTTTAGGGATTGAATCCAAAACTTAGGGTTGGTTTGGTATTGTTATGCTTTGAAAAAAAAACTACTTTTATTGTGCTGTGAGAATAAGCTCATTTTTGCTACTTCACGTTTTCAACTTTTTTTCACCCAAAACTGTGAAAATAAGCTGTTTTTAAGTGTTTACCAAACACCTTTTCGAGCTCAGCTTTTTTATACCCACTTTTTATAAATGCACCTCAGTACCAAATCAGTACTTAATAGTTAAGGGAAAGCTATTGTTGGAAAAGCCCTAAGCAAATATGATGGTTGATACAGATCCCTTCCTAGAAGCCCCAATCAACATTATAAACCTTAACTGGGTTGAGAAAGGAAAAAGAAAGGCTACATGGGAAGAAGGTGGTCAATGAAAGCAAGTTGTTAGGCCATTTAAAGGTGTTAGAAGATTGCCCGATAGACCACAAGCAGTTGTAATCAAGGGAGTGGTCATATGTAGTAAGTGTCAATGTGAATGTGAATTAGAGGTGCCAGCATCGAGCTCCATTATTGATTGAGAATTAGTAAGAAGAAAGAAGAAAGAAGAAAGAAGAACAAGATGTCCGTAAAAGTATTATGCGGACATCAGAGAAGGAAGCTTCTAAAAATGTATTCCAACGGTTGGGTGGAGACTCTGGACCTAAAGGCTTATATGAGGTATTCAGAACTATGAAGTCTCTGAAGAAGCTGAGGACAAGGAAGCCAAGATACCAAGGTGGGTAGAAGTGAAACCTCCTCAGCCAAGTTATCCCCAAGCAAGTTATCATGGTAATGCGAGGCAAGGGTGGAGAGAGAAGACCAGGAACTCAATTTCCCTAGTCACTAAGAAAGATTTAGCCCGACTTGGCCGTAAGTGGTACATAGTTGGAAAAGATGGGAAGCCAGTTAGAGAAATGGGAGCATCTATGATTAGGAGAGTCCAAAAGGCAACATAAGGCTCATATGAACTCATTGAAAATTCTTACCCTTTTAGAAGCTTCTGGAAATGTCAAGTTTGAAGAGGCCACACAGCTCCAATAGAGAAGCAAACAAGAGATAGAGATAGCTAAATAGTAAAATGAATGGTGAATGTGATCATGTGCCACATAATCCCCATCCAGGAAAATACAAATGCTGAGGAGAGCTAAAGAGAGTGTAGTAATGATGCCTACACTAGGTTGAAGACCATAACCTTTTTGTTTTGGGACCATCTCCCCTAAGAGGGGAATACCCCCACCACTAATGGAAGATAGACCTAGTCAAATACCAAGATAGCTGCTCAACTTTGATATAACAGTAAAGGAAGAGGTGCCCTAATTAATGCTACCAAAAAAGGCACAAGCATGAATGGATGAGTTTGTGTGTCAAATTGGAGGAAAGAAAAAATAACTACCTGGACCCAGCAACTTCCATGTAAACATGACCTATGTTTTATCCGCCATGTTTTGCATTGAGCCAGATCAACCAGCTATGATGGAGGGTGATTATTTGGCAGCAGAACTAATAATGGCACTTGTTAGTGTTGAAGAAGCTGGGAAAGAAGGATTAAGTATGGCAGACTTAGCCGAACTTGCATGAAATGAGCCCGAGACGGTGTGTTTCAACCAAATGGTGTTCAATGGACTTAGCCTGGCCTTGGCCAACCATCTCAAGCCCATATGTGTAACTGCCCATCTGGAATAAGTACCCTTCAAGAGGGTCTTGATAGATGGTGGAGCTACGGTCAATGTACTTCCTCTTAAGCAAATGAAACGGTTGTGTAGAAGTGAGGAGGATCTTATTCCCACTAATCTTACAGTCTTCAGCTTCTCTGAAGTCATTACTAGAACTTATGGGATATTACCTTTGGTGGTAGACTTGGGGTGCAAGTAAATCATGCTAGCTTTCTTTGTGGTGGATAATAGCTGTACTTATGGAGTATTGCTTAGCAGAGACTAGATTCACCAGAGTTTGTACGTGCCCTCTACTTTACATCAATAAATGGTTGTATACCATGACGCTAGAGCTGAATGTTGTATATGCAAACTTCTATAACCCCAATATTGGAATTTTACAGTGTTTGGGAGCTGATGAAAACAGTCGCTCGACTAAGGTGACAGTCCAAAAACTTCTAGAACAAGGATTATCTCTCACTAAAGAGGAATGAGACATGCCCCATATTGTCCCAGCCCCCCAAATCCAATGATGTTCGAACAGAGGAGAAATGGCCAAGTAGTTGCATTCAGGTCCTTAATCAAGAGACTGATGATGTATAGGAAAGAGAGAAAAAAAGTAAGAGAGAACTCAGCTAAGGAAGAAACTGAGTGGAAGACAGAAACTTCAAGCACCAAGAACAAAGAATAAGAAGAGTTTTTTGGAGAGGAGATAGAGGCAGCCATACACATGGCTGAATGTATATACAACTTGGATTGGCCAAATGATGTGCCTGAGGGTCCAAAGTCAATTGAATTTTTGTGTACAGAGCTTGACAAACTAGCTCTAGAAGTAGAAGACCTCTTGGAAACCATTAATTTAGGGACCAATGAAGATCTAAGGCCAATACAACTTAGTGGCTTGTTAGAAGATGGAGATCGGGTAAGAATAGAAGACCTCCTACATAAATTCTAAGACTGCTTTGCATGGCATTACACAGAGATGCATGGATTGGACCTCGGTTTAGTATAACACAGAACGTCTATCAAGGAAGGGTACAAACCTATAAAGCAAGCTCCAAGGAGAATGCCAAAAGAAATAGAAGAAAAGGTTAAAGAAGAGATCGAGAGGCTGGTGAAGGCAAGATTTATTAAGCCTACCGAATATGTCGAGTGGTTGGCCAACATTGTACCTGTATTAAAAGCTGTAACTAACACCATTAGATGTTGTGTTGACTATCGAAACATTAATGAAGCCATGCCTAAAGATTAATACCCCATGCATATGGATGTCCATAGATGCAGTTGCAAAACATAAAGTTCTATCCTTTATGAATGGTAATGCTAGATATAACCAAATAAAAATGGCTAAAGAGGATACACATATGACAACATTTAGGAACCTGAGACATGTGGGAGCATATGAATATGTTGTCATGCCTTTAGGCTCAAAAATGCTAGTGTCACCTATCATAGGGCAATGAACGCCATTTTTCTTGATTTAATTAGGTATAGCATGGAGGTGTACATTGATGATATTATGGTCAAGTCTATAACCGAAAAACAAAACATAGAAGACCTAAGACAAGCTTTAACCAGAATGAGGACCCATAAGTTGAAAATAAATCCTAAAAAAATGTGCTTTTGGAGTTAAATTGGGTAACGTTTTGGGATTCCTTGTTCATCAGAGAGGAGTAAAGGTAGACAAAAACAAGGCTCGAGCTATAATGGAGTCACCTTCTTCAACCAACAAAGTGCAGTTGCAAAGGCTACTCTTAAGATTGAAAAATCAAGAAGAGTTCGAGTGGGACCCACCACACCAGGAGGTTTTTGACAAAGTAAAGGCTTACCTAGCCTCTCCACCAGTGCTCATGCCCCTTCAAAAAGGGAAACCTTTAAAGCTCTATATTGCTACCTCTGAAAAGTTAGTAGGAAGCTTACTGGCTCAAAACAATGAAGGAGGGAAAGAGCAAGCAATATATTACCTCAGTAGGATTCTTACTGAGGTAGAAATGAGATATTCCCAAATCAAGAATCTATGTTTGGCTATGTACTTCACTGCCTGCAAGTTAAGGCATTACATGTTGCCTTGCCATATCCATATCATTGCCAAGATCGATGTGATCAAGTATATGCTATCAAAACCAATGTTAACTGGAAGAATTAGGAAATGGATCCTAACACTTTTAGAGTTCAGTCTTCAATATGTGCCTCAAAGAGTAATAAAGGGGTAAGCCATTGTAGACTTCTTGGCTGAGCACCAAGAATTACAGGATGAACTTGTGAATGTCCCAAGAACTCCGGAAGTAGCCAATCTTTGGATCCCACCAAGTAAAGATCATTTGGGCAAGGAAGCATAGATTTAGCAAGAATAACAAGCTTATGGATCACTCATTGGAGGTTATATTTTGATGGATCTTACACTCAACATCTTGCTGGAGTTGGGATTATCATTATTAATCCCAAAGGAGTTCACCATTGCTACTCATTCCTTCTAGATTATTAAGATACTACCAATAATCGGGTACAGTACGAGGCATTAATCATTGGCTTGGAAATCTTGATAGAGTTGGGGGAAACTGAAGTTGAGCTATTTGGTGATTCAGAGTTGGTGATTAATCAGTTAAATGGAGATAACAGGTGCAGACACATCACCATGGCTGGTTATTACTTGGCAGCTACTCAACTATTGAGTTATTGTGGTACTGAGATTTCAGTCAATCACATTCCCAAAGAAGAAAATTTAATTGCTAATGAGATGGCACAATTGGCTTCTGAAGTACAAATCCAAGAAAGAAGGTCCAAAATGGATGTGGAAGTACAAAGTTGAAATCTCTCTTCTATCTTTGAAAGAGGATTCAGTTTAGATTTAATGACTAAGGTGGCTGAGATAGAATACTGGAGAACACCCATCATCCAGTACTTGGAAGACATTTCTTTCCCCACAAGTAAGAAGATTAGGCAGCAAGCAACTAAGTTTGTCATGTGGGACAAAACTCTACTAAGAAAGACTCTATATGGACTTCTATTGAAGTGCTTAGGCCTAAAAGAATCAATGAGAGTGATGGCTGAAGTGCATGAAGGATTTTATGGAGCACATTAAGCTAGAACCAAAATGAGGTGCTTATTAAGAAGGTATGGCTACTTTTGGCCTGATATGGAGAATGATTGTAAGGCCTATGCCTAAGGTTATGAAGAATGTTGAAGGCATGGACCCCTCCAACACATACCCTTAGTACCCTTGAATCCAGTAGTGAAGCCTTGGCCTTTCAGAGGGTGGGCAATGGACTTCATCGGGAAAATTTACCCAGCTTCTAGCAAGAGGCATACCTTCATAATTGTGGCAACATACTATTTTACGAAGTGGGTAAAAGCTTCGGCTGTGAAGACTATCACTTCAGCTGCTATCAAGAAGTTCATTGAAGCCAAATTCTACACAGATATGAGGTGCTCGAGACAATTGTTGCAGACCAAGGGCCATCTTTTATCTCAAAAGAAGTGGAGGAATTTACAAACAAGTTCAACATAAAAATGATCCAATATAATCCTTATGAACCCTAATCAAATGGTCAAGCAGAAGCTAACAATAAGATCTTGGTCAATATTATTAAGAGAATGGTGTCCTATAGTCCAGAGATGTGGCATGAGAAGTTGGGAGAAACTCTGTGGGTTTACAGAACCTTAAAGAAGGTAGGAACTGGGACCACCCCTTATGCCTTAACCTTGGAACAAGATGTTGCACTCCCTATAGAAATCAATGTAAGTTCTGTGAGGCTCCAAAACCAGTTTGGTCTACATAATGGATAATATATTCAGGTCATGTGTCAAGGAATTGAAGATTTGGATGTAGCTCGAATTAAAGCCTTAAACAAAATTCAAGAAGGGAGAGAGTTGTTGCCCGAGCATACAACAAGAAAGGGAAGTTGAAAACCTTCAAGGAAGGAGAGTTGGTATGGAAGGCAGTTCTACCCTTGGGAGCCCAACTTAGAGGTTTTGGAAAATGGAGTCCTACTTGGGAAGAACCTTTCAGCATCAATAGAGTGTTAGAAAAATGAGGATATTACTTGGCAGATTTAGAAGGAAATTTGCAAAGACATCCAATCAATGCCAAGTTTTTAAAGAGATATCACCCAACTTTGTGAGATATCAGAGATTGTTATATTGATGAACTTTGAACAATGGTAGAAATGTTAGATGTTTGTTATTTGAAACATGTAAAAGTGAATAGACAGGTCAAAGTGCAAAAAAATAATCTTTTATTTCATAATGGGAAAAGTTACAAAACTCCAGCTCAACAAATTCATATCCCTAGCTAATGCAGCTATCCTTGAATGACAAGTCTACATAATGGTAAAAATCCGGCCAGGCTCAAGGACTATGTTGTTGTTGGCTAAATGGGTCTCAGAATCTTCCACTTCTCGGTTGACCCTCTTCACCTCTTAGATCTTCTAATATAGTTTGCTTGAGAGGGTCATGTGCTTAGCTTTCAAAGCTGAGAGTTGCTCCTTCAATTTCTGAATCTCGGCATCAACTACCATGATCCTATCCTTTATGGCCGAGCCCTCCTCAACTAGTTGTTGTAGGGAAGTTAAAGTTTGAGCATACTTCTCCTTATAGCATTTGATTCTATTTGATCCCCTCTCTGCCCGCTGGTGTTGATCATTCAGAGCCCTCAGATTTTGAAAGAAGTTGAGGAAAGGCTCGAATTGAACCATTGACAATTGTTGAGTATTATACAACTCAGTTAAGGTTTTCTCAACATCTTGAAGTCCCTTGAGACTAAAGGAAGCGTTGAAATCTTTTGGTATCCACACACTGAACACCTGACGTTGGTCTCAAAGTTATTGAGGCTTGGAAGAACGCTTTGGGGACTTTAGCTTGGTCTTGATTTACCTGAACTCTCTAACAAGTTCGGACAAGGAGGCTGTGGCTTAATGGATGCAAGAGGTTGGGGCATCACTCTAACTCATCCAGAGGCAATAGCAGATGAGGCAGCTTCAGTTGAAAGTAGGGGAAAAGTACCAGAGGTGAAGGAAACATCAACAATTATCTTCTTAAGTCGAGGGATGAGAATCCATGTGACCCCAGAAGCCTTGGGAAGCCTGGGAATGACCACTTTGTGTGCTACAAGCTGAGGTGACTTACCCGAACCCTCACCAAAAGCCTGTTTTATAAAGGAAAGAAGGAGTTAGAATTTCAGTTCATGCTTAAGCTAGAGAACTGACGAGAATGGAAATACTTGTATACCTAGGCTGAACTTGAAGCTTGTGGTGGAAGAACTTCTGTTGCCACAGCTACCTTAGGTGAAGCGGGTAGGCTAGCCCGAGAAGTAGCCTGAGAAGCCCTCAGGCAAGTCACTTCGAAGACCACGGGATATCAGGGACTCTTGGCTCCTCAAAGATTGTGGATGGATGCTTGGCGGCTTTATGCACTAGAGAAGACTGAAAAGGACAAAACGAAGTATAAGTACTACTTAAGGAGAACTTCAAAAAGAATTTAAAATGACTAAGAAAGGGAGGAACTTACTGAAGTACTATCATCTTCGACATAGTGCAACATCTCCCTAGTCCTTAGGTTGAATTGGGAGGTAGGAATCACCACCATTGCTGGGGGAAGAGTTGAAGGAGTAGGAGCAGAGCTTTGCCCGACTGAAGACGCAGATTCCCCAACCTTTGCCTAGAAATGAATCAAGATGGCCATTAGCTTCAAAATTTGGAAAATCATAAACTTAACTAGGAGTGAAATGAAAGTATACCTTTGAAGGCTTGGCCTAAGAAGGAGAAAGTTGTGCCGTTCGGGGTGGAGGAGATAAAGGCTTGGGCTGGGTGGTCCACTCACCTCTGGTATTCTATTGCAAGCAAACAAGCAAAAAGTTAGCATAAAGATCAAAGAAATAGAACTTAGAGAGAAACTCAATATTCAAAAAGTGAAGGCTATACCTTCAACTCCTCGAGGATTGTGTTGAGGATTGCCTTATCCTTTGGCTGGACTTCTCCTTCTGAATCCCCCTCCTTGGGAGTAGAGGCAAGTTTCTTAGTTACTGGAGGCCCTAGTTACAAGAAAGAAGAGGGTGTTAGTTCATGCCTTAAGATAAATTGAAAACTACAACTAAGAAAAGAAGACTAAAGCTAAAATCACTTACTGGAAGACTTATGCTTCTTTTTGCCTGCTTCAACTGGGTGGTAGATGACGATTTGGAGGCATTTGAGGTTTGAACTCCAGTTCTCTTCCTAGTAGGGGTTGCCCATGGGCCAGACAAAGTAAGACGAGGTTGAGGCCGCTCCTCGGGCTCGAACTTTGATGACTCTACCATAGTTTCCCTTGCCCGCCGAGGTGCTTGGGTCTCCACTTCAGGCCCAGCTTCATCTTCTAAGTCATCGAAGAGCTCGAAGATGTCTCCAGTATCTCCAGTAGCTTGGCTGGACCTAACTTCTTGCCTCGTTACCTCAGTTATGGCCTCTTGAAGGGCCAGTGCATTTGCAACTTCCTCTTCTGGCCTAACATCTACCTCTTCAGTGTTTCCTTGGGCTACAAGATCAAAATAACCAAAATGAGAGTTAATGGAGGAAAGATTATGAAAGCACACCAAAGCATTACAAAGAGAATGGTAATGAGATAAACCTATTAGAAGAAGCTGATTCTTCTGGTTGATCGTTTTCTTCCAGTTCTCAAGCTTCTTTTTCTTCAGGTAAGACTTGAAAAAAAGTTGCCCAAAGAGGCGATCATGGTTCTATCTGATGTTTTCATCGTATTTCTTCGACCACTTGGCCTCCTACCAAGTTGCAAAAGACGGAGTACATTCAAAGTTGAGGGCCACGTGCTTATGGGCAATACGACTCATCACTTCCAAGCTACGCTGAGCTGTTTGGAAAGTCATGTCAGGGGGAGAATGGAGGCAATATGAGGTTCTGCAGTGCATAAAATCGAAGAAAAGCACTGGGATCGTCTGCCTGAAGCCTAGCTGCCTATCACAGAAATTTGGGTGGTAGACCTCTAACCTGCGTTCATAGCCACGATCGTTCCGAACTCCCCAGGTCAAGTCTCACTGTTAGATGCAGCTTACAAATTTCTCCTTGCAGCTCCTTGCACAAGCTGCTGGCATTTTCCCCGAAAACGTCTTGGAAAATTTGATCTAAGAATCAGGGATACCTTCTCAACACAAAGGCACCTTACTCCAAGTCTGCCTGAGTTCGAAAAACTCTGAAGAAATATAGGCAGGCAAATGTTGAATGGTTAGTGGGAGACGCCTCGGCCAAAATACGTGCTGGAGCCACTCCTTCTGGGAACTTCAGTTTGGGCGCTCGGAATTCAGGGAAATACCACTGGGGCCATAATTGGACCATCCAGGTTGGCCCATTGAGATTGGTCA
Source organism: Pyrus communis (assembly GCF_041283825.1). Lineage (NCBI taxonomy): Eukaryota > Viridiplantae > Streptophyta > Magnoliopsida > Rosales > Rosaceae > Pyrus > Pyrus communis. The sequence goes on from NC_142578.1 coordinate 11,691,237, forward strand.
TGAAGGGCTCACATTTGGTCATCTCGTACATCAAGTTGTATAGGTGTGTGGGGAGGAAATGACCCATGGCCACGTCATTGAATGAGTGTCAGGCCTCCACCAATGGGATCCACTCCAGGTTCACTCATTTGGATTTGTTGGGGAACGCATGTTTATTCAGCTAGTATAGGAGGAAATATATGTATTATTGATCCATATTTACAGTGGAGGAGGGCGGGCTGAAGGTCTTCTTGGTAAAGGGGATAAAACCTGTGAAGGACATCCTATAACTTTTGAAGGTTTAAGGGGTCTACTCCAACCGAGTAATAGAATCAAAAGCGCCTGAGCTTTCAGTAATCGGGTAAGAGGGGGAAGAACAATCATAGATCACGTTCACGCACCTGTTCGAGGGCCTTAGCCTGAAGACTTGAGCTGTGTCGAGGATAGTAGGAGATATGAGACCCATTCTAAAGTTGAATGTGTTGGTCCTAATGTTCCAGAAGAAGAGAGTCGTGGTCAAGAGCTTGGGCTTGGTAATGACAGTAACCTTGGAGAACATGATGAACTTGTAGATGTCATTGTACATCTACTTCTTCTTCCAGATTGGCTCGAGCTCATTCACCCACTATGGCCATGCCTCATCCTTCATTAGTGGGAAGCCTCTTCGATGATTAGACCATTTGGAGGCCGAGATGCCAGCCTCAGCGGAATAGGGCTTTTGGGTGAACGAGGTCGTAGAAGGCATGTTACTTTCCACTACAATTTGGACTTGGGCAGTCCAGGCCGATCCCAAAGAATGAACATCTGCTTCCTCGGAGAATATTAAGGAGTTCAAGCTAGCTTGAGGATCATGAAGGTCGTTGAGTCAGCGACGCGTAGTGTTGATACCCTCACCAGACTCGCACGCAGGACAAGTTTTGGGTGCCATTGATTGATTGAGTTTGGAGAAGAAAAAAAAGAAGACTGAAGACAGAAAGCAAGAATGAATTACGAAGGCAAGAGAATTCTGGGAAATCTGGGAAGTTTGGAAGCTCAGAAAATAGGATTGCTAAAGGTATTTAGCCGAGAAATTTAAATGGAGATTATATAATGGGTAGTTAGTTAACGTTGGAAATCGTGGGTTAATACAAGTGGTGTAAGTCCCAAGGTAAAGTGGGTGGCTGATGTTTAATCATTATTAATGTCTTAGTTGGCAGATTGAACAATGATTAAAGGGGGTACTAATTGGGTTGATATTTAAACGTTGGGCTTTGCATTAAGGAAAGCCCAAAGGCACCAAAATAAGTTGAACTTGCCTGAAGCCCAACATTGCAGCCTAAAGCAAACTAAAGCCTTTCCAGCCAAGGCATAAGCCATGTGCCTTTGATTGAAGTGACAACTAACAGGGACCAACTCACTATCAGCCAAAAAGCACTTTCTAGTGGCATTACAAGTAAATAGATGATGACTCACTGCCCTCCGAAAGCCATCGGCTAAGAATAAAGCCAAGGTAGTCGGGCCAAACTGCCTATAAAAGGGGAAAAAGACAACAGAGATAAGGGCACTCAAACAACCAATCAATCAACATACAAACTCTGCTCTCAAGCCAATTCATACCCAGAAAAAGCTGAAACTCGCCCAGATACAGTCATTTTAGCAATAGTTCCTTTAGAAAAGCTATTTTTTGTCTAGTATAAAAGCTTTACTACCTTCCCTTAGTGTTGTAGTATCGATTCCTTCATGTAAAGCCTATTTACCATCCATCATTTTTAGCATACAACCTCCGTAAACCCAAAGTGAAGTGGTTGCAAGAAGTTCAACCTTGCCCGATAAGGTTAAATCTTGCACGAGTCTCTTTATTTGTACTTTCATTTGGTAGATCTATCACTTCATGTACTTTTTAGTATGTATTCAAGTCATTTCCAACTGTTTTCTATTTGAGAATCCCATTTGCATTCGAATATGGTTAAGTTAATCAATCTGCTTTCATTAAAATAAACTGTGACCAAGGGAATGGTTTAAAGGGCCATGAACTCTTTTTATTCTGGACGTACAAGATTATGAACTAAAATTCCTTGTTTACAAGGCAACAAAAAGAACTTAATGCAGACTAACCCATCTGTGACAATCCTTTAATAACAAGAAATCTGAGTAACTTGGGCCTCAAGTAATCAACTTAAATCACATCTGTTCAACATCTGTTATACTGAGATAACAATGGCATGCCTAGCACTTTGTTAGTATTGATTGTGAGCCTCAAGGCCTACACCTAACGCCCCACAAAGGCACCCTTCTAACTAACTCTAAGCTTATATTGCAGCTCACCAAGCAGCAAGGGCAAGCTCGACAACCAAGTGCCAATACCCCTGGGGAGCTAGGCGAAGGGACAATCCATCTTTGCCTCGAACAGTTATATATTCCATGGTGGCGTAAATGAAAAAAAAAAATTGTCACCTTCTTAAGTACAAATGATTGACAGAAGATATCTAATTGTGAGACTTTATTATATTGATGAGGCTTGATTGGATTGTTAGTCTCCGTGGTGATAGGGTGGTTCGAAGATAGCCCCTGTGATAAAATAAAATTACGATTTAAGCTCTTGTGGTGAAGTCTGTTAGGATTTAGGCCCAAAATTGAAAATTTCGTTAACTCTCCGTTAATTGTTAGCACATAAAGCTCACATATGAGTCTAAAAAAATAAAGTTAGCCTCACTTGTAGCCTCGCATGCTAACAATTAATGAGGAGTTCCGTTTTAGTCAAATATGTGTGGCTAACTTGCTAATAATTAACAGAGAGTTGACAAAATTTTCGATTTTGGGTCTAAATCCTACAGACTTCACCATATGGACTTAAATCCCTTTTTTTTTCTTTTTTTTTTTATTTATTTTTCTCTACCACAAGAGCTATCTTCCAATTATCCTATCACCATGAAGACTAATAATCCAGTTAGGCCTATTGATGAAAATAATAGCACAAAAGGAATGGATATGATAAGACTTCGATTCATGCCTTTTGGTTTGAATGATCTGATTCAAACAAGGAGGTGTACTAAAAGCCTTTTTCGATGTCCTTGAAAATTTGACATTTCATGCCATAAGAGATACGTGCAGAATTGTCCATTAATTGTTAATTGACTTAGCATGCATATACACATGTCGCGAGGATCATGCATTTTCCTATATAATTTGGCATTAAAAAGTTATAAATTATGCATTAATCTATGTCAATGAAGTCTGCTTCTAGGATACATGCATGTTTCCATGAAATACATGTCGATCAATAAGGTCCTGGTTTGATGTTCCAAACTGATGAGTTTGCTTGATTGTGGTCACAAATAGGATGAAATTTTCCTTAGCCTCTCCAAGCCTGAAAGGGGTGAATAATCGTGAATTGTCACCAGTTGTCCCTCTTTCTAAAAAAGAAACAAAAAGAAAATCATACATATATCCAATTACCATGACTATTGAATTAAATAAATAGAAGAGACTAAGGTCCAAAGAAGTGTTTCAAGGCCTAAGAAGATAAATTATATTCATAGGTTTTGATAACGTCAAAGCAACCACAATTATGAGAGATTTGTTGGGTGGCTTAAATATCATTAAGATATGGTGATATTTACTTAACAAGAAATAAAGGAATTTGCTACTTAAAAGTGATAATATGCATGCATAAAGCTTTAGAGATCTTTCTTGTAGATACGTTAAATGTGTGGGGAAGTCTACTTTTTAGTGTTAGTAAATTTTGAATAAGTTCTAATATGTGCATCGGGGACTTAACCTTCGAAAATATTTACTCTGGTATGAAATACAAATTTCATAAGATTCGATGTATACAACATAAGAGACAATCAATTTAAGTGGTATCGATTATTAAAAGTTAGACTGGAGAGTAAATTGATCATTGAAGGGAAGGAGGCTAAAGCCAACATAACTAATAAATTAGCCAGGCTGAAACCAAACTTAGTTGATTGGAGATCCATGGTCTAAGTTCAATAGGCAAACTGGTTGAGCATGATTCAAAGAAGTTAACACACTATATACCTCATTCCTATCATAGAAGAAATGTGCTATCTGCAGAAGTGATAGGGTATATATTTATACTTAATGACACTGTTATCTTATAATAAATGAGAGGAATGAAGCAGACTATTAATCAGCATTTATCTATGTGAGAGTAGAAGTGTGGTCGATTATATGAGAATGAGATGGCTAAATTCTCTAAATCTTTCATGAATCCTAGATTTGCCAATATGAACATAGTCGTATGAACTGCAATATATTAAGAGAAGAGGCGTGTATTGCTTATTGTCTTGGTTTACTATACATGGTGAATAGTTCAATGTCTCTTATACACATTGTATCACCAATAAATTCGATAAGTATTCACTTGGGTAGGTTCAAGTTCAAAATACACATCTCCCGATACATCTCTTGTACGGGTGTACTTCTCAAATTCATCCTCATTTTTCATGTGGGAGATTCTATTAAATTATAGGAAAATTTAGTATCCGGTCCCTAGTTATTAATGTCATTGACTGAGGCCTTATTAGTTTTCAAATTTTGATTAAAGTTCCTAGCATTAATGTGATATATAATAAATTTACATGTTTATTACATATTTTTTAAAATAAAAATTAGTAATTGATTTATGGTTTGAATACTCACACCTCTATTAAACTCCTAATTAATTTTCAATTCAAACATTTCCAAAAAAAAATATATATATATATATATATATATATATATTAGAATAAATTTGTACCTATTAGTTTTATATATATATATAAAGATTCTCAATTTTTTTAATCTTAAATATACCAATTCATATATTTTATAGTTCTGATTGAGTTTATATTTTTTTACACTTCTACATTAATTAAAAAACTACTATAACTTTACTTAAATAACATCCGTAAGATAAATGAGAGTAAATATATACCATTGGATTCTATTTCACTTATATCATTAGAACTTTTTTGGACAAAAAAACCCCTTCTCTATTCCAATATTTTCCAATTTTATCATTTGATCAATTTAGGTAAGCGAAAATATACTTAAAAGAAAAATGTGTTTTTATGTGTTAGATGTGACAATATGGTGTGTATATACTAATTTAGTATTATGTTTTTCATTTGATTATTTATTGGTTTAAAATATATTTTCCTTAACGGGTAACGAGTCGGGTCATATACCTGTTAATATTATCGGGTCGATTTAGGGTCGGGTCATTTTACCAGTTTATTTTAACTGGTGTTACACAACACGACTCGTTAAGATATCAGGTATGACACAAAAACGACACGAACACAAAAAACACGACACGAATGTCAAGTCTAATCTTGGCTGCTTGTAAATAAATCAAAGGATATAGGCCTAGAGGTGTTTTTGGGCGGATCAAACCGGATAACATTTTCAATTCTCGTTTCAAAATTTTGGAATATTTCTTTGGACTTTCTCATATGCAATTTGTTGTATGAACAATTTTTTTTTAGAAAATGAAAGGGAGAGAGGGAGAGAGAGAACGTTGGGGGGGGAGTGGGAGATTATTTTTTTTTGTTTTTGTTTTTTTTTTTTTTTTTAATATTAGATGTATTTTAACATCACCTATAGGTGAGGCTTAATAAAAAAAAGTAAAATTTAGACTTGTGAAATTACATTATTGCCCATCATTGTTTTGTGTCATGGAAGACTAAATTATCTTTTCACCCTATTTTGGTTGACAAAGAGATGTTCATTAATTAGTAGAGATTATTATTATTATTATTATTATTATTAGCATTTGCCTACAAACTTTGTATGTATGAACACATTTTTTAGCAAATGAGAAGAAGAGAGGGAGAGAGAGAGAGAGAGAGAGAGAGAGAGAGTGAGAGAGAGAGAGAAGTGGGGGAGTGAGAGGTTTTTGTTTTTGGTTTTTTGTTTTTTTTTTTTTGTTTTTTTTTGTTTTTTTTTTTTTTGTTTTTTTTAATATTAGAGGTATTTTAACATCACTTGTAGGTGATATTTCAATAAAAAAATAGTAAAATTTGGACCTGTGAAATTACATTATTGCCCATCAATTTTTTTTTGTGTGATAGAAGACTAAGTAGTCCTTTCACCCTTTTTTAGTTGACAAAGAGGGTTTCATTAATTAATAGAGATATACCAATTCATATCATTTTCATTTTTTTAATCTTAAATGTACCCATTCTTAAATATACCAATTTGTTATATGTACCTTTTTTTTTAATATAAAATGTGTAAATTTTTTTATATAAAATGTACTCATTTTTTTAATATAAAATCCATTAAAAAAATTTAATTCATTTTTAAGCTTATATGGGTACATTCTTTTTTTCGTTGATTTGAGAATGTATCTATGTCAAGTTTAATGAAAGAAATTTACTAATGTTATTAAGCCTAATATCTTCTTCTTTTTTCTGTGTTTTGAAGAATGTATCCATGGTTTGGTACAATTTTTTTTTTTGTTGTTACTTTGAATGGAAAATTATAATCGTGAGTTACTTTGAATTCACTAGGTGCCATCCTTTTTGAAATGGCACTAGAGTTAGGACATGGATCTTTTCAATGAATATATAATTGTTAGCAAAATGGTGTCTATTTATAGATGAAAATTACATTTCTTTAATAAGTAGTACTTGAATTTTATATAAACTCATAAAATCTTGACATTTAGGAGTAGAAAATGTCAGTTAGTTCTTACTCTTGAAAAATAGGGTTTCCCCACTCTATTTCTCTCATTCTTCGTTTGTCAAATTCCAAATCGTGTCTTAAAAGTATGGAATATATAAAGTTCGCTAGAGTCCGAGGTTCTGGTGCTTCAACTTTGGAATATGTAAAGACATACCCTTAACACTACCAAATTCAACAATATATATCTATATAATAACATGTCAACAAGTTTTCATAACTATACATCTTACTGCAATTTTTTTTGAAAATGTTGGCTGAAGAGGGAGAGTTCTGGGCAAAGGAGACAACAACTTTAATAATGGTAACGGTTGTCGAGGGGAGAGAGCTAAAGTTGAAAAAAAATAATAATAACGATTGCCAAGCACCATTTGGATTTAATCCTACAGTTTGTTTTGATGGATTTGTTTTGTACCGCTCAAACTTGATCCAACGGACCATATCAGGTCTGCACCTAAAGTCCGCAAACTGCGGTCCACACCTAAAGTCTGCAGACTCCGGCCCGCACCTTAAAACTCGTTTGAAGTTTCCATCTGCTCTTGCTTATGTCAATAAAATTCTGCAAAATTGATAGAGCGCCCTCCTTCAATTCAAAGGGCAATAAGCTTACATACAAGATTACCAAATTAAGATAAAGCTCGTCGGTTCTTTGCCAGATTTCTACAAATTATACAATGCCAACACTAAAATATCATACAAGAAAATGCTTTCTAATCACTTTGATTCGTTCACTTCTTGACTGCCTTCAAGCTCGATATGTGGGCAGGGTCTTTCCGGTTCTCCTCTCGACCACAGAATCCGTAAATCACCTCTCTTCTTACCTAATGTCAGCAAAGTGCCTGCATTGGAGTGCAAATTTTGATCAGTTTAACTTAAACCTACACCAAGAATTATTCGAAAATAAACCATCCGGCCTGGTTCTTGATTGCTCGACAAGACAAATTATCGCATGTGCGCTGCCCTTGGGCTTTACTCACGTGTTTAAACGTTAAATGGCTGGGTAACGTTGGACTGGATTTATAGTGAACGAGAAAGAAAGGGATTTACCGAGTGTAAATGGAACAATGTAAAGAAGTGCTGGTTGGCCATGCCCATCCATCAAGTTTAATGCGACGTATGTGATGAGAAGACCTGCCAAAGAATTCGAAAAATCATGTTTTTTTTCTTTCCGGGAAACACGTCTAAAACCTTATACAGTAGTTGTTGAAAAACGCTCTCTTTATTATATCTTACCTAATCCATAAGCAATCATCGCCCATAAGAAGTACCCAGCACGGAGACTCTTATTTGCCAACCAATCATACCTGGAAAAACAATTAAGAGTAATGCTAAATATCTATTCCATATAAACAGTGCCAGATTTTGACACATTGAGAAATGCTTTTGCAAATTGGGATAGGATGTGGAGACTAAACCTGAGTGAGAATGCAACAAGCAGGCCTGGTAATAGGATGTCACCAAATCCTATGATGCTGAAACCACCCCATGGGTCGAACATGCGTGGGATCTTTAGAAGCATTGGAATACCATCCTCTCCACTTTTGTCGCCACGGGCTACCTGTAAAAGCGACACCGAGCCATTAAATGACTCAAGCATTTAAAATCCCTCAAAAATGAAATGTTTATATCATATGGGCCCTAAATGTAGCAAGTAGAGAAACGTGCAAGGATCACTTACCACAATCATCACGCTTTCATGGAATAACTTCTTAGAAACAAACACCCAAAAGATGTCATACAAGAAGGCACAACTGAGGAGGACTGTACCCACCTGATTAACAGAACCACCTCATAAGTTTCTAGGAACGATTACGCATATATACATATTACACATACATATACTTATCTAGTATCATCTTCATTAAAGCTTCCGAGATGAACAACTACCATCCAATAACAAAAGACAAGTGATTTAAGAAGATCAACTTTTCGAATGACTAGACAATGTTGAGGAAGAAATACACATCTGAAATTTTTGATTGACATCATTAACAGTAGAGACACCATAAGGGGTGAACACATTTAGCAAATCAAAAAGTACAATAAGTGTAAATATTTGAAGTCAATCAAATTCCAGTAGAAATTTTCATACGCAGAGATATTCAACTGCACAGGTGGGACACCTTGCACTTTAACAGCTACAAACCCATAATTAGAGTCAATTACTTCCATGAATGAGCAGTGGTTTAGAGTGTTTGGAAAACAAATTGCCTACTATGTTTATACCAACTACTAACTAATTTCGGGCCAAAAAGAGGAATACCAGTAAAAGAATCATTAAAATGAAAGCCATCATTAGTTTGAAGTATTACCTTCAGATTAGGTATTCGAATAATTTGAAGAACTGTGATTATCAACGCGATTCCCTGATCAAAGAATCATTAAAATGAAAACCATCATTAGTTGAGACAATATCTATACTGCATTGCTTTCAGCTCAAGAAAGAAGAGACAATCTGTACTACCATTGGGAAGAATTCTTTTGATAGGAAAAGTTATCTTACAAGTATATCTTGACCAATCCAGGCAAAGGAAATGTTGCGATAAACTGCCCAAAGAACAGAAAATGTTATGCAGAATGGAGAAACAGCCAAAGTTAGGTGTGAGACTGCTCCCAAGATAGGTACTTTAATGTACGATTCTCCAGTACGTTTGAACCACCTGCGGAAATACATAACTAGTTTAAGACCTTAAAGGGAGTTATCACTGCATGACTCATTCAATCACCAGTTTTCTGGTCTGTCTTTAGTTTACTGAAATGATTCGGTCAATTTAACCTAGAACTCGAGATTGTCAAAGTTGCAGTTACAGCAGCTTAAAAGTTGTGTGAAATACTCAAAATTCTTGAATAATGTTCTAGAAAATATTCAGAGAATCAGAAGATATGACGAATGAAAATGTCCACATTGAAGATAACTGCCCCATAATCTTATGATAAACCATCCCAAGATAAAAGGGAAATATAGAAGTATTCACTTGAAATTTTGATTGGCCCATATGCATACAGGCACACACTGACACTGAAAAATAAATAAACAAAAATTGATAGCACACTGTCGCTAGTCAGGTGATTAAAAAGAGAATCATAATAAAGTGTCAGAAATTCTCAATAAGAGATGAAACAAATTGTACCTCAATAACAACGCAACCAAGCAAGTTTGCAATCCCTGGATATAACCATTGGACAAAGCAATAAGCACAAACTATATAATGTCAAATACGTTAACATTACAAAACAACAGCCTGCAGAATAACTTCAGAATGTAAATGTTTACTGTGCAGGGAACTTGAGATGAAAGCTTTGTGCGAGTATAAAAGTGAGTATAGAGAGGTATAATACGTTGATAATTAGAACTGGGAGGACTCATACCTCTACACCACCTATGCAGAAAAGAACCACCAAAAGCTCAACAAACCAGGATGACATAAGCTCGTACAGTACAACCAAGAAGCATGATGCAATAACAACAAACAAGACCGCTGATGTTGTGCTGATGTCTACTACACTAGCACCTAGAGGAGTTTTGGCACGTGGAATTTCATCAGCAGCATCCTACAAGACAAGATATTTGAAGTCAATACTTACAACAAACTGTCAGTAGAACAACACTCTGGGAGAGGAACATATAAATATAAACCTAAAACTATTTCGTTACGGTTGGGAAAAGGAGACCTTTAATAGCCTTTCATGTTCAATAGCTGCTTCTCTGGCACTCCATGCAGACCAAAAGGATGCACACAAGATGGTGCCGACTGCCATCAACCATAAAAATACTTCTGCGATGTCAACTACAGGTCGCTTTGGAGAGTACAGCTGCACAGACACTGCAGAGAACCTACAATTAGAAAGCTATCCAGTAAAGGTATAGGTATCCATGTATAGTATACCCAACAAGAGTTCTAAAATTATTTACAACCTGAAACGTGATTGAAAAGTACAACCAGTTAAGACAAATGAATAAGCCGAGTATAGAGTAAAAAACGAAAAAAGCATACCCATAGAACTGTTACAAACTTTTGTAGCTTAGAAATCACCTGAGCGTAAAGAACCTTACCCAATGAATTGCTCATTAGCATATTTTCCAAGGTCGAACCAGCATCATGTGGGAGCATGACTGCTGGTATCTGAATATCTAGAGCAGTTTCATCTGGCTCACACACCATCTTGTAAAGTTCTGCAACAAAAAGAGAAGTTTGATATGAAATGAAAACGGTTGCAATGCATTTTATTTCCGCTTGTTACATTTCTATGTTTCAACAATCATATATACCAAAAGAAACCTCGAAAATTAGTCTCTTAACTAGGAAAATGAGAACTAAGATGATAGTTTCCATCTCCCTAAGCAGTACAACAACAAAAATACATGCATACACACACGAAAATGAGAACTAAGATGATAGTTTCCATCTCCCTAAGCAGTACAACAACAAAAATACACGCATGCACGCACGCACGCGCACACACACACAGACACTTGCAGATACACACACACACACACACACACACACACTCGCAGATAAAATATTTAGATACTGAAGCTTCCTCAACGCACCATTGCTGCATAATGCTACACATCATATAGCAGGGACATAAAATCTTTACCTTTCTGGTTATTTATAATGAGGACAGCAGAAGCATTGGCAGCTTGGGCAATATTTGCCTTAGTTGTGAATTTGCAGTGGCCTCGGTCCACCACGATGACATCTCCAGCAAGCTAAACAAAAGCGAAAAAGCAACATGTGAAATTGATGTTAACAAACACATAATTTATATGCTTGATATGTGTGACAACAAATGTCAAGAGAACATAGTTTATACATAAAACCTTCTTTTTTGGTTTGCTGCAACAATCGCGAGGATCAGAAAGTACAAGGCGAGTTTGTTGTGCATTTTTCTCCTTTGATGCAATGGTAGTTCCAAATCTAGCACCCACACCAACAAACTCACTTGCTTCAACTCCATCAACCCAAGTTTGAACTTTTACCTGCAAAACAGTTTGTGACAGAGCACTAATCATATATACATAGAAACATAAATTACCAAAAGGTCGTCTATTTCACATGATCCATCCAGAAAAAGAACTTCACTAAAGCCGATTGAAACCAACTTTCCTCAAAACAAGATACGAACTATCAGGTTTTTTTTCAAAAAAAAAAAAAAAGAAATTTTATGGAAACATCGGTATATGTCCCAGCAAATAACAGCTGACCACAAGTCACCATATTTCACTATCAATTTAAAACAGGAAACGAAATATAATTTAAAATAAAAAAGAGAAGGAAACATCATTATGAGTCAAAACCCAAAAGAGTGGAGAGTTTATCCATCCATAATGTCTCCGTCCCCGAAAACTTCATGGCTTAAATACCAATGCCACTGCCAGTTCTCGATTCCCAATCACGAGACAGTACAAAATATAAAGTATGACTTCAAATTAATTATTAAAGTTCAATGTAGTAGAGGAAAACAATAAACATCCAACCCAAACTCCTTTATCCACCCAGAAGGGAAACATTTCGAAGGCCAAGAGAAAAATAGAAGGAAATATATAAGTATGAGCAGGATGCCTACACAGGGAGGATATAGAAACCTACTGAGCAGTAACTTATGTTGTTCGTATCAATTTCAGTAAAACCAAACAACAACAACAACGCAATTCCAATCCAAAAAACAACCAAAACAAAGCAAACCCAATACTTTTAACTTCATGGGGGTAAATTAACAGCTCCAAATTACCCAAAAATGGAAATTTTAATCGGATAATATACAAATGAACCAATTTTACACAAAACCCATTATCCAAAACACAACCAAAAAACCAAAAAAAAAAAAAAAAAAAAAAAAAAAACCGTTAAGGGTCGGAAAGAAAAAGTAGCATTAGATTACCAAAACGAAATTGTTCTCACACCCGGGCTTCTTCGGAGATGAATCGTCATCGTGCACTATATCTCCGGCAGTGACAGAGCTCGGACGACATACCAGTAGAATAATCAGAGCAGAAACAAAGAGTAACCCACAAAGCCTTTGCAAATCCATGAGTTCTTGAACCCCTTCCCCTTCCGGCGATCTTTCAAGAACAACCCTATTGGTTCTTCCTTCTCTGCATCACAGATTTCCAGAGATTGTAGCTATGGAAGAAGAAAGAAAGGAGCTTTTGTTTATGTATTTTAGGATGCTTACTGTTGAACTTTAATCAAATTGATCCACGATTAAAAATCTATTGCCACTCATCTCTCAACTTATGAAGATGTGTAACTGTGTTAATTTTCATCAACTTCATTAGAATTTTATCAAAATAAATTATGTTTAAAGGATCACTGTAACAATTGAGATGTTTCAACTCATCAAAACGTGTAGTTATGATCTTTTTTGTCAACTTTGTTAAAATTTTGTCAAAATAAGTTATGTTGAAATGACCATTAGTACAATTGGGTTAAAGTTGAAAAATCATTGTTATAATTGGATTAAAGTTGAGGAACCAATGATAATGAATTTTAGTTAAGGAACAACTTATGCACGTTTTAATGAGTTGAAAGATCAATGGTAATGAATTTTTAGTTAAAAGACTATTGCTCTAATTAAGTTAAAAATTAAGGAATCATTGCTAAAATATTGAATTAAAGTTAAGAAACTATATATATTAAAACTCGATGAACACTGTTCATTAACAGTGATTTGACGGATTTGCTCTTCAGTTGTTAGGCATATTCAGACTTTTTCCTTCCGTTGTACAGTACATTTACTAATTTACCCCTCCTGTACACGTGTTGGTCATCGTGGGAATGTAAAAGTTCGGCTTTTCCATTTGTTTGCAGATGAACCTCTCCGGTTCACTCTCTCAGAACTGCGAACCACAACATCCTCCTCCATTCGACGGCATCTCCTCCCTTCTCCTCCGTTGGACAACTTCTCCCCCTCCAAGCTCGTCCCTCATTCCTTCTCCTCTGCTCCTTCTCCTGGGTATTTTTATATCTCTATATTTCCTCAGATCCCTCTTGCCTTTACCAATTATTGCCTAACGAGTTGACCATGTGTTTTCAATTTTGCAACCAAACCCAGGTCTGAAAAGAAAAGAGCTGCAGATTACGGTGGCTCAGTTATCTCCTCCCCGATGTTCGTCGTGCCAACATCACCTTTGAAGAACAGGTTCTGGTTCTTGAGCTTCACCCTCGCTGGGGTAACAGGTAATTATACATAATCATCATCAAAACATATGATAAATAATTATTCTAATTGCATGCACGAACATTCGAGCTTTGCAAGTACCACCGCCGCTCTTCCCCTTACTCAATCTACTGTTGTTGCTTTATCTCTGTTCCTCTGCCTAGAGAGATCGGAAATTGGAAACCCCAAAGTTGAAATAAAAGCCTAATGTTCTTTTCTCTTCTTTTAATTTTCTCTTTTTCTTCACTGAAAAAAATCCCTAATTTGGTTTTTTTTTTTCTTTTTCGACGGAATAACGCCGTCTTAAGGATAAAATCCCTAATTTTCTCTGCTTCTTGAGATCGACATGGCTTCCTCGAGGATTTTCACTGAGATTTCTCGCTTCAAATCGGTATGTTCTATGCCTCTGTTCGAATTCGTATGAAAAAGTAGTGAGTTATTTGTTGTTTGTAGGTTTTTTTAAGTAGATTTTTTTGTGTGGGTTTTATTCGAATATTTTGGGTTTGCTGGGTTTTGTTGCTCTGAGCTTGCTGATGAGTGGTCATGTAAGCTGATTAAAACTTTTTGAGTTTTGGGTTTTGCTATAATTAATTGAAGATTTGATAAAGACAGTTTCTTTACAATTCTAGAGTTACCCATTTGGGGAATTTGTGGAATTCCATTTAAACCTTAGAATATGTTTTTTCTCGCATTTGATGATTTGGGTGTTGAGCAGCAATGCATTGATGGATACTCTATAAAAAAGGAGCAATTTTGGGTGATGAGAACAGAGGAGTTGCCACAATGCTTGAGGTCGCCAACCCCAAGATTGGAGCTGCTTCAACTTGAAAAGGTTAATTATTTTAATTATTTTACAAAAAAAGTTTCAATTTCTTGGTAGTTTGGCTTAACAGTAAATTCCAAGTGAATTTTCCGTTTGGTAGATTTTTTTAATGGAATTTATGAGAATTGTGAACTTGGTAGAGTTATGTTGGTTATAGAATGCATATCAGCTTTCATGGGTATCAGTCCTCCAATACCTCTATTTGGTTACAAAGGATTCTTCCCTGGTTGATTATAGTAGGCATAATTCAAATAGCTTATGCAGCTTCAACATCTCCCAGTCACCATAATTTAACAGAAGAATTTGTAATTACAGAATTGCTGTAAAACGTAAGCCATCAATTCACCACAAGTTAATTTAGTTTTTTCGTTATATTGGAGTTGAATTTGGTATTTTGTTTAGGTTTTATTATATTAATTATCATAAACTTCTTTGAGATTACAAGATGTTCTTGGACACGCAATACAAGAGTTAGAACAAAAAGTGGCTGATTAGAAGGCTTGAAAACAAGTGTAAATCTACATTCAAAATATTAGGTAAAAGCATGTTGACAAATCATCTCCAAATGTTGTAAATACAATACTTCTTACTAACTGTTTTTTGTTTATGTCTATTGATTCAAGAGAAAGAAAAAAGAAAAAAAAAAAAAAGAGTTACACTATGGATTGATGTTGCGAAGAACTTCAGTTCCATTGTGTTGCAACAATTAGTCCCGCCAACATTTGTGGTTATCGCAAGCCTCAAGGTTAAACAATTTACATATCAACGACTCTACACTTTCTAAAGGGTGATTTGGACGAATTCTAGACTTAACTTGACTCAAAATACTAATGGGGGACATGTTTGAACGAATTTTAAAACTAAACTAACACGACACAATGGCGGGGGGTTTGGTTTGGACGAAATTTAAAACTAAAACTAAGTAACTTGCGGAAAACAAACTAATTGATACTAAATTTGGGTGAATGAAGGGGGATGAAAGGCTAGCTAGAGGGTCCTTCTCCACACATGACACATGCAACACAAATTGATCTCCAATTACTATTTCTATAAACCATGAATGACAATGCCCAAGTTAACCGTGAACTGCACAATTAACCATCAAAATTTCCTAAATTCATTGAATTGGACTCAGCGACACAATCGAATTATTCTTATCAAGTTCCCTATATGAACTGCATGATAGAGATACATATAAAAGATCATTAAGTTCTATGAAAATCATAAGCATTGACATGGCACTCGTAACTATGAACTGCATGATTCTCCTGCCAGGAATTTACTTAACACAATCATGACTAGTGCTTTCCACTACTTATAAATATAAGTTCATAACTATTAGGTGAAATTCCCTTATATTTTAGCATCAAATTCATGCATACAAACTAAGCATGCCTCATTAATCAACATACAAGAATATGTTATCAATCAAATTGATAAGTAAATTGCATTCACGATTTATGAAACAATAATTGAATGTAATCAATTCATATCACACATATGTTCATGGCTTTGAATTCACCTCTAACTAATACAAAATTAGTTCCACATGTCTATCATAATTGAAAACCAAATTAAAACAAACATTGAACTAAAAACTAAAGACATAATACACCTAGAAATGCTCCAGCAATCCAAAGGCCATGGATGGTAGGCACGGCTCCAAGCTCTCCTTCCTTGCAAGCTGCGGCACTATGTGTTTATTCTCTGAAAATCAAGCTCCTGTGTGTGGTGTGTTTTTTTATTATGCAGCACCTTTGATTGTATTTATAGGCTAAGGGCACGGCACAAAAGTTGTTTTGGAGAAGGATTTGGCACTCCAATCACACAAGGAAAAGGCTAATTATAAGGCAGAAACCAGGGAGGATAAGGACTAGAATATTCGGTAGGTTCCTAGCAGAAAGGATAAGGGCCTATGCGGCACCTTTTTAGGAAGTTTTTAGGTGTCCTAATCTGAAAATAATTCATCTTGCAGTTGGAATTTAGGTAGAATAGGATTAGGATGAGGTAAGAAAAGATAAAATTAGTTTGGATAATGTTTGGATAAGGTTTTGGATAATATTCATTCCTTTTAGCTGATTCCTTATCTTCTATGTCTTGAATTAGTTTCTCCATCTCTTTAGCACATTCCTAGCCTCATTTGAACTTCAAAAACATCCATCCATCTCGCTTCATGCATGTGTTGTCCATTCCAAGTCCAAAATTGCTCTAAAACGCTCCAAAATGCCCCTTCTTGCCAACTTTGCCATTTGGACTTAAAAATACACGAAAATGGCTTTAAATACTCTAATAAATAGAAACTAACTTACTAAATGCAAAGAAACAAGCTAACAAACTCGCATAAATATGCTCCTATCACTTCTACCCGACAATATATTTTTATTTTAAAATATTTTCAAACTTCTTGGGCATTGTAGCCAACAGGCTAGTGTTATTATTTTTTAAATACGTATCTCGCGTGACAAAATTTTGGGCGGGAATATATTTTGGGCGGGAATATTAGATAGGATATTTCCCGCCATTTTTTTAGATGAAAAAGAGGATGTCGGTTCTATCGGACATATTTCCCGCCATTTTTTTAGATGAAAAAGAGGATGTCGGTTCTATCGGACATATTTTAGTTATATTCTTTACATGTAAAAGAGTGCTCTCTGTTTGAGCTGTAGGAAATATTTCAACCCTACATAAAACCCATTTTTCTCTTCCTTGTGCCGTTGCCTTCTCGCTTCCCCAGTTTCTTCTCCTTCCCATTGCATTCATTTGCCATTTCCTTCTCTTGTTCTTCTCCCCTTCTCCTTCTCCTTTCATCTCTCCCAAAATCACAACAAACAATCCCAAATTCATAGTTGCTCTACGGTTTTCCTTGTGAAACTGTTGCAGAAATTCAGGAAATAGGAAGTTAGAGGCATTTATGCGGCTAAGTGTAGTGAAAAAAAATTTGCACAGTATAAAACTATGGATTGGTATTATAACTTCAAATTGATCTCATATAAGTGTGTATCAAATGTGAGGGCAAAATAGGAAAAATGGAGATATGATTGTCATTTTGTCAAACGGTATAAAATTACTATTTTGCTCTCTTCATGTCAACATTGTGTATTCAAAAGTGATGGCAAAATTGAAAAAAAAAAAAGGAACAAAAAGTTGACAAGCCTTCTTCTCTTAATAGAATAGATTAATAAAAAATTGAGGTAGACTTTTATATTTTTTTATTAATGGTTTGTGGTGTCTTTTATGGGCAACAATATAATTGTTTATTTTATTTATCAAATAGTTAGGTGGTGTCGGTTAGGACCAACACTAATCTCCTCTATCTGACTATCTTTCTTAGTATTTAATGTCATCTATATCCAACATGAGTTTCAATGTTACTTTTATCCAACACTACTATTCTTTTTTTATTTTATATAGCTTTCCTTCTTCTTGGCGGATTAAGGGGACTAACCGACATCAAAAGCTTTTTCGTGATGCTAGCAATGATGTCGGTTCTTTTATCTGACATTACATGAGTTTACGTTGGATTTTTTTCTAATATCCGACATAAATTAGGTTTTCTTGTCGGTTTTAGGACTACCAGTTATAGGTAATTTTGTAGTGGTGAAAGAGAGAAAAAACGCATCTAAATAAATACAAAATTAACTGTTCTCTGTCTTAATGATTTGGTTCTTCTCATACAATGTCTTGGTTTTAATATATGTACAAATCAACAATAAGTAGGTTGATAGGTATCGTTTTAAATTTTCAACTTTGTCGTATGTTGCATGGTATAAGAGGGGCATGGTCCATTTGGATAAAACACACAGAACCATATTCAATTGCAGGAAGTAGACCCACAATATCAGTATACAAAAAGTAATAACTGGGTGCTTGATTATATCATCATGATTATTATACAGTATTATTACCAAATAATAATATTGTTGTAATATGACTTATAATTGTTATATAGACATTGACCAAGTCATAGTTTTGGCCCTCAATATTACACAATCACAAAGGCCAAAATTCCTGAACTGTAGAAGCGCTTCTAATTAACAGCATTTTGCGAAAAAAAAAAAAAAAAAACTAAAGAAAAGGACTTGAAAACTTTGAGTTTTAACGATAAAGACAAAATAAAAGGTAAAGTGAATAGTACCAGGATTGACTTTTTAGTGTAAAAATATGGTTTTTCGTTAAAATAAATAGTACCGCGGGTTTTTTTTATTAAAACTCTCAAAAAAAAAGTTTAAAGCGTTTTATGCAGATATGTTTTAAGAAGCATTTCCAAATTTTCTTTTTAGAGGAAACTTTAATAAAAGTATTTATATTTATGAGCATAGGTGCTTTCTAGAGAATCAATTGCATACAAGCAAGTCAAAAATGTATTTCTTAATAAATATATTATTTAGTTGTAAAAAATAACAAATTCTTTCATGTGTATATGCATCTGATGCCTTCCCTCATGTGCAGTCTCACTTTTATGTAAAATTGATAATATGTACAAATGAGAGTTGGAGGCTTTGAACCCATGATGACTTAATTGAACCAAACCTCTAATAAACGGCTCCAAAAAGCTAAATTGTAAGAAACGAATCAAAGATGTATATAAAGCTAAATTAGCTAATAAACCTTTTGGTGCAATCGTAGGAGCATTAATTTCCTCAAAATTTTAAGGCTTCTTGTTGGCAAACTTGCAAATTGCAATAGTTATCTGGCTGTTGGTGCTTGCTTGTCCCAACTGGAATCTTGAGCCTGACGCAACGCATGCGACGCCAAGAGTAGTTACACGCATAAGCATGCATTTATATATATATATTTGCATACGCGTTGTAAGAATCATTGCATTGACTCAACTTAATCATGGAGTTATTGTAACATATATGCATTGTAAGAATCATTGCATTGACTCAACTAAATCATGGAGTTATTGTAACATATATATATATATATATATATATATATATATATGTGTGTGCATGTATGTATGATTATATAATAAGGTTCAATATAATCTATGGTTTTCATAATACATGCTTGGCCTAAATTTTAACACAACTTTGCTTGGATGCAATTATCTTCTTTGCTTGGCCAAATTGTTTTTGTGTGGCTTAATATTCATCTCAAGCATAATAATTAAAAACTCTGAAGGTTTGCTGTGAATAGTATGATTGGTATCGTTGGGAAGTCAACAGCAGCTTCACCGCTTGGTATGAAATTTTTGAACACTTGTTGGTCAAATTTAGAGTCCCCTTCCTTATTAATTTAAATAAAAATAGAAGAAGTTAATGGCTGGCTTGATAACCTTTTTTTTTTATTATAATTTTTTTTATTTTTTATTTTTATTTTATTTTTTATGTTAAGGAGAAAGTATATGAGAGCTAGAAATGAGAAACTGAGACGGAAGAGGGAAGGTGGTGGCAAGGAATAGGGAGAAATGAAGGAGTTGAAATTAAAAAGTTGATATTGAAAACAACTTTAAATTGTTTTCTGTTTTTGTCCACTATCATTTTTTAAGTAAATTGTAACTATAGTCCCTTAACTTTAATTCAATTGGAGCAGTGGTCCCTCAACTAAAAATTCATTACCATTGGTACCTCAACTCATCAAAACGTCTAACTATGGTTCCTCAACTAAAAATACATTACCATTGGTCCCTCAACTTTAGTTCAACTAGAGAAATGGTCCCTTAACTTTAACCTAATTGTAGCAATGGTCATTCCAACATAACTCGCTTTGACAAAAATTTTGACATAGTTGACAAAAATGACCATAATTACACATTTTGATGAGTTGAGGGACCCTAATTATATAAATGGTTATTCCAACATAACTTATTTTGACAAAATTTTGATGAAATTGGTGAAAAAGACTACAACTACACATTTTGATAAGTTGAGGGATTAGTGGTAATGAATTTTTAGTTGAGGAATCATTACTCCAATTTAATTAAAGTTAAGGGACCATTACTACAATTTACTCTCATTTTTTTCATCACTTTCATTCCTCATTTCTCTCGTATGCTTTTCTAAACTACAAAAGTTAAAGCTATAACTTAAAAATGAAATGGTTGTTAAAAGATTTAACATCTTAATGTTGCTAATATATAAGATTTGGTGCGAAAAGAACATGCACTAAAAAAAAAAAAAAACCACTTGCGAGATGAAAACAATTCGTCTCCTACAACAGACGTTCGTCACCCAGGTTCCAAGGCAATGGAAATTTGGCACGCATAAGTCGTCACAAAAAACCCGTCGCAGGACATTTTAATCAAGGAAAATTATATTCCGTCGGGCAACTTTACCTTTCCCGGCGAATGGGCCGACAAACTTTCATCGGTTAAGTCTGCACTGACCACAAAAAACTTTGACACGACAAAATAACTTCCTCGGGCCAAATTTAGTTTTTTTATAAAAAAAAAAAAAATTCAAATTTCAGTAAGCTTTATTAAAAGCATATATTAAAATATGTGTAAATTTAATTCATAATTTTATTATAATAATATCTTAATATTAAACAAATTTATTTTATTAATATAACGATAAGGTTCATACAATCATATTGAAAATAAAAAACAAATTTATTCTCGATGTGAAATGCTTCACCTTGGAAGATGTCCATTTTCAGAATTTATAAATTCTGAAAAGATTCGCAGAGCCAATGCCATTTGTCCATCCTATACTCAAATTCAGGAGGCGGATGGGTCAGAGCTTCTTCATGACTTTCAAAAGTCCTGTAGTGGTTGCACAGCCCGTACGTGCTATTCCTAAACTAATCATTTCACAGTCGGGTTATGTAGGACCACCGTATCCTGGTCTTGCATGTCGATCTCAAAATTGATCTAAAATAGACAAAAAACAAGTATTAGGTATAAAAATACATTAAGTAATTATCTAGAATAACTAAAATTAGTAAAATTATTAAATAAAAATCATTTACCAAAAGCTCTGCCGTCAGCACCTGCTTCACTTCGAGGGAGATATTCCTCCATCTATCGGTAGCCATGGAGAACCTATTCTGGATGAGGATTACAATCGAGTGATTGAATATTGAATGAACTCATAGGTCTGCCGCACGTATATGTTCTGAGTTATATTCTTCTATCATTCTTTTATGAGGTTTCTACCTATACTAATGCGGCGACTATTGCACAATTTAGGCATATCTCTAAAAAAATTGTAAACTTTTCCTAAAAATTCCAAACTTAATAAATTGTCTAACATATTTATTTCACCAATACTTCCATTGCTTTAAATCTGAATTTCATAAAAATTTATAATACACATATAATTTATTATATTTCCTAAAAACTATAATATAATACTTTTTTGCAACAGTTAAACGATCATTGAATTTGATGATCAAGTGTGTTAATGTGGGTTTGAACCCTCAAATAGCATATTTGGAAGAAAAAAAAATCACCCAAATCTAAGGTGATATAGCCGTTGAATAATGATGCTAAGTTTGTAATTAACCGTCCAACCTTTGGTCCCATTTTTTACTCCCTCAAAGTTTTATTTTTGGTGATTTTGATGTATGCGATCTCATACTATATTCAAACAAGTTTGACGGTTTGAGAAGTGTAGTTGTAAAAATAATTAAATTTAGAGCTAAAATAACCGTTAAATATTTATTTTTTGTTTCTAACTATCGAAGTATTTCGTCTTATTATCTAATCTCCGAATGTTTGTTTTATGGTGATTTTTGGCGTACACAATCTGTAGTATCCCACATCGCCCGTGAGGGCTTGGTCTTTGGGCCTTATATATCCATTGCCAACCTTAAGTTTCAATGAGGCCTTTTGTGGACTCCCTGAGGGGAGGGCAGGCGCTGGCTACGGCTGAGTACCGGTCCACAGAAACAAAACCGTGCGGTAGCTCTGTCTTCGGGCAGGGAATGCCAAAGCGGACAATATCACTGGAGCTTGAGGGTTGGGATGTGACAATTTGGTATCAGAGCATATGTTGGGCAGTATTGTGTTCATCACACGCGTGATGTGAGCACTCTTGGTTTTTGTGTTTGACGTTCGAATGATGCCACCTCGTCGAATATGGAAAGATATGCTAACTTTTCTTAAGTTTTGGACAATTATATTGTGTTCACGACATTTTAGATGATCATTTTGGCCATGTCCATAGAACTAAAACGAAGATTTTCCTTGTGGAGGAAAGGTATACAAGTGAGGCAAGTTGATGGCCTAAGTAAATGTTTTGATAATCATGTATTGCCAGAGATATTACCAAATAATTCTATCATTGTCCTACCGCCATTAGTATTGATTCTTTAAAGATTGGAAATCTTAGTTAATCTTGATTTCTTAGTAACATTCCGCGGAAGATCATCGGAGGGATAATTATTGTTCGGTCCCTATTAGCACTAATATCTTCAAGCGTACTTGTGTTCATGTTGGATCTTTAGGAGGAAGATCGACTGTCGATGAAGTCTTTTTGAAAGTAGATATTAAGCAAGGTCTTTTTCTAGCATTGAGATTTTTCAATCAACGCTATTCCAGATTTTTGCTTTCGTAGTTGTACTTATTAAATGTGTGAGAATAGGCTTGCGAATGTAAGTTGTCATATCCTGGGAGTTGTAGAACTCCGAAAAGCAATCATCAAATCCTCCTAGGATCAATGAACTACTTCGCTTGAGCCGAATAAATTAGGATCGTGGAAGCTTAGGAATAAGCTTTGCAATAGGACGTTAAACTCATGATTGTTGTTTTACCTTATCACTTATTTAGGTAAACGAAAACCCTTTGACTAACCACCTCTCGATCACTTCCATAGACATTAGAATCGAAATGCGGGATGATATCTCACTGTTAGATTGTTATAAGTGTCGAGGAAACTGTGAAGACCTTTTAGTTCGTGTCGTAGAGTTGGTTAGTAGTACTGTAAATTTCGAGGACGTATACTTTTGGCGTCATATCCCAAAAATCCTACCGCGGATACCACCACATTGTTAAGTTGGTATGGCAACATGACGGAGTATTGCTTTTACTTTTCACGATTCGAATCGTTTGAAACGAATCATCTTATTCATTGACCTAAAGTCAACAGTCATCACCTTATTTCGAAGGCTAAATGACACTTCTCGGTGGAGATTTTGATGATGCATGATGATTGTCGATTGATGTGATAAGTCAATTCGGATTCAAACTTTCTTAGTATGTTAACGCTTATGTTTCTCGGTGGTAGAACCACTAAAGATGAATCATCGTACTTCTGAACTAGAATTAACAATTTCTAATTTCATTGGAATATTGATTGGGACTCTTATGTAGAAAAGTGTGTCCAAATCTTCATTGATCTTAGAACTTTTTATTACATTTACATTTTGGAACAAGCTAAGTTCTGTCTGAGGCAATAGTAGAATTAAATCAGCATCTATGAGTGCACTATCGTGTATCTACTCTCGCACATTTCTAGCTTGTCCTTTTCTATTTAATTGGGAAGTATCTTTTTATATGCGCAGTTCGAGATATGTGGTATATGTAAAGAATGTGAAATTCATTAATTGTGATGCTAAACCGATGATACGCTTATATGATGTTCCAATTGGTGGTTGTTTACTTAAGTAGAAAACAATATTCTTCTTGCTCAAAAAAATTGAAGTATTGGCAATAGTTATTTCCTGAAAATGGGTGTTGAAATTTCAACGATAAGACACTTGTGAAGACCACTAAGATAGAAGTGGGATGTAGTCAACCTCTTCGGGTGATGTGATCTAGAAGTTCTCTTTGTGACGTGACCAAATGTGGAAGTAGGGAAGAGATAAAATCGAGGCTTCATTTGATGTGTTTTAAATGAATCCTCACTCTAGATGGACCTTGCCCTTGATTAATGTTGTGAGGATATTGAGGTTATAGAGTTCAAAATTATCTGGACAACTACAATTTTCTAAGTGCGTCCAGAGGACGATGACTTTTTGAGAAAACTACTCCTAGACTTATATACCAATTTCAGCAAACAAAAACCTGACAAGATTATCATCTTGGTGTATTTATATTTCATCGTGTTACATGTTTCACTTCCAAGCCTTTGGAAGTCGTTATGAAGGTTTTGAGTATTAGAAGTTGTTCCTTATTGCATTTCTATCCCTAGATTAACGATTAGTTTGAAATGAGTTACTCAGACCTTTGTGGACGAGTTGCATCTTGCTTGTCCCACCAGTAGCATGGTTGCAGTATATCCTTATCTCCATTTTAGTCACTTGTAACCACGGTTACAATTTCGGGTTAACTATGATATCATTGGAGTTGATGTATGGAGATTTTACGCACAACGCATATTTAATGAACGCATACTTTTGTTAGAATTATGGGTAACTACGGTTACATTCCTGTTTAGGAGTATGGTATCCTTCGAAATATAATACAAATATTGTATGTGCAGTTTGTGATTTACAGCAGATTATTGCGAACAAATATTTGATTGAGATTGTGATGTAGAAAATTTATGTTATTGACGATGTTGCCTCAGAAGGTAGTGAATGAGTACGATCGAGGCTGGCATGTGTATTTCCTATTGAGGGGCAAGATGGTAATATTGCACCCTCGGGAATTGTTACTTGCTTATCAAGACAACAGTGAATTGTCGGTTTTGCGGGGTGCAGACCGTAATATTAATAACTTATTCGTTGGGTTGTTAAGCAAGTAAACAAGTAGATTATTCTACGTTAATATTTGTATTTACTTATTTAATTCGTTAATGGTTGTTTGGGCTTGACCCAAAAATATTACATGCTTAATTTCGAAGTGCGTTACGCTTTGAACACGTTTATGAGAGGATAGTAGGAATTTGGAGGCATGAAAGAAGAGTCACTACGCTCCGATCATGACAGAATGTCATCCTCTTTTATGTAGTCGCCATCACTTTGTATCTTCCTCGTGTATGTATTTACATACATATATCTCTTTAATTTTGAGTATTCTACTTTGGACTGATGATTTTAAATTTCGAGGACGAAATTTTCTTAAGGTGGGTAGATTGTGACAACCCGTTCCGAATTTTACGTTTTTATTTTATTTTAAAAGCGTGAATTTACTAAATTGCCCTAGAGGCAAGGATTTTGACTTCCGTTGACCATCGACTTGAGAGGTGTGGGACTTATTCTTTAAGCATATCCTCGTAGTACTCTTTGGTACGAACGTATAGGCGAAAACCGTTTGCGCGTCCGGATTATAACGGTATAGTTACGGACGTTCGAAATTGGTTATTCAAGGTTTAGTGTGTATTTAAATTAAACCCCCACTTTGTGGGGGAAGCCCAAAATCAGTAACGGAGGGAGGGAAAAAAAAAAAAAAAAAAAAAAAAAAAAAAAAAGGGAAGAGAGCTTCCCGTGCACCCATACCCGCGCCACCAGACCATCTTCCAAGGCCGATTCCGGCCAACTCCGGTGGAGTTTTTCGATGCCACCACCACCATCTTGAAGCTCTCATTCCCCTCTACAAAACCCACCCAAGAACCACCTTGATTGACCATGGTATGAGGCGGTTTGAGGCCACGAAAGTTGACGAAAATCAATGGTGCTCCGGCCACCCTTTTCGATTTTCCGGCAAATCGGCAAAGCAATGGCCGATGCCACCACTTGGGCTTTGTAGCCCATCATCCCAGGAGCAAAACCCAACCAACCTTGACCCCGTTGGACCACCGTAGACGACGAATCGACGTCGGGAAGTTTTAGGCATCCGCCGGCTTCGTGGGCAAAATTGACCATCTTCCGTCCACTTTTGGACTTCGTGGCAGGTATGAAAGTTGCTCCACTCACTGAGATCTTCATTTCTGTGAAGTTTGAGAATTTTTGGAAATAGTTGGATTTTCCGGCGAGTCGGGGCGGCCGACCGCCACCCGCGGCGGCGCGTGCGGCGGCGCGTGGCCAGTGGGCCGCCAATGCTATTTTTAGGCTATGTCAAATGTCTTGAATTCAGTTTTGTCATTTGAATGACGTAGGTTGATAGTTGGAACCTAAATTCGTTACGATACGTTACTTGATAAAAATTTGAATCGATGATCCGACCGTTGGATCATCACCAAAATGGGATATATTATAATACGTAATATTTAAAGATTATAGGAATTTACAGATCGGGAATCCGACTTACGGATCTTCCTGAATTGGATTTGTAAGTTAGTAAAATAAATGTTCATGGCCACTTGTTTTAGGCAATTGGCGGAGATCTGACCGTTGGATCGTAACGAAATTTTAGTATGTTATTCTTGAAACATATTGTGGATCGTTGGGAGTTGCGGATTGGAAATCTGATATGCGGATCTTCCGGGTCAAGTTATACAGGGTTGTAAGCCCTACCATCGATCTTTGATCGACGGTTGACTTGTGGTCAATGGGTATCAAACTATTTTAGAATGTCGTTGAGGTTGTGTTTTATGTGAATTACGTACTCTTCGGATAAGAGTTCTGAGATGTGATTTGATAATTGGTCACAGGGACCAATCATTCAGGACGCCTCGATGTGTGCGCTAGAGAATCATAGCGTGGACTCCAAGTAAGTGGATCTTTTCCTTTTTATCGTACATATTATTGAGACTTCTATCGACAATTTTAAATTGATTAGGTATATTACTTTCATATTTAATTATTGTGAATGCTTGAAGTACGATATGAACTACGAATGGCTTGATCCCTATTTAGGGTACGTAGGCAGTCTAACGAGACGTTAGATGCAGCCATAAAATATTTGAGACCAAAGCCTTGCTTGGGAAATTGAGTAAGGCGAAAGAAATTGGTAAAGGCAAGTTTTAGTTTTATGAATTAGTTAGCTAAATTAGTGTTAATTGGGTCGTCATGGATAATTATCCCTGAAAATAAGTAGTTTGGGAGTAATGCGTTATTGATTGTACACTTCTCACTGTATTGTTTATAATTGAACATGCTACGACATGGTTGAGTATTAGATTGCATCATAGTATATCAATATGTATATTACTTGCATATAATTATTGGGAATGCTTTCAAGTGCAAAGGTGAACTCAGGACACCCAGGTAAGTTCAGGTGAGTTTATGGTACTAGTTGAATCGATTGCGTTATAGCATGACTACAGTTATGTGTTAGGCAACTTCGATACTGTCGTACTGGTTGCCATGTGTTGCACATGTTATATTGAGATGCATTGAGAGCTCATAAACCTGCACCCCGGTGTTAGTGCTCCCGCCCGTGGCCAGGGCACAGTCCTTCACGTGATGTTCACCTCCCGCACCTTATGCTCACCTTGGATTCAAGGTAGGTGCACAGTCCTGTCGTACAGACCACTTTAGGTGGTTCCGACTCGTAGGTGACCCGCGATTATTCGCCCAGTCTTCACGTGATCGTAGCACTTGAGCTTATTTATTTACACCCAGTCCTGTCGTACAGACCACTTTAGGTGGTTCCGACTCGTGTGCAGGTATACTTATTGAGCTATATGCTAGCCAGGATTGATGAGATATGGATAAGTCGTACAGGTCACTATAGGTGACTCCGACTTATATGCTAGCCAGGATTGATGAGATATGGATAAGTCGTACAGGTCACTATAGGTGACTCCGACTTATATGCTAGCCAGGATTGATGAGATATGGATAAGTCGTACAGGTCACTAGAGGTGACTCCGACTTATATGCTAGCCAGGATTGATGAGATATGGATAAGTCGTACAGGTCACTATAGGTGACTCCGACTTATATGCTAGCCAGGATTGATGAGATATGGATAAGTCGTACAGGTCACTAGAGGTGACTCCGACTTATATGCTAGCCATGATTGATGAGATACGGATAAGTTGTACATGTCATTTTAGATGACTCTGACTGATATATCACTTTGTATTGATTTAGTTCATTTGGCCTACTTATTAATGTATGGTGGAGTTAATGGCAAACCGTGGTTTTGGTCATTTCTGAGTATGGTTTGGATATATGTATATATGTTGTACTGTCTTATGGAAAACGATACGGGTTTTACATTAGGGCATTACTTTTAGAGAGGTAATAACTTTGGGAAGCTTGGTTTTATTGCTTACTCACACCTTCTGTTTGGTGCCCTCCAGGTTTTAGCTGCTGAGTTTGTATCGACAACAATCTGTGGTGAATCTTAGTATTAATGGATATTTTGAGGGTATGATTCTTACCCATACTACTGTACCTTACTTATGCTCTGACATCGCGTGTGAAATGGGTTCGCTCCCACTCGTAGCGCACTCTGGTACTTAGACACTTTTAGATTCAAATTTATTCACTTTTTATACACTATCACATTTTATGGCTTCGTCACCTTCCAGGTGTCGGCCAGCACAGCTCGATTCAGGGTCCAAGTGGACTTTCTGGGTCGGGGTGTGTCACAATCTCATAGTATATACCAACTATATTGACAATTGGGCTGTGGAAATTAATTTCCTTGACTGCGAAAATCCTCGACGGAATTGAAAAATGCCATAGTCTAAGTAGAATTTATCAATTTCTTTCCATTTGTTGCGAATTCCAATTTTAGTAAGAAAATTCTTATTCCTTTGTTCATACGTATTTCATACATTTCATATATGCGAAATTTGCCAATACACTTGCCTGATGGATTATGGGCACTTTGCCTGATGAATACACTAAGCCCTAAATCCTAAATACTTTAACCTACGAATGTTTCGATTCTGTCGGGCAAGAGTTCTGTACTCGACGAATATTTTCTATTCCGTCAGGCAAAGCATAAGTTATTTTTTAAAACAATAAGATAGATGGGCCTTTGTACTTAGATAAAATTAATAGAATATTTTATTTGGTACACATTAACATTGCATCACTGAACACTTAATCACTGTCAAATATGCTCGTCTACTTCCATATTATCCATTTTAATATCGCTTTCATTGCTTGAGTCATCGCTGCTATTTTCAAACAATGAATTCACTGAATCGGTGGTAGGCGCCCGAGGTCAATAAATATTGCATCTATTCCAGTGTGGGGACACCCGAAATCTCAAATGGTTCAACAATGTGGTTGCTTCGTACTCCGGGAAGATTTTGAGTGGTTGCAGATGAATCTTCCTTGTAAACATTTTGGTCATCATTAGTATCTTCATCGTCATCCTGCTATTTTGTCTGGCAAGTTCCAAATATTTCTATGTAATAAGAATTGTACTCCTTTCCAACCACCATTGAGCTTTCAATCACCCAAGTAGAATACTTGTTTTGCCATATTGGCAAGGATGTAGGGATCAACCTCAACCACTGGGTGTTTGTGTTGACCGATAACAAATATATATATATATATATATATATATATATATATATATATATATATATATTGAATGAGACTATTTGCTTTGTTAGAGTTCGTATCAAACCAATGACACTTGAATAGCATGACTTCCTTGCAGTTTGTGTATAACAATTGAATTCATTTACCCCCAGGACAAAGATCCACAATTTTAAGTGCACAATTTATCGTCTTGTTCAGCTGTTAAGAATTTAATTCCGTTCACATGACAACCAACATACGTTTCGGCTCTAACGTGACAACATGCTAGTTGGAATAATTCTTCATCAAACAAGGGTCATTTGTCTTCTCTTAACTGTTGCATCTAGTAAAGTCCAATGACCACTGAATGTGTAAGTTTTTTCAAAAGACAATCAATTTAAATTTTTTAAAAATAAAAATACTTACATGCTCGGCAAACCAATGCAGAAATAATTGTCTGTGGATCTTTTATCACGTCATGGTGGGCCTTTGCCAAACGTCGCCAAAGCTTGGGCCGACGAAGTGGCCCATTGGGTAAATGGGACCTAGCCGACGAACACAAGTTTCATCGCGCAAACCTTAAGGTATTATGCACCATTTTATTTCTCTTGGCGTCAAAAATTTGCCTGACGATTATAGCATTGCCGTACAATTCTTTTTTGTCTCGTAAAAATTTTGAGCAAACCCTCAATATTGACCAGTTTTACCTTACTAACTAAAAAAATCATTGGATAAGGTACTTTTACCCGAGAAAATATAGTTTGTCGGGCATGATTATGTAGGGCAAGCCTTATTTTCTGGCAGTGCTGATATATGCATCGAGCAATTTCATTCTTCAATATGGTACAATAAAAGTTGATGGCTATCTACAATTGAGCGTGTTGATTAGTCTCATAATAATTATTTTGCATGACTATTGTAGATGGAATTTAGAGCTACGTAACACATGTCCGAACCATTAGTTTTGGTTGAGCCAAACAACATGCATGTTCTACTTGTCTTTAATTTGAACAGTTCAAACCATTATTTTTGGTTGAGCCAAACAACATGCATGCATGTTCTACTAGACTACTAGTCTTTAATTTGAACAGTTCATTGTTTGTGTTCATAAATTAGAACTTAATTCAATAAATACATTAACAAATTTTGGGACCATTCTGAATTAAGAACTCCATATAGTGCCATATTCAAGGGTATGGCTCCAATGCTCCGTGGTATTAAGCGTCCTGAATTTGTCACTATATAAGGTATATTTATTTTAGCAGTTCAATCTCAATGTTCAACTCTCGTCGTTTCTTTTTCGGAATACATTTTCGCTCCGTTACATTGTAGAAAAATTGACCATTCAATTAGGACGAGACTATTTGGAGAAATTATTTCTGACATCAAATTGGACTGGACAAAATTTGCATGCATGAGATATGATTTCTCTTCTGATATCTTAATACAGAAAAAGTACAGGAGGCAAATGTAAGAGAGAGTCCAGTCCTCTGCTGTCCAGCCAGCCAGCCAGCCAGAATCCATGGCGGTGAGGTGAAATCATGGAGGTCAAAATTTGAAAAGATGAGACAAGAATTTCAAACTTTGGGAGTAAAGACAGACAAATTTTAAATTGTTTTTCTGATCAACCAATCAGCCATAGATTGTGGCTGCCTCATGGATGGATTGGCTGCTTCCCTCCCGATCACATTATTAACTTTTGGCAAAATACGAGTGTTTTGTCGCCAACGACAACTCCTCTCCCACTAAATCCGAAAACGCGCCCAATTTCATGATCCCCCAAACCCCACAAGTCTCCATCGCCATAATGTAAAATGCAGCTTTTCATTTTGTTCATATGTTTATACTTCAGGGGCCGATCAACAATCCTTTTTTTTTTTTCTTTTTTCTTTTCGGTTTTTGGGTTTTTTTTTTAACTAAAATTGTTTGATAATTATTTTCAGATTTAATTTATTCCTAAAACATTGGTTTGATTTCCATTTTAAAAACTGAAATAATTTAAAAACCATAGTTGTTGAAATGTGAAAGAAATTTACAATTAACATGCAGTTATCGTACACAAAAAAATAAAGAAGCTATGAAAGAGAATATACAAAGTTAGTTTCGTTGGAACACTCCTCATATCATTGCTAACTAATTTCCTATGGAGAATGGAAGAGTTGTCTTTGTTAGTGACAAGTTGGATTGGAATTTCCGATCCAAATTCGAATCTTTTCGAAAAGGAATGGATGAAAAATAGAAGACATTTAGAGATTCTAATCTTAAAAATAGTAAATTAAAAATGTTTCAGACTATTTCCAATAAATTTGTTTCGAAAGTTACAGTTTTTTAATAGTTATTTGGTAATTTTGTGTATATTATCTTTAATTTAATAAGTCTCATAAAGTAGCATTAGTACATGGAAAGGAAATCACGGAAATAATTTATCATGCCTTGTTTTAGAGAGTAGGAAATTTCATGCGATAATAGGAAAATACATTTTCTAAGCATTTGAAAATTAGAAAAGAGAACCTAAACCGTCTAAATGATATGAGATTTGATGTCCACGCGATATGAGATTTGATGTCAATGGCCCGGGCGCTAATTGCCTTAGTGGGGTGGTGTTTCTCTAAAGCGCACATTATTTTCCCTTACCTAAGTGATATGAGATTTGATGTCCATGCAGCTCAACACAATCTGAAGGCAAACAATATCTTGTTGGGAAATGGAATGAGACATTTTGTATTTGACTTTTGTAAATAACACGTTTGATATTCAATTATTCTTATAACTGATTTATTGCGTGACTTAGCGTTTAGTGTGAATTTTGTAAATAATGTTATTTATACCATGTTTCTATATTACATTTCTATACAACCTTAGGTGGCATCTGACGTGGACAATCACATTATTTGAAAAATTTGCAAAACTCAAGGAAAGGAAGGAAAAAGCCTCCTCGTATACCACAATAATCATTTAATTAACTCGTTTTTCTTATTTATTAGTTTATTAAATAATGAACTAAATTTAAAAATCTGATTAATTCAAATGATGTGAATATCCACATCAACTGTCATTTAAAGTGGTATGAAAATGTGATATAAAAACATAATATGAATAAAATTACTCGAATATATAACATGTGTGATTGATAGAAAACAATATGAAAATCCAAGGGCCACCCATTTTCAAGGAGTATGATTCTCTCTCTTTTTTTTCCTCTTTTTCCCTTCCTTTCTATTTGAACGGTCATGGTTAAATCAAGTCAATATCTTATATTAATTTTCTTTATAAAAAGAGAAAGATAAAATAGAGAATGTGAGAGGAAAAGATGGAAGATGATGAAAAAGGAAGGAAGAGAATCCTAGTCGTATTTTCAAAAATAGGGGAATTGAATATCATTGTTTTATTAACACTAATCTCATGTTAAAAAATCATTATATAATAGCAGCTGATAACAATCTTGTTATAAGATTCACACACGTAACAGACAATATCTTTTATCTTCAGCTTAGGGTGCAGAGAAAGAGTACTCTTGAAAACAATAGGAGGAGGTGACGAGTCTGTCTGATGACCGTTAAAAGTTGGAAATGCAGAAAGCCAGAGAGAGAGAGAGAGAGAGAGAGAGAGAGAGACAGAGGAGAAGTTGGAGAGCAACCCAACTTAATATTTTCTTCATTTGAAAGCTTTCCTCCCGACTCCTCATCCTCGTTGTCAATGCAAATTGCAATTTACCAGTCACTTTCACCATAAAATCTCTAACATCCTCTGCTTTTATTTATATATATATCCCTCTCTCTCTTTCTTTCCCTTTCCATTTTCTTATTTTTCTCATTAATTTTCCATAACTTCTCCTCCTCCTTGTTCAACTCTCTCCAGTCTCCATCTCCCATCTGAGATTAAGCTTTCTAGGTTTCTTTCTACACATTCAGTTTGACGTTGAAGTTCCAAGATCTGTATATATACTGCAAGAAATCCAGAGGAATCTGCATATTCAGAGCAAAAGGCTTCCATTTTTTCTCAAGTTTTCCAGGTACCTCTTTCTCTCTGTTTCTTATGTTTCATTGTAAAAATCTCTTGAATTAGTTGATATTTGTGAAATTTTAAATCTCGGGTATGCATGTTTTTATTAGAATAGTTCGTGTTTTTGGTTTGGTTGTCAGACAAGATTTTTCACTTTCTATAGAAACAAACAGAAAATGTCTCTTTATACAAAATTTGATTAGTACTAGCTAATTAAGAGCTAATCACACTTGTAGGTGCAGCTAGCTTGTAGCTTTTGAGCTGCTAAAATTGAGTTAACACAGGCCCAGTAAAAGATATTTTGGCTTGAATCTCCTCTTTTTCCTGTTTGTGTTCCTTAATCTCCAATGAACCGCTGGAAAAGTGAAAATTTATTTACTTGCTTCAACTTTTGAGGTGGAAATTTCTTGGGGAGATGAATTGATGGCCATAACCTGTCTCTTATGCTACATCTTCAAAAGGTAGTTGTGATTTTTTATTTATCTACATCAACAACAACAAAGTTTTATCACATAAAGTATGGTCGGTTATATAAATCTTAAAACGCCACTACACTCGATTTTGTGTCATGTCTTACAATAAATCTAAGTACTCCAAGTCTTTTTTCAAGGTCTCATTCTAAGTCTTCCTGAGTCTTCCTCTACTCCTTTGGTCATGAGCTGTCTCGTAATCACATTTTCTAACTGGAGCGCCGGTAGGTCTTCGTTTCACATGTCCAAACCATCTTAACCGATTTTCTCTTATCTTATCTTCAATTTCAGCTACTCGTAATTTACTTCGGATATCTTCTTTTCTAATTTTGTCCTTTCTCTGAATAAACAAATCTCTATAGCTATGCATCGTTGAAAAAAGCTCACATGGTGGGACACGCAAACGAAGACTATGGTACATCACAATCATCTATATTTATCTACAACTAGAATCCGCAATTGTCGACTTTGAACATACATATATACACACACACGAAGACTATGGTACATCACAATCATCTATATTTATATAAAACCAGAATCCGCAATTGTCGACTTTGAACATACATACATACATACATACATACATATATATTTACGTTTCTATGGTATTTCTTCTTGGTTAAGTTCATGTCATTCTGTGTGTGTTTATATGCAACCCGGGAGAAAAACAACTGCATTCTTATTGGGGTCATTGAGTTTGAAATTACGAAAACTTGTATGCTACTTCGTTGTCCATCCTCGCACCTTCTCTAGTTTGGTAATTTAAATTTGGTGTTATTTTCTTTTGCCAAGCTCTCCCAATTCACTCATCGGGGCAAGAATGACACCCCCGAGAAGCCCTATGCCGAGAAGCCCTATGCCGAAAAGCCCTATGCCAAAGAGCCCTATGATATGCGAAAAGTACGAGACAGGATGTATGTGGCATTTATATGGCCTCTTTAACTTTCGTCAAGGTCGTTCGAATAAGAAGCTGCTTTCGCACCAGAGCCATTTAAAGAGAACTGGTAAGGCACAATTGTGAATTGAATGCTTTTTTGCTGTACTGAAAAGGTTCATAATTCTTCTTTGTATGCAGATGACGGAAATTTTAAGACCAAGCTTGATTTGCTTAACAAAATGGATGAGAAGAGCGAAAACATGGGTGTAAGTTCCAAGTTCCACGGGCCTACTTTTACAATCGAACATGGTGCATATTTTCACGTACCTGAATGTTTGTTCAAAAAACCGATTCTTCTGATTCATGATGCCTGCTAGCTTTTTTGTTTTGACTTATAGAAGACGAAGGAAATATATATGTCAACTGATTTTCTCTATTGTTTTGAGTCTTCTGAGTTCTGTGCGTGTACATACATTGCCAACATACTATTTGATCAATTACTGGAGTACTAGGCAAGAAAAACGAATGGAACTGATATATTAATAGGCTCTTCAAACCATCTGGGAGAAATATTAGTGGTAGACAAAATTTTCTTCGTTTTTTGCTTTGGTTTCTCTGATATAATCTCACACAACTGAAAGCTGACATGGTTACTTGATCGAGTAAGCACTAAAACAAAATATTTGATAAGCATTTTCAATTGTTCAGGATGCAATGAAGAACAAAACTCAAACAGTTGACTCAAATATGGCAAATACAAGAAAGCTTAAGGGGGAAGAGTTGTCAACCGAGCTGCAGATAAATAAGAAGATTGCTACTGATGAAGTGAAACATATGCAATCTGATTCTAAATTCGTTTGTCCATTACCAAAGAATAATGGAAAGACTAGCAATAATCGTCAGAGATCTAATGAGATACCACTTCACGGTCTGAAGAATGAAACTAAGCATCGAAAACCTCCTAGTTCAACTTCAGTGGAAAAACCCCACTCAGCAGCATTGCCGGAAGTATTAAGCAAAGAGATGCATAGAAAAAAGCGAACAGGATGTGGCTGTAAAAGCATTGATTATGTAAAGTATGACCAGCTTAATGAGAATAATCTTCCACCGGGACAAATGAATGCAGCAGAGGCCATTGTAAGTCAAAAATTCATTAACGGGGTGAACTACCAGTCTAAACAGTTCTCAGATGCGTTGCAGATTTTGAATTCGAATAAAGAATTGTTTATAAAACTCCTACAAGACCCCAATTCTCTGCTAGTCAAACACATCGAAGACCTCCGAGAATCTCAGGCAAGAAAACATCAGAGTAAATCTGTCTGTGAAGAGAACATTTCAGAACAAAGGACAAGTAAAGCAAGGCAATCTGAAGGTCCTTCCGGCATTCACAAGTTAAATTCCTGTGATATTTACCCGTCTCAGGCAAGTGGTGATTGTGGATTTTCAGAGAGAATAGTAGTTTTAACACCTACCCCACCAGGATTGCAAAATTCTTCAGACGGTATCGATTCTTGCTCCTTTCAATCTTATTACAGCTTGAGAAGTAATGGGGAAAGTGAGAGGCCTGCAAATTTTTCCCTCAGCCGTATAAAGAGGAAACTGAGACGTGCTATAGGGGTAAGCAGCAAAGAGCAGGACTCGAAGACAATCAATGGTACACTTCAAATATCTCCTTGCCAAGGCTCTGAAGACGATTCTAAAGGAAAAGGTGTAGAGATCATTAGAAGAAATTCACCTGGCTCCAATAATGCTGCTGACAGTGGAGTAGTGAGCAAGTCTTCTCTTGATATCGAGAACAGAGTCAACATAAGCAAGGTGAATGATGGTGAATCAAACATTGGATGTGAAGCTGCATCAACCAGTGGATGTGGCCTTCAAAACTCAAACATTTCGCTTGCTAGACAACCAAAGCGAAAAGAATCTGAAACTTTTGCGGAGGCTATGGAACATCTGTCAGAATTGTTAATGAATGGAAAAAAGGACAAGAACAACTTTGAAAGACAGGCACAGAAAACCTGGGAAAAGGTGGCATCATTTCCTGAGTATGACTTCTTGCCTACACACAGTCCGGCGAGGGACTGGGAAAATACATTTGTTGATGAACCAATGCGATTTTCACCCTACAGCAATTACCAACTGGTATATGAGAACAAGTCTAGGCTTCAGAAAGAAAAGAAAACCTGCTACTTGAGTCCACTGAGGCAGGACGTAGAGGCCATGCCTGAGAATAAGAAACTTGATGATCAATTGCAAGTTATTGATATACAGCGAAATATTGACACCAGAGGGCTGGGAGATAATTCGAGGCTTAAAGGTATGGAGTTACTTTCATTGTTTACTTATGTTCTATTTAGTTTAGCTTTGTTTAGTTAATAATCAATCTTCTGCAGGCTGTGTCCAAATTGTAAAGAATAATTCCACTGCGCACCGAGGAGAAACTAATTCCATAGAAGTGTCCTCTATGCACCCAGGAGAACCTAGTTCTTTGGAAGTTCTAACCAAACCAGATAGCATGGAGAAGACCAACACTACAGAGACTAGTGATGCTACATGCCAAGGAGAAACAGATCTTTTTGAGGATCAGCCACTAACATCTTCACCAGATGTTTTCTCAGCAACTCCAATTATTCAGAGGGTGGAGAGTTCTGATAACATTGAAGATAAACGAGAGCAGCCAAGTCCAGTTTCTGTACTTGAGCACTATTTTTTAGACGTCACCAGTCCCGCAAGCACCATATCTGAACCTGGTAAGCCTTCATAAGGACCTACCATTTTTTCTTTCTTTTCATTTCCCCTATCCACTTCATGTGACTGAGTTAAACCATGCATCCATTTCTGCAGCCGAAGAGCTCCAATCTCGACCTCTTACAAGGTCCCCTCTGTACATTGAAACTTCTTCTTTGAGTGAACACCAAGTTATCTCGGAGTATGTGAGGGCAGTGCTGCAAGCTTCCAGCTTAAATTGGGATGAGCTTTCACTGATGTGGCATTCATCAGATCAACTGCTTGACCCATTCTTGTTTGATGCAGTCAAGTTGCAGGCTAACCAATTCAGTGATGATTGTATGCTGCTCTTTGAGTGTATAAATGAAGTCCTTGTCGAGGTATATCATACTCAGCTTCCATACTCCCCGTGGGTGTCATTTATCAAGCCAATTGCCTCAAGACAACTTTCCATTGAGAAAACTGTGATTCATGAGGTGATGAAGTCTGTTGATTGGTACCTCTTACCGCATTCATCACCACGGAAGTTGCAGAAAATTGTTGAAAAGGACATAACAAGCTCTGGAACATGGCTAGATCTCCGGAATGATTCTGAGGAGGTTGTTTTTGAGATGGTAGAAGATGTTTTAGAAGAACTGATCATGGAAACCATATTTTAGCAGCCCTTCTGAAAAATTATACTACCTATAGATTTGGTCTGCATTGGACAGTGGAAATTAGGCACTTGGGTAGGTTAGAAGAACTGGTTTTAAGTCACTTGAGAAATGTCTTATGACTCCTTGAACAAGCATGCAAAGATCAGTATTGGGCACGCTTGGATCTCATTTTGTGTACACTGTGTATAGTTTACTGTATGGGGAGGTCAACGTATATATCAAGCTAGATAATAAGCCTTGTGTCTATGGTCTAGTGTCGACGGAATAAGTCAACAATGTATTTCAATCTAGCTAACAAAACGAAGTAAAGAAAAGAAATAATATGAAAGGTTGACTGTTCCAAGTACCTGTTGCTTTCGTTCAAACTGTACTATGCTATGGATTAGAGCTTAATTAGTAAATGCGTGTTTTCTAATTGGAACCCTTTTTTGGGTAAATGAATAAGAACCCTATTCTTCTTTTGTTAAGCAAACTCGGAACCTTTCTATGTTTCCATGTACAGGTGCAGTTACTGCTGACAACGACACTACGAATTTCTGTACATTTAACTTGGGCTAAAATTTATGTTCATTTTGAATAGGAAATTAAATTAGGTAATCTGAACTCTAATTGTTAGGGCTCTGTTATATAATTGCCTGATTTCATAGTACACCGAAACTCGGAAGTACAATAGCTGGTTCTATGAGAACGGCTGCCAGAAACTTCAACTAAGTGATGGTTATGCTTCTGGCAGCGTTTGCTATCCTCTTGTTGCAGGTGCAGTCCAAGACCGGGGAAGATTATCAAAAGACGACGACTGGAGCTGGATAGACAGCTTAAACTTGTCAATAAACCTGCAATGAAGAGTTTCCGGGTAATGAAATTGTTTTACTTAGATGCCGACAGTTTACAGTTTCTACAGAAGATATGTTGAATTCACTGGTTTATAGAATTAGAAATGGTATTGAGGTGATTTTATAAAAAGTGAGTATAAAAAAAAAAAAAAAAAACTGAGCTCAAAAAGGTGTTTGGTAAACATTTAAAAACTGTTTATTTTCATAGTTTTGAGTGAAAAAAAAAAGCTTAAAACATGAAGCAGCAAAAATGAGCTTTGAAAAAAAGCTGAAAACGTGAAGCAGCATAAATGTTGGATTATATGTTGAATGTTGAATTATAATTTCTTGTTAAACATTGGATTATATGTTTAAGATAAAGTTTATAAATATTTTTTAAAAAAAATAAAGTATATTTAGTAATTCACCTTTATTTGTTAAGAAAATTAAATTAATGACAGATCTAGTATTATACCGTTTTTAGTCATTTCACACAATCACAACTATTTTACATAAAAATTTATCAAACACTATAATACTGCTTTTTTTCCAAAAGCATTTTTACAAAAAAGTTTTCCAAACACTCAGCTGCTTATTCTCACAGCATAGCAAAAACAATTTTTTTTTTAAAGCACAACAATACCAAACCAGCCCTAAAGTTTAACAAACACTCTGCTGCTGCTTTATAGTCATATCTTTGTTCTCTCTTTTTCCACCAACACTATGCTGCTTTATAGTCATATCTTTGTTATCTCTTTTTCCACCAACAGACTGAACATGGTGATATTGTAGATTGCATTGATATCTACAGACAACGTGCTTTCAATCATCCTATGCTCAAGAATCATACAATTCAGGTCTACGACTGACTCTTTTTTTTGCTTGCATCAATGTCACGCTAGTGAATTATTAGCAACCATTTACTGCTGTGGACTTCACGCCAGTTACTGGTTCATATAATCGTCCACGAGTTCATGAATGACAAACTCTAAACTCTTATCTCGGTTCAAATAGTTCAATATATGCAGACAAAACTACAACGGTGCCAAGAGAGCAAGGAAATGAAGATTGGAAAATGTCTGCGTATTCACAATATGTTCCTAGAAACGTACAGTGCCCACAAGAATCCGTGCCCATAAGAAGAACAACGAATTAGGATCTAATACTAGCTGAAAATGCATAGTCTTTGGGATTAAACTATCCAACAAGCACTCACAAGCGCAGCTCAAATACGTTTGATTCACGGGGCCATCAAGTAAGTAAACTTGTCATGAAAAACCATCCAAAATAAACTAATAGCTTTTCGATATTGTATTTGAATTCACTGATTCATGAGGTAATTGCCGTCGTTTCCTTACCTAGGAACGTCTGCAGTGCTCGAATTCGGACACCCTCATGCAGGAAGAGGGCGCGTTAACATATGGAACTCCAATGTCACAGTCACTCAATTTAGCCTTGCAAGTATGTGGCTTGCAAATGGCTCCGGGGAGGAGGATAACTCTATACAAGCTGGATGGATGGTATTAATATGTGTTTGGTGTCAACCCTGTTTATGATAAAATTGAAAACTAATTATGTTTGTATAAAAAAAAATTAACACTTTGACCCTTTTTGTTTATAAAACCTCAAAGGGCAGCTGGGTCTGCGCACTCCCCAGTGCTGCACGGGAATAAAATGCTCGTCGGAGCCCCATTTTCGGCATTACCTTGAAGAATGTAGGATTC
Organism: Pyrus communis; assembly: GCF_041283825.1. Taxonomy (NCBI): domain Eukaryota; kingdom Viridiplantae; phylum Streptophyta; class Magnoliopsida; order Rosales; family Rosaceae; genus Pyrus; species Pyrus communis. Next base: position 11,732,341 of record NC_142578.1, read on the forward strand.
ATTACTTTCCATATAAGCATAACCCACCACATAAACGCTCACCACATCAATTGGGACATAAATGAAGCGATCCCTGTCCGGCACATCTCCTCCTCGAGGTAGAACCGGTAAATGCCGTGATGTTGGTCGTCCAAGTCGTTCTCGCAGGGCAAGTATGAACCTTCATTATGGGGCGGAGGTTGCACCAATAAGAGGGAATTATTGTCATATTCTTTGATGCATTCATGTTAAACCAGTCAACGTTTTACGGATTTAGGTAATAAGTAGCATTTTTATGATAAACAGTCAATTTGTTTGATGTATATGAATGGCTAAAATGTCATTTTTTTTTTTTTAAGCATTTTATCTTTACATAATGGTAAAGAGAATAAACAGTTCCAGTTGTGATGTTCGAATGGTGAAGATGCATAAATCGTAAATGAAGGCGACAACTAAGTTTCCTATGGGCACACGAGGAAATACAAGCATTAATCATAATTAAATTCTCCTCTTGGCAGACTTCAACATCCCATCCCACCCATCGGCCTTGGGCCAATTCAAATGAGTCAAAAGACTCAAAAACCCTTTCCCACCACAGATGTAGTCTAAAGTCTTGACCAAAAAAATACAAAAAATTCAAATTTTGTGGATAATAAGTTTGATATCTGTGGAGCTAAAAATAATCAAGATGCGACACGTGGATTTTTGGGTAGAAAATGACAAAATTACCCTCGAGGCACATCGGAACTCCTACGCGCGAGTAGTGGACAATCATCCCTCAATCAAGTCAAAAGTGCCCAAATAGGTATTTATTTACAACCTATTTCATCCATCCTCATCATATCTTCTCCACAAGGTAACCCCCAAATCCTTCATCTTTTATTATAATAATTAGCTAATTAATTAAATAACTATTCCATTAATTAGCTAATTAACCGCAAATCAAGAACCTAACCCACAAAACCATCCAAGTGGCAGGTCCATCTCCTCCCAAGGTGGCCGGCCACATCCTTATATAAGCTCTCTTATTCTCTCCAAAACTCAATTTCAATTCTCTTGCTAAATTTTATAAATTCTCCAAACACTTTTATCTCAATTCATCATGGGCGCGTGAGGCTTTTGACTTTGACCTAAGGTGTTATTTGTTTTGTAGGTGCAATTTTGTCCATGAACAAGGAGGAAGAAATTTGCATCCACAAATTGGTGCTTTCATTGGGAGTTGAGTCCCACACTCGTAGAAGACTCTCGTATCCAAGGTTTTCTACTTTTGTAGATTTTATACGTTCTTATTTTTAGAATTTTTTATTTGCAAAAATTCTTTGGTAAAATGTAAAAGAAAAGTACAATGGCAAGAAATTTGAAAACTTCAACGAACGAAAATTCCAATGTTCAAGAGATGAGACCATGGCGATCCACGAGGCTAAACGTGACAATAAGTGGAGCACCACCACCACCACAAGGCTCCTCCATGGCAACCATCGCAGTGGCCACCATGGTAGCCACCCACGGCGAGGTACATGGCACCACCACAACGGCCCAAGCCGTGTCATCCAAGCTTGTCGTGTCATCCAAAGCCTACGACACCAAGGCCACGGCCCAAGTCATGTCATTCTAAGCCCAAGGCAAACCGGCCCGTGCCGCCCAAATCCAAGCCGAGCCCAAGCTTCGCACCCGCATGCACCACACGCCGAGTAGCCCACTCCCGTGGCCTACTTCCGTGGTTTCCCAAGCAGCCCAAGTCCACCTAAGATTATCTCAACCATCCGGACCTACCATCGAGCTAGGGGCATTTTCACCATACTTCTATGCGGATTTGACATCCACCAATTCGAATCTCGTGCCCGGAGTCTACCACACTTCCACTGCTTAAGGAGATGCATTCATTCCAAGCTTTTCCAACCCAAATGGAGAACAACACATGTCTTGACAAGTCATAGAATTGACGAGCGTCATCGTATAGCAAATGACCTTAGTGAATCAGCTTTTGCAATGCATCGAGATGCAACATGCCTCAGATGAGGTGTCCTGAAGTAAGACAAATGCAGACGAAGAACCTAGCCAGCAGCGTCCGGTAAGCAGCCACTCGACCAGCCACGAACCGAGTGTTTGGGCAGTGTACACTCCTAATTGGGCCCCTGAGATAGCATATACTCCTGTCTTAGCACGCGAAGCTACGTGCACTCTTAGTTAAGCCCACGGATGAGCATACACTCACGGTTGGGGTCACACTCTGATAATCAACATGAGTAACCTTCTAGGCGAAGTGTTCATTCGCTTCTAGGCCCGCAATGAGCATCATCCACCTCACATAGGCAGCACGACAGACGAAGAGAAGCAGTTACTCAATCCGGCTCAAGTTCAACCGGCAGCCTGCGAAGAACTTGCTCACCTGCTAGGAACGCACTACATACACCGTATCCGCGGCATAGATGAGCCAAACACATAGAAGAACAGCCTAAATCAACAAGTCACGACTAGGGGCAGCCGAGAGCTCCGCTACCCCAACAAAGGCAAATTCAAGAAGAAGTAGAGAGGCTCCTGACTAAGCGATTGCACCATTTCCAACACAAATAGGTCATTGAAGAGGCACTACACCGGGTTATGACCCACATAAGCAGGTCATCCTTCATGGATGAAATCAAACAGGCAGAGCCTCCACGCAAGTTCAACATGCCACATTTCACATCCTTCAAATGAGATGAAGACCTAGACAAACACCTAAAGCACTACCGAAACGCAATGATCCTCTATCGAAACAAAGATGATCTCATGTGCAAGATATATGCCACCACTCTACAAAGAGAGGCGCAAGATTGGTTATACACCCTGCCGCCACAATTCATTCGAAGTTTCAACGAACTTTCTTTGGCTTTCACCAAAGAATATTCATCATATCACTCGATCAAGAAGAAGTCCAACCACTTGTTCAACGTCAAGAAGAACCCAAAGGAGTCGCTTTGTGACTATGTGAAGAGGTTCAAAGCAAAGAAGGCAAGGATAGTCAAATGCAACGACTCGAGAGCTAGAGCAGCCTTCCAAAAAGGACTTCTAGCAGATCACCCGCTGTTCAGAAAATTGATCATGAAAGAAGATCTAACTCTGGCAGACTATTTCACTCTGGCAATTAAGCATGCATTTTGGGACGAGGCTCGCCGATGCACATTCAAGGATCACATTCTTACTATCCAAAACGGAAGCAGCGAAGGACTTGTTCGCATGTTTGACGTTATCTGAAGTAGTAATAAGCTCTACCATCATACGAGAAAAGCTGGGGGCCCGACTACTTGTATTCCACAGTTTAAAAGTTCTCTTCGATGCTGCCAGAAATTCAAAAGTTAACTTTGGCGACTGTTGTTGCAACCCGAAAACTCAAGTTTTACCTTCAAACACACGCAGTTATCTTCACAACGCACTATTCCGCCCAATCCAAATGCACGACGATAAAAGTGTAGACACTGGCAGATGCAAAGTTTTCTAATGAATGCAACAACTCGGTTTAAAAGGCGCGGTAAGGGCAAAAAAACACTAGAAAGACATACTCGGAAGCAAGTTTTGTCCTCGTCGTCCTAAAATATTCTACGTAGAAGCAACATGTACCGGCAGTTGAACACTACCTCCTGCTACGTGTCACACGGCCCCAGCCGACCCTTGCTCCGTAATTCAACTCTAGAATGGCCCAATACGGGCAATTGAGCATCTACTGCTGCGTGTAACAGGGCGACCCAACGACGGCTCCATGGCTCCCTACTGTGCCTTCAAGCCTAGCCTAGACAACACAACAGAACGACTCAACGATGCCCCAGAAGTAGCCGAGCACACCCTAGCCGCGCCTACTCCACCTAATGGAGGCTTCTAGCATTTGCATGTCAATGACGCATCCAACTATAAAGGTTCAGGAGCAGGCATGATCCTTCTCACCCCAGACGGTTCGATACCCGAGCAAGCGATCACTCTAGGCTTCAAAACATCCGACAAGATGATCATCGACTGCCTCAAGAAATCCCTCACCAACGAGAAAGGAAAATGGCTAAACGACTTTCCTAGATGTCTATGAGCATATCGCACCACCAAAAGACGAGCAACCGGTAATGTTATTTTCTCTTTGGCATTTGGTTAAAAATCAATCATTTCTCCTAATGTCATTATGCTAAGTATTAGGACTCTACTGCCAAGCATTAAGCAGAACAGAAAGTAGATGACCATAAGCTTAGATCTAGCAGAGGAAAAACACGAGCAGACCAACACCCACATCGTAGCCTACCAGCAGCAGCTTCTCTCTAGCTACAACAAAAGAGCCAAGATCCGACAGTTCCAACCCGGAGATCTAGTCCTATAAAAAGCCATCATCACTGCTTGCAGAGAAGGCTCCAAAAAGATGAATCTCATATGGGAAGGTCCATACAAGATCAGCAGAGTAGGTGGTAAGGGTAATTACACCCTCTTTACCATGAATGACATAGAGATCGAGAAGCAATGGAATGCCTACAACCTGAGGAAGTACCATATGTGACCTTCCACTATATCAAGACTCGAAGACTCAAGTAGCTCGACGCGCACCACCTTGCAAGCTGATGACTATCCAATTATTATGTAGTCCCTTACAGCTAAGTTATTCGTTCGTTTCACTCATTTTTCAATGAGGAATTCAGAAGTAATCTATAACTTGGCTCAGTTGCATGCTTATAACAACTTATCACTCATGTACTTCAAAAGAAGATCGTGGCCCTTCTTAGGGGCTCATCACAAGAATTGCGCCCCCTCCGAAGGACCAACCATGCTCTCTAGTGCGAGAAGGTAAACCAATTCCCTCACACCCATATGGTCTGTTCTCTAGTGTGAAAGGATAAACTAATTGCTCTCCAATACAAGAGGGTAAACTAATTCCCCAATACCCACATGGGTCTGCTCTCCAAGGCGAAAGGATAAACTTACATTCCGAGTATCTAGACGTGGACGAGCTAGCCTGCCCTGGTATAACTAGGTGCACGATTACTTGCGTCGGGATTCCTAGAAGTAGCCACAATGGTCTTTTTCAAGGCTTAGTTAACTGAAGGATTTTGTGTTTCTTGGCTTAATCCATGGGGAACAGGGCCTTAGAGACGGAGGGGGCATATTACGCAGTGCGCTCTATGGACGGCTACCCTGGAAACCTAAAGTTGCTATCGAGTGCACTATGGTAGCTTACAGTTTCCAAAAGACTGCCTACGGCTTGCTCTTTGAACAGTAAAGCCATGCTAGACTTATACAACCGCATATTCTTGTGAAAGGTTAAACAAGCTAGCATACATATACGAAGCTTTATTCACTGCCGACATGCTACATAGTTGATAAGCTTCACCTCTACCAATCGAGGAACAACCTACACCAAATCCTAAAGTGTTGTGATACTTGCTACGCAACCTACAGAATTGGAGAAAGCCAAGGTTAACAACCTAGTGGTCACTCGGACTTGTCTGCTTCTGTAAGTAAGGCGTCTGGCTGTCGATCCTATGGCTAACAACCTTGCAAAGTTCTACACCAACACCTATGGCTGCGTAGGCTACATGGCCTGTCTGTTTATAGAAAAGTAGCAAGCCTGCCACTGGTCTATAAAGTCTAAAGGTTAGGGCATGAACAAAAGAAACAAAGATAGAGAAAAACGAAGAAAACAAGTATATTAAATTTTCTAGCAAAATTGATAAGTAACTAGCAAAGACCGAATGAGTTCAAGCAAAGCAAAAGCAACAAAGAACATAAAGAAAATCCTAAAGACTACCTAGAAGATTACTTTTCGGCAACTTAGACACTCCACGACTACTCGGTCGCCGCACCTTCAGCAGCTGCTAAATTCTCAGCAACGGCACCATCTGGCGCTTCACTCCTGACTGCTCTAGCCTGGGCACCAATCTCTCTGACTACTTCACCAATAGAAGCCTCAACAGTAAAGACAAGCAAGCCTTCCAGAAAAATAAAGAAACAAGCGTCAATGTCTTCAAGCAGATCTAGTTTCAAAAGTGCACAGATCTTAGCAGCCTCCCCAGAAGCAGGCTTAGTGGATTTCTCATAAGTGCCCATGTTAACAGTCTAATCATTCCCAGTAGGCAAATCAATCTCAACAGCAGAATGAGTGGGCCTTAGCGCCACTTTAGCAGCAGAGTCCACCTTATTGCTCTTCATAATAGCAAGCTTCTTCAAAGGTGAACCGAACTTAGCTCCCAAATGACATCTTGGTACAAACTTCGACACTGGGGGCATAACAGGACCTTTACGCTGAGCAATCCTATCAACAATCACATTAGCCATTCTTGACATGGCAGGCGCCACAGGCTCAGATTTAGCAGCCTCATTTTTCTTCCCATTAGAAAAAGTCATGTCAATCACAGGCCTCTCGGCAGCAGACAGACCCTCACGAGTAGCGGAGGAAGTCTTTAGTTTTTTCTCAATTAGCATTTCTTGAGCATGTGGGGAAAATCTCTTCTTTCCACCTTCATTCATAGTAAGTTCCATGACAACGATCAGACGAGCCAGTGCATCTGCCTTGATCCTCTTTACCTCATCTCTTGAGAGTAGCCCACCTTTCTCCTGGCGAAGAGAACTAAGTAGCCAATGCCATTCACGGTACTCAGCAGGGAAGCTCAACCCATATTGGCTTTTCCTTCATCTTTTCTCTCAAACTAACACGCAAGAGGCTTGCATGACCAGCATTCGAGCAGCCCATGAGGCCTGCGACCTTCTCATTTCTCTTAATCGCCGGCCTGGCCCACGTCAAGTCCAAAAGCCTAAAAGACATGAGTCATTAGCTTTAGCTAAGCCATGCAGCCTAAGCGATGGTCCTTGCCACAACACCTTATCGGCCCATGCCGAGCTGACTCCTGGCCCCTACAAGCCGACGTGCTGCATCACCCCAACGATTGCCCCGTGATAGCACTATCCAAGAAGAAGAAGAAAAAAATTAAATTTTTCTTACCTCGGTACGGCGCGGAGAAGACGAAGCAAGCAACAAAAGACAATCCTTTGCACGGGCAAGATGTAAAAGATTGCTAAAGTAGGGAGAATAAATATCCTCTAAGCTCTCTCTCTCTTGTAAGGTAGAATAAATCACTCTCCAAAGTTGATTTAATAATCCACTTAAGGTATACTTAAATAGGCTTTGAGGGATTTTTATTTCCCTTTCCTAGAAGGATCTAATTTCCAATTAAAGAGTGAATCTACATCAAAATAGGAAATAATCTTATGTTTCCTCAAGCAAGAAGATCTCTACACCTACTACCCTTTCCTGCGAGTAGCCTAGGTGTGGGGGCATTTGTGGAGCCAAAAATAATCAAGAGACGACACGTGGATTTTTGGGTAGAAAAGGACAAAATTACCCTCGAGGCACATTGGAACTCCTATGCGCAAGCAGTGGACAATCATCCATCAATCAAGTCAAAAGTGCCCAAATAGGTATTTATTTACAACCTATTTCATCCATCCTCATTGTGACAGCCCGTTCTGGATTTTCGAACCGTAGGGGTGAAATGACGTTTTTGCCCCTAGTGTGGTTATTTCGTTGTGTGGTTGTTTTTGGATTTTGTTGGCTGGTTTTGGTCCACACACACACTCTCCCACACCCCCTTACCCTTTCCCCTGAATGCATCCCTATCCCGAGCCCTCTCTCTCTCCCTTTCCTATTCTCTTTGTACGGACACACCCAGAAATCATCCAAACCTTCACAGATCGAGGAAACAAATTACATATTCGTGCTCGTGAGGTCCGTAGGAGTTCAACCATACCCATTTCAGGTAAGGATACCTTCGTTTTCATGTCGAACTCGGGATACCCCGATTTGGTCACTGTTCATGCACACGTTAATTCTTGTGTTTTCGGGAATTTCAAACTTGTAGGAAGCTTGGTGAGGTCCTTAGGAGGCTCGGGGTGGTTTGTTTGAAGGTTTTGGACGTCGGGATCGTGAGTTACAAGGTTGGCCGGAGTTGGTGGTGTTTTCCCGGCGAGATTCCGTGTGTTTTAGCACTTGAAAGTGGTATGGATTTGTTCCTCTCGTTGTAAGCTTCATTTTGGTACCAATTTTGTGAAATTTGGTTGAAAAACGAAGAAGTTACAAGGTTTTGAAAATTACCCGGTTTTCCGGCACCAGCAACGGCGCCGGAGCTTCGTCGGAGAAGATGATGGAATATTCCATCAGTTTGGATAGAATATTCCTAACGGTGTTAATGGAATCCGTTAAAGTTACTGACGGCGTTAACTGACGCCGTCAGTGTGCCAAGCACGTGCCTGCGGGTGGGGGCGCGTGCGGCGGTGGAAAATTTTTCTGAAAATATGGGGATGTTCCTGAGGTTGAGTAGCTCACGTTGGTGTATTCATACACCTCATTTGAGCATTGTATGAGAAGTTATTTCGTGATGTTGGTTATGTGCTTTAAAATTAACGTTTTTATAGTTGTTTCGCATATAGGTGAGACCTATCCCGAGGACGAGCACGGTCACTTGAGGAAAGGGGGTTACGACCCTTCTACATACCAGTGAGTGGGCTTTTGGTTTTCCGTATATACCTATATACTTATGTTTTTCCCAGAAAGTGAAATGAAACGTTTATACGTTTATATGCCATGCTTATTGTTTGCCATTTATTTACGCATTATTAGTCGCATATGTATATATGTTTAGTGCTGCGGACGCATAGGTAAGTGCTAGATGAGTTATGGTTATATTCATGTTCAGTAGTGATTTGAGATGCATAGAGAGCTCATAACCAGCACCCCCGGTGTTAGTGCTCCAGCCCAAAGTTGGCCACAATCTTTCACGTGATGTTCACCTCCCGCACCACACGCTCATCTTGGATCCAAGTTAGGTGCACAGTCATGTCGTACAGACCACTTTAGGTGGTTCCGACTCGTAGGTGACCCGCGATTATTCGCCCAGCCTTCACGTGATCGTAGCACTTGAGCGTACTTATATTACACCCAGTCCTGTCGTACAAACCACTTTAGGTGGTTCCGACTCGTGTGCAGGTACAGTTAGTGAGATGGAGATCTGAGCTCTAGATTCAGCCGTACAGATCACGTTAGGTGACTCCGGCTGACAGATTCATGGCATTATTTTGACATTACATGAGCACTTGCATTTTACTTCAAGGCATTTGGCATGGCATATTTCTGAACATGACTTATATATGTATATGTGTATACTCTATTTTTCTGGAAAGTATATAGGTTTTACGACGAGGGGTTAGAACTTTGTTTATGAAATGGTTTTCGAAAAGCTTTGTTTTTGCCCACTCACACTTTTTGTTTTGCGCCTCTCCAGGTTCTAGTTGGCTAGCTCTTTTGGTGGCTCCCCAGAGGATTTTCCCGGCATATCTGACAGATTATTACCAGTGTAGGACCACCTTTGGGTGTGTTTTTGTTGTGTCGTTTCTCCCGGACTGCATTAGGTCTTCGAGCTCTGAACTTTATTTTTCACACTTGCGCTTGCACATGTATGTTATTACGTTGTGTAAAGCTGGTTTTTATTTATTCGTACTTTTTTTATTATTTTATTAGCTTCCGCATTGTGCACATGGTTACGTCACTTCCACGTGACAACCAGTATGCCCTGATTTCGGTCGGGGTGTGTCACTCATCATATCTTCTCCACAAGGTAACCCCCAAATCCTTCCTCTTTTATTAAAATAATTAGCTAATTAATTAAATAATTATTCCATTAATTAGCTAATTAACCGCAAATCAAGAACCTAACCCACAAAACCATCCAAGTGGCCGGTCCATCTCCTCCCAAGGTGGTCGGCCATATCCTTATATAAGCCCTCTTATTCTCTCCAAAACTCAATTCCAATTCTCTTGCTAAATTCTCTAAATTCTCCAAACACTTTTCCCTTAAAATTCTAACTTTGGCATCAGAGGTTCTTCAGCCAAAGCCCCCCCATTCATCGTGGGCGCGTGAGGCTCTTGGTCTTGACCTAATATGTTATTTGTTTTGTAGGTACAATTTTGTCCAAAAAAAAGGAGAAAGAAATTTGCATCCACAATATCAACTTATTTTTTCACCTCTTAATTACTGTAGATATAAAGTTATATAAAAAATAAAAATAAAGTGTCATATGGTGTCCTAGCATTTATTAATTACCTTGAACCAATGGACCAACCCAATATCGATTGAACCAGAAGGTCCAATTTACCACAGAATCAGTTACTAACTAGTTTTGGTTCAGTTTTTTACTTTCAACCCAAATTTTCTGCTCGAGTGTACATCAGAATATTTATTTCATATAGTAAAACAATATATATATATATAAATTAGAGAGGAGAAGGACTAAGGATCTCTGTTGTTGCAGTTTGTGTGTGAGCAGTGATGTCTGCAGCTCTCCATTTTCTTTTTATCTGCAACGAGAAATCACAAGAACATGTATTAGAGAGAGAACTACTAATTAAGAAGTGTGTTGTGAAAGGGAGAGAGGAAACCATGGCTATATCTGAAACACTTTTCACGTGAGCAGCCAAGTTTGCAGTTGCACTGAAACCGATCCACATCGATCCCCATCTCTTGGAGCTTTCTCGGAACTCAACCCATGACATCGATCGAAACATTTCTCGGGGTCGTCGTGACAAGTGTTGAGGCAGCTCCGGAGACAATCGTTGTATGGGTGATTAACAGGATCACCATCATCGGCATCGAGATGCCCTTAAACTCCATCTTCAACATATTCTTAATATCTGGATGAAACTTATATACTTCGATAATACAAGGCCCCAAGAACACCTTTTTATAGGTCTCATTGCCTTGCACTCAATGAAATCATGAATTTTTAATGATTTTCCTTCTTTAATGAATCAGATTTTCTTGAATTTTCCGTCATTAACTCAAATAATCTCCATGATTTATAGAATCGTATAGACCATCTGATTGTGAGCAATTCTAGCATATGGTGATTAGTCAACTCTTGTGTTAGAGTAACTGTAGGATGTAAATATAATTAGTTTGAGTGTACCTTCTGTTTACTTGAAATAACTTATAGCTTATGTATAAATCAATGCCTTATGTATCACTATTCAGATCAATGAAATTCACAATTCCACAATTTGTCAGAATATACCTTTTGAAGACTGCAAATATTTGATAAAACTTTCTTAACTAATATGTCAGCTACTTGTCAAAAGAAATATTCACTTGTTTGGCACGGGATATTTGGAATCAAATTCGCGCACATCCGCGGATGGAGGCGAAATCCAATCGGACTTGCCCATGATCTATGGCATGGGGAGAATGAGGTTGATTGGGGGTGGTTAAATCTGAATAGGACTGCCTACATATCTTCGGAAAGGGGAACCAAACCACAGGTGTAGTTCTAAGGAGGAATGGAGTGAACTATCCTTGACGAATATCTTATGGAAGGACGTTGTGGAGCCAAAAATAATCACAAGGCAACACGTGGATTTCTTGACAGGAGAGGACAAAAATATCCTTGAGGTACAACAGGATTCCTAAGCGCAAGCAGCGGGCAATCATCTTTCAACTAAGTTAAAAATGCCCAAAAAAGGTAACAATTCAAAATCCATCTCATCAAATCCCTTTTACAAGGTAATTCCCAAAACCTATCTCATTCCATATATTTTTTACCTCTTTTTCCCTCTTTTAGCTAATCAATTAAGCCATCATTCCATAACTTACAAAATATTCCACATAAATTACATAACCTCCCAAAAACATTCCTTTTATTATGTTAATTAGCCAATTAATATATTTATTCATAATCAATATATTAATTGCTAATTAAATCACCAAATAACACCCAAAATATACATAAAGGGCCGGCCACTCTTTCTCCAAGGAGGACCGGCCATGCCTTATAAATATTACCCACTTTTCTCTAAAAACCTAGGTTCACACTCTTGCAAAATTCCAAAACTTTCTAAACACTTTCTCTCTAAATTCTAACTTTAGCATCGGAGGTTCTTCAGCCAAAGCGTCCCCCCTCATTCATCGTGGGTGCGTGAGGCTCTTGGCCTTGACCCTAAGGTGTTAATTGCTTTGTAGGTGCAATTTTGTCCAAGAAGGAGGAAGAAATTTGCATCCACAAATTGGTGCTTTCATCGAGAAAAGAAATCCACACTTGTAGACTCGCATAAAAAAGGTTTTTCTCTATTTTCTAGTCCACTTGTATTTTTTCTTTTGTACGTTCTTATTATTAGAATTTTTTATTTGCAAAGATTCTTTGATAAAACGTAAAAGAAGAATACAATGGCTAGAAATTTAGAAAATTCCACGAGTGAAAATTCCAATATCCAAGGAAGGGGACCACGACAATCCATGAGGCTAAATGTGACAATAAGTGGAGCGGCACCACCACCACGAGTTTCCACCACGGAACCACCGTGGTGGCTACCTCGGTAGCCACCCATGGCGAGGTCCATGGTGCCTTCACCACAGCCCGAGCTTTGCCATCCAAGGCGACTTACGACACTAAGGCCACGACCCAAGCCTCACTCTCGCATGCATCACACATCGAGCAGCCTGTTCCTGCAGCCCAGCCTGCTTCCACCAAGCAGCCTACTCCTGTCAAACAGCCTGCTTCTGTGGTCTCTCAAGCAGCCCAAGTCGGCCCGAGACCATCTCGACCAATCATCGAGCCAGGGGCATTTTCACCATATTGCTCCACGGATTTGACATTTCCCAACTCAAATCTTGTGCTCAGGGTCTACCATCCTTCTACTGCTCAAGGAGACACATTCCATCCAAGCTCTTTTAATCCGAATGGCGAACGAAACTTGTCCCGACAAGTCATAGAATTGACGAGTGCCCTTGCACAATAGACGACCTTGGTAAATCAACTTTTGCAACGCACCAAGATCCAACATGCCCCATATAAAGTGTCCTGAAGTAGGACAAGGGCAAACAAGGAACCTCTCAAGCAGCGTCCTGGCAAACAGCCACTCAACCAACCACAAATCAAGCATTCGGGCAGTGTACACTCCCGATTAGGCCCCCGAGACAGCGTATACTCCCGTCTTAGTGCGTGGAAGAGCGTGCACTCTAGACTAGGCCCACGGACAAGTATACATTCATGGTTGGGGCCACACTCCGATTATCAACATGAGTAGCCTTCTAGGCAAAGTGTTCATTTACGGTTAGGCCCTTAATGAGCATTATCCACATCACATCGGAGCAGGCAACATGACGAACGGAGAAAAGCAATCACTCAATCCGATTCAAGTTCAACTAGCAACTTGCGAAGAAACCCCTCACCTGCTAGGAATCTATCTCATATATTGTAGCTGCGGCATAGAAGAGCCGAGCGTGTAGAAGAGCAGCCTAGACAAGCAGGTCAAGACCAAGGGCAGCCGAGAGCTCCACTACCCCCAACAAAGGCAAATCCAAGAAGAGGTAGAAAGACTTTTCAATGAATGGTTGCATGATTTCCGACGCAACTAAATGGTTGTTGAAGCACTAAGGCGGGATATGACCAGCATAAGCAGGTCACCTTTCACGGATGAGATCGAGCAGACAGAGCCTTCACACAAGTTTAGCATGCCGCACTTCACATCTTTCAAAGGAGATGGAGATCCAGAGAGGCACTTGAAGCACTACCGAAGCACAATGGTCATTTATCGGAACAATGAAGCCCTTATGTGCAAAATATTCGCCACCACTCTACAAGGCGAGGCACAAGATTAGTTTCATACCTTGCCACCATGATCCATCCAGAATTTTGATGATCTTTCCTTGGTTTTCACCAAAGAATACTTATCTTATCGCTCGATCAAGAAAAAGTCTGATCACTTGTTCAACGTAAAGAAAACCTCGAAAGAGTCACTTTACGACTATGTGAAGAGGTTCAAAGCAGATAAGGCAAAGATCGTCGAATACGATCACTCAATAGCAAGTGCAGCCTTCCAAAAATGACTCCCAGCAGACCACCCACTGTTCGGAGAAATGATCATGAAAGAAGACCTAACTCTATCAGATTCCTTTGCCCAGGCAGAGAAGCATGCACTTTGGGACTAGGCTCAGTGAGCAAAGAAGGTGCCCGAGCAACCTCGAAAAGAGTCGACAGTGGCTCAAAGGAAGGAAGACAGGAAACAGTCCAGTAAAAGTAGGCAGAAGGCCAAGCGTATGGACCGACCCACGAATAAAGAAGCCCTGACGACCAAAAGCTATTCTAAGTTCTCAATTCTGATCCACCAAATCCTTTGTGATATCAAGAACGAGCCATGGTTTAAACTACCGAAGCAATCAAAGGGAGATACTTCCAAGTTGGATCACACCAAGTATTGCGCATTTCATTGAGGTCCCGGTCACACAACTAACGACTGCTACACTTGGAAGAACTACCTAGAAAAGCTTGTGAAAAAAGGCAAGGTCGACAGATACTTTGA